>NC_133325.1:604739931-605053368 GCF_042186555.1 Aquarana catesbeiana
CCCATGCAGTTTAAGAGCCCCACAACAACAGATTAAAATAATATTGATCTAATCTTGAAAGAAAATTACAATGAAGCTTTCTTAAATTGTTTACAAAAGATAGAAAAAATGAATCAACTTTATAGAGAAAATACTGTATTAATATAATGTACCCAATAACAGCTTAAAGTACATAAACCACAGACAGGTTCATATTACAATTTGTCTCTTAAAAGCTCATCTTCTTTCAGCTGTCAGTTTGTAAACAATTTTGGTGCAACCTATGTATGTGTAATGTACAGTAGTGATGGTCATCTCCTTCTAGCGGCTGATGTGCACACTACTTAGTTCATTTTTGAAGCAAAACCAAAGCAAAAGCAGGTGTAAACTGGACTGTAAGCTAACCATTTTATTTAGTGACAGGGGCTTTGACTAGCGTTCAGAGAGCTTTAACAAAGCCTGTCCGAAGCCTTGTTTTCAAGCAAGTGTAAACTAGCCGTTAATGTGTGTTGAAGCCAAAGCAAGTGTAAATGTGCCCTTAAGTGGTTGTAAAGGCAGAAGGTTTTTTATCTTAATGCATTCTATGCATTAAGATAAAAAGCCTTCTGTGTGCAGCAGCCGCCCCAGCACCCCCTAAAACTTACCTGAGCCCTCTCTCTATCCAGTGATGTCCACGAGTGTCTCGGCTGCCCGGGACTCTCCCTCCTAATTGGATTGATTGAGACACAGCAGTGGGTGCCATTGGCTCCCGCTGCTGTCAATCAAAGTCAGTTAACCAATGAGGGAGTGGGGCCAAACCAGGGCTCTGTGTCTGAATGGACACATGGAGCTGCAGCTTGGCTCAGGTGCCCCCACAGCAAGCTGCTTGCTGTGGGGGCACTCAACAGGATGGAGGGGCCAGGAGAGCCGAGGAGGGTCTGGGCTGCTTTATGCAAAACCACCGCACAGAACAGGCAAGTATAACATGTTTGTTATTTTTATATATATAAAAAAAAAAGAGAGCGACTTTACATTCACTTTAATACAAACTGATAAGATGATTGACCTCAAACTGATCTCCTTTACATGTACAGCTAAAAAAAACCATTGAAAACACTACACATCCCTCTTTAAAGGAAAAGTTCACCTTTCATAACATGTTACGCCCATATTTAGGGTGTAACATGTTAATGTAGCACCGACCCCGTACCCCCCCATTGTGACAGCAAGCAGGGGATCTTCCCTCCCCGCTCACTGTCACAATTTGTAAAAAAAAACACGTCCATGCAGGGCTCCGCCTGCGTCATTCATTCATTCAGAGTTCCGTAAATGTGAAAACTACAAGTACCGACAGCCTTTGCAGCTGTCAGCTTGTCGTTCTCCATGAACTACCATGGCGCTGTTGAGCACTCTGGACTGGTAGTCCATTGATTCTTCCTGTTAGTGTGAAACCGCCTGCACGTACCATGTAGCAGGCAGACCGTTTACACTGACAGTCTGCAAGAGACCTGCATGGCACCCACGATCTGCTGATTGTGGGTTCAATGCTTTCCTGGCTTCTACAAAAAAAATAGTAAATGCACTTTTTTTTTTAGAAGTGAAATTATCCTTTAATCGCTATCTTACTAAAAGAATTGCCAATGATGGCAGTGGGAAGTTTACAGACAAAAAAAATCGTAGAACAGAGCTGGACTCTTAAGTGGAATTATTAGCCTTACTGTAAAGTTATACAGCAGGGGTGTATGTCACCAGATGTCCACATGGGGGAGCTTTCACTCTTTCAAGTTTGATTTTTTTATTTCCACTTCTGTAGCAAAGGATAGATTGGAACTTGGGGGAAAAGCTTTGAAATGGAGAGAAATGCTGCTTCATTTATCAGTTATTATGAACTTCAGTGTAGTGTAACATATTAAAAAACTATAAATATACATATATTTTAACAAATCACAAACCTCAAATGCTACAGAACAATAAAGTTCTAACCTCTTTGATGCCATGAATAAAAAAGGATACAGCATAAATCACATGTTCTCTTGTTACAGGGACTTTTGTAGATGTGTTATGTTATTGCAGATAACCACAATCTGTTTTTAATCTGACCTGGTAAATTTAATGTGAGAGATTTGAAATACACCACTACATGGCAGAAAGCCGAGTCCACATATATATTATCAGCCAACGTGGCTGCTGCCATAGACATATTCACAAAATTAACACAGAAACGAGGATTTAATATACTAACAAGTTACTTATATTTACATTAAGCCGTTCTCTTCTCTTCACATATATAGTATATCAAGAAGAATGCAGTTCCCCTTTTAATGTTTGAAATATGTTTAAATGTACTATTTTTTTCAGCTGGTTATTTTTACATCTGCTCCTTGACTTTCAATGTATTCATCCTTTGGTAATACTTGCTTAACCCTTTTGCTGCCAGAGCCGTTTTTACGTTTTTTGCACACGTGTTTACAAAATCATTTTAGGTCTGAAGATTACACAAAACCCACAAATATATATTTTCTGAATGCAGACACCCTAGAGAATAAAATAGTGGTAGTTGCAATTTTTTATGTCATGCGATATTACCGCAAAGGTCTAGGAAATGCAAAATTTCAGTAAAAAACACACTAACATGAATTTTAGGGCAAACGAAGACTATAAATTACCTACATTTTTGGTAAAATATAAAAGACAAGGTTAAGACCAAGTAAATACCCAACATGCCAAACCTTAAATTTATGCACACCCATGAAATAGCGACAAACTTCATTACCCTCTATATTCTATAGGCGATGCTTCAAAGCCCCCCTATAGGTATCAGTTTAGGCGTGCGCAGCGATGTGTAACGTGTATTGCAATCGACATTTTCATGCGTAGGCGCCCCGACGCATGCATTTACGTTCCTGCGTGTGTGTATATGTGGAGGGGGATTTTATGTGCTTCAGTGTAACTTTATTCTTTTGTAAAAATGAAAAAAAAAAATTTACTTTCTTTTTTTTTTTTTTTTTCCATCACATAGGGGACAAACGTGATGTGATGATTTTTAGGTGACAGATTCTCTTTGAGATATGCAGGGTCTAAAAGACCCTGCATGTCTCCCCTGTACTCCACTGAATGTTTTGCAAAGCAAATCGCATTGCAAAACATCCTTTCCCAGCAAAGCGAGCCAGGGACACCGAGAGATTGACCCGGAACTGACGTCGGAGACGTCGCTTTCCGGGTCACAAGAAGAAGGGGAGGAGAGCAGACGTGTGTCCACTCCTCTACCCGCCGGAACCCGCCATGGAGATCCCAGGCCCGCCGATGGGCAAGTGGGGCCCGGTAAGCATGGCAGGGCGCCGGTACCCGGGGGGTGTGTGAGAGCAATCGGGCGGCATCAGAGCCGCTCGAATGCTCTCACCTGACAGGCAGGAGTCTGCCATCAGTTTCACACATAATCCCAGTGGCTGCAGTCACCGGATTGTGTGCGATACCCCCCGTCGTTAGGTCCGTACGACTTACGGACTTGGCGGGCGAAAAGGTTAAAGTGTTTGTAAAGGCAGAAGTTTTTTACCTTCATTCATTGTAAGCAAGGTAAAAAAACCTTCTGCATGCAGCACCCCCCAGCCCCCGTAATTCTTACCTGAGCCCAATCTTGATCCAGCGATGTGCACTAGAGCTGAGGCTCTCTCGGCCCTCATTGACTTAGAGACAGGCAGGGGGAGCTATTGGCTCCCATTGTTGTCCATCACAGCCAGTGAGGAGGGAGCGGGGGTGGGTTCAAGCCCCATTCTTTGTGTCTTATGGACACACAGAGCAGGACTTTGGAGCGAGCAATGCGGAGGATCGGGGCTGTTGTATGCAAAACTATTCCACAGAGCAGGTAAGTATAACTTGTTTGTTTAATGAAAAAAAAAAAGGAATGTTTAGTATCGCCTTAAAAAAGCACTGTAGTAGGTACTGCGCATGTGCTTTGAGAGCTTTTTATTTATTTATTTATTTTTAATCTGTACAGGAGGAAAAGGGTATCTGTGTAATAAAGCCAAAGAGATGGTCTATACCTAATGAATGCAATATTATATGACAATGTAATTTTAAATGCCAGCTGCACCTTTTTGTTTTCGAAATCAATTTTACAATGATCCTAGCGCATGTATTAAATCAGCATTATAAATACTATACTTTTTTTTTCACATAAACTAAGCTTTTTGACACTGTGTACCTAACTTAACTGTTGCTAAAGTCAGCAAAAATGGCGGCCACTTATATAATTACTAACTGACCATCCAGGCTTCTGTGGAGGAACAAGAATACTGGTGTGGAGATTTAGCAGCATTTGCATGCTCATCATGGAGCTCCACGGGAGCCTGGATGGTCAGTGGTGATGTAAATGGCCACCATTTTGGTTTGTTTAGCAACAGATTAAAATTGGGCAATGTCAAAATCTTAAAACGCTAACTCCACATTTTTAGACCAAGTTGTATGCTGCATTTATATTTAGGGTGTAACATGGCACCAAACACTGACACTTCCTCCAGCTTACTATTTGAAAGTCCTGTAACTCAGTACAGACATGGATCAGAAGGAAGAGTCTGCAGGAGCCTGGCATTGCAATGCACCAGCAGTTGCAACGCTTTGTGGGCTCATTTGCGAAAAGAAAAATGAATGCACATTGTTTTTTCTGCAAATATATGTGCATTTATTATTATTATTATTATTACTATTATTTTTTTGCAAAAGGTGGATTTATCCTTTAAGTTTATATGGAAATTAATTATAGCATTTATATTGCCGATTTAATCTGTGTGCTAGGCTCAATACAAACTTGATTTTTAAAACAAATCTGTAGCTGTCTTTTTAAATCCAGTCGCTGCTGATCGTTAATTATCCATTAAGCTGAATCACCAGTTTGTCTCTACTCTGGGAGATTCAAATTGTAACCTTTCTCATTAGTATAGTGTATCTTGGCCCCATCCTTCCAGGCAATAAAGTCTCCACCGCCTTGCACTTGGACTCCCCAAATTTGTTTGTTTTTGTGCGTTAACTAGGTGGTGTGCCAAAGCATTTGGCTTCATAATAGCCACAGCATGTAGGCGACATTTGGAATCGTGGAGAAAGTAGTTCAAAATAAAGTCACATGAATATAATAATAAAAATGAATAAAAATAAATAATAAAAAATTAATAGGAATCTAGCATGTAACACCTAGATCTGAATTAGCAACAGTGTTTAAAAATGTAACCACTGGTGTATACTGTTGTGTATTTGTGTGTGCGTGTGTATACACACACACACACTGCATGTATATAATCTTTTTTTTTTTTTTTTTTTTCTTTTGTGACTAGCTCTATTGATGGCTTTCTTTTCCCTTTTTTCAGACACAGAAGTCTATACATTTGGTCTTGGTCAGTTTGGACAACTAGGACATGGCACTTTTATTTTTGAAACGCCTACACCCAAAGTAGTGGATGCTTTGAAGCCACATAGAGTTCGATTTGTTGCTTGCGGGGAAAACCACACTGCAGTAATTACAGGTGGGTAAGCCATAATATACATTTCACAATACGAAACTGCTTTGTGATGCAGATACTGTTCTTGTGCTGTATTACAGAACACTAGCTATCACTTGGTGTTACATTTGTGTTTCTGTGCTAAATAAGGTAGTAATTTGTTAAAAGTGGTAATTGCTATGCAGAGTCGAGCAATATTCTATATACACCCCCACTCTAGCTGGCTGGTGCCTCAGCACTATTATGCACAATAAAGGGACATTAACCTTGTACTGTATGCTGAAGAGGCATATGTGCGACTGGAGCTAGTTGCAGCTTACAGGGCTTGCAGCTTACAGCCTGTTGGGGAACGGTCACAGCGCCTGAGGGACCCTGTTGGAATGAGGAATAAGGTAAGGACTCCCCAAACATTACAAGCATTTAACTCTTGCCCACTGCAAGGGTGAATTATTTTATTTTTTTTACTCCCGGACTTAGGCTGCAAAATACAGAAGGAATTTTTCTTCATACTAGAAGTTGATCCCTTTTTAAAGTTGCTCTTATTGTTTTTTTGTTTTTTTACCTTAATGCATTCTCTGCATTAAGGTAAATAAACTTTGTAGGGGTGTATTCACTTTTGTTGCCAGCGGTTTAGACAATAATGGCTGTGTGTTGAGTTATTTTGAGGGGACGGCAAATTTACACTGTTATACAAGCTGTACACTCACTACTTTACATTGTAGCAAAGTGTAATTGCTTCTTTCTTTAAAGGATCCAAGTACCAGTACCCTGGCCCAGTAGTACCCCCACTAAGAAGCTCTCCAGCTCATTAGTACCCTTGTTCAGCAGATTCCTAGCTTATTAGTACCCTCGTTCAGCAGATCCCTTGCTCAGTAGTACCCCCAGCTTTGCTGATCCCCTGCTCAGTAGTAACCCCCAGCTCGGCTGATCCTCTGGTTTGTTGATCCTTCTCGCTCTCCTGTCACTGCTCACCTCTCGCTATATTGCTCCCACTCTGTTCACCACGTGTGGCATCTGCTAGTTTCTCCTGCTCTGGTTCCCCCAGCTCTGCTGATCCTCTGCCATTCAGTCCTCTCAGCTCACTGCTCACCTGCTGCTGTAGCGTTCCTATGTTGCACACCATGCATGCCCTCTGCTAGTTGCTCCGCTCCAGTCTGGACCCCGCTCATCTTCCTGCTGCTCCACATTGTACACCAGATATAACGTCTGCACCAGACACTTCCAGAATATAAACACATGGACCAGAGCTGACTGCTGATTACATCTTTTCGGTTTGCTTTTTGGATTCCCAGTGCATCCTGGGATAGCTCATACCTGCAATACCTCCAAAACAAAGTGAAGCTAACAGAATAAAAGCACCTCAAAAGCTTCAGGTGCTGTAAGCAACTATTGTCATAGACTTCCGTGGAGGCTTTGCAGACGCCCTGAAGCACCAAGAAAGCGATATGGGGTATAATTTTTGAAGCAAGGCAAACACAACCATGTGAACAGGACTGTAAGGTAACCATTTAATTTAGTGACAGGGGCTCTGATTGGCATTCAGAGTGCTTTAAAAATGCGCATTCAATACCTCATTTTGAAGTAAGTGTAAACAAGCCCTTAAAGCGGAGTTCCACTGTTTTTTAGCTTATTAAAAGTCAGCAGCTACAAAAAGTATAGCTGCTGACTTTTAATAAACAGACACTCACCTGTCCCACGGTCCAGCGATGCGGCCGCCCAAAGCCTCCATTCTCTCCCCCTCCTCTCCGTCGGCGCTGACATTGTGAGTGTGGGTGCCCGGTTGTGACGGTTTGCGGCTCCACAGCCGGGCGCGCATTGCGCAAGCCGCGCTGCGCTCCGTCAATGGCCAGGCAATGTTCTGGGACCTGCCACGTGTCCCAGAACATTGCCTGGAGGGAGGGGCCGCCTAGGAATTGTCTAGGTGATTAGAAGCCCGGAAGAAGGAAGTGGGACAGGAAGTCCCACTCCAAACCAGATACCCAGCACCCATCCCCCCCCCCCCCCCAAAAAAAAAATGACATGCCAATTGTGTCAGGGGACGAGGAGTACTTAAAGTTAAAGCTTCCATTTTTGGGTAGAACTCCGCTTTAAGGAGTTGTGATTTCAGATTTCACCTACAATCCTTTCTACCAATAAAAACTGGTACATTGTGGCCAAGTCTCTAGATAAAACACTCTAGGAGCAAAAATATACAGTGAGAGAAAGTATTTGATCCCATGCTGATTTTGTACATTTGCCCACTGACAAAGAAATGATCAGTCTATCATTTTAATGGTGGTAGGTTTATTTTAACAGTGAGAGACAGAATAACAGCAAAAATATCCAGAAAAATGCATTTAAAAAAGGTATAAATTGATTTGCATTTTAATGAGTGAAATAAGTATTTGATCCCCTATCAATTAACAAGGTTTCTGGCTCCCAGGTGTCTTTTAATACAGGTAACGAGCTGAGATTGGGAGCGCTCTCTTAAAGGAACTCTCTAAAAGACACCTGTCCTGTCCACAGAAGCAATCAATCAGATTCCCATCTCTTCACCATGGCGAAGACCAAAGACCTGTCCAAGGATGTCAGAGACAAGATTGTAGACCTACACAAGGCTGGAATGGGCTACAAGGCCATCGCCAAGCAGTTTGGTGGGAGGGTGACAACAGTTGGTGCGATTATTCGCAAATGAAAGAGACACAAAATAACTGTCAATCTCCCTCGGTCTGGGGCTCCATGCAAATCTCACCTCGTGGAGTTTCAGTGATCATGAGAACGGTGAGGAATCGGCCCAGAACTACAAGGGAGAATCTTGTCAATGATCTCAAGGCAGCTGGGACCATAGTCACCAAGATAACAATTGGTAACACACTACGCCGGGAAGGACTGAGATCCTGCAGCGCCTGCAAGGTCCCCCTGCTCAAGAAAGCACATGTATAGCCTGGTCTGAAATTTGCTAATGAACATCTGAATGATGTTCTCAGAGGAGAACTGGGTGAAAGTGTTGTGGTCAGATGAGACCAAAATCAAGCTCTTTGGCATCAACTCAACTTAGAAATCCTCTCTCCATCCACCCGGGCATATTTAATAGCTGACAGGACGGTCTATGCTGCTGTTAATTGGTCGGCACTGCCCATGTGATGGCACTGACCAATTACAATGCTCCAAAACATCCCCCTGACGAGGGACGTTTTGGACTTTCAGCTGAGAGGATATCTAAGCCCTGAACACCTGGTGCGTATATACCGGGGCTTAGAACCAGAGATTACCGCGGTCCAGGTCAGCGGTAGGCGAGGAGAGGGACCTGTGTAAGTTCACCTTACAGAGTTTCCTGTAAAGGTGAACTTTACCCTTTAATGACATGGAGAGGATATGCAAAGAGGAGGTGGACAGAATTTCTCCTGAGATGTGTGCAAACCTGGTGGCCAACTACAAGAAACATCTGACCTCTGTGATTGCCAACAAGGATTTTGCCAAGTACTAAGTCATGTTTTGCAAAGGGGTCAAATACTTATTTCACTCATTAAAATGCAAATCAATTTTATAACTTTTTTTTTTAATGCATTTTTCTGGATTTTTTTTGTTGCTATTGTCTCACTGTTAAAATAAACCTACCATTAAAATTATAGACTGATCATTTCTTTGTCAGTGGGCAAACATACAAAATCAGCAGGGGATCAAATACTTTTTTCATTCACTGTATCTAAACAGATGGGTTTAGCATGAAGAGTTATGACAGACTACAGTAGAGCATATGTTCATATTGTTTGTAGCGTAACTGAGGAAATTGGAGAGGCTACATAACATTATCATTTAGACCCCTTTCACACTGAGGCATTTTTCAGGCGCTTTAGCGCTAAAAATAGCACCTATAAAGCACCTGAAAAAAGCCTCATCTGCAATCCCAGTGTGAAAGCCTGAGTGCTTTCATACTGGGGCGCTGCGCTGGCAGGGCCTCACAAAAAGTCCTGCCAGCAGCTTCTTTGCAGCGGTGGAGGAGCGGTGAATACACCGCTCCTCCACCGCTCCTGCCCATTGAAATCATTTGGGCAGCGCTGCCATACCGCCGGCAAAGCGCCGCTGCAGTGGTGTTTTGCGGGCGGATTTAACCCTTTTTCAGCCACTAGCGGGCAAATAGCACTGCTAAAACGAAGGTAGAGCAGCGCTAAAAATAGCTCCGCTTTACCGCCGACACCCGGGCACTGTGAGTGTGAAAGCACTCTTAAAGTCAATGTATTGTGGTTTTGTCTTTTATGGTCAGGACTAGAAAAAAAAACGTATTTTCATCTTTTTAGTCAGGTAACTTATGAATTATTCTGATACTCAGCTAGCAGGTGGATCTGTGGACTAATTTTGACATGTTTTCCAGACTTCCTTGTTTTTCATTAGCGCCACTAAAACTTGCACGCTCACCTGACCTGAATTACCATGCACTCGTCTACTTCCATTTGCTTGCATCTTGCTTTTTTCACACCACTCTCTTCGAAGCTTCAGTTGAAAACACTGCTCTGTCCTGTTTAGTAAGTTCTTTGTGCTTTGTCAATTCTACTTCATTAGTGCACACAGCGGTAAATGTTTGTCAAACAAAGATTTTGTATATATGTAGGAAAGAACTTATAGAGAGAAAACATGAAGAACTACAAAACTTAAAATAAGATTAAGTCCTCATGCACACAGACGTTTTTACAGCTGCTTTTTTGAGCTTTTTTTGCAGCTTAAAAAGGCCTGTCTATGTTAGTCTATGGCTTCATGCCCACCTAGCCGTTTTTGAGCTGCAAGTGGCATAGGCATTTTTAAGCTGTAAAAAAAACCCAGGACCAGTGGGTTCTGAGAGACGTTTTTCAGCTGTAAAAACGCTGTAACGCTGAAAAACGCTCAAAAACGTTATTCACCAACATTTTTTAACGTTTTTATTGAAAAAAAAAAAATTTTTGAAAAAAAAAAAAAAAACGCTAAAAAACGCTAACGCGGAAAACCGCTAAAAACCGCTATTGCAAAAACGCTGAACAAAGCTGAAAAAAGTTTAAAAAAATCACTGCAAAGATACTGGCGTTTTCATAACGTTATTTTAACAGTCTGTGTGCATGAGGGCTAAACCAAAACCTTTACAGTGTCCCTTTTCAAAAGCAAACGCATTCAGCTGAAAATTGTTTGTTTGTTTGTTCCTTTTTTTTTGTTTAGAGGTGTATGTGCTCTGGCTATTGAAAATACAATTAAAACGTGCAAAGGGCTATGTTAACATAATGCGTGGAAAATGCTTGATCATTACACAGTTGCTTGGTCTGCTGATTTCTCCTCATATTTCTTATTTATATAATATTTTTTTTCTGTTTCAGATAAGGGCCTTCTTTATACTTTTGGTGATGGACGATATGGCAAGCTTGGATTAGGAGAAGAGACTTTCACTAATCAGTTTTTACCTACATTGTGTAGGAATTTTCTGAAGTTCACCGTCCAGTCGGTATAAACAAACGTTTTATGCTTCACCTTTTTTTTTTTTTTTTTTTGGCTAAGTTTTGCTTTGTGTTTAATTGGCATTAAGCTGAACAAGAAAATATAGTGGATCACATCTGAAGCAGATGGTTAACATGGTAATAAAATCATTCTAGCTAGTAGTGGCAAGAATGCACATTGCCTAATTATATTTTCTATTATCATAAAATGCAGCCCATCCAGGGCCAGCCCTACCATGGGACACAGTGGGCCCATGGTCCCAGGTGGCATTTTAGGAGGGGCGGCCTATGGGACTGCTGCGACATGTTACATTCAATGAGTGTGCAGCCCCTGCTACCTATGAGACAGTTTCACACTGAGCACATCGTTCTGCTTGTAAGATCCTCTGAGTGTGCTATCAAACACCAGCCAATGGGATGGGATCTGGGTGTGCCGCTACGTGTATGTGGCCCTGCCCCCTTTCTTAAGCAGCCCAATCATTTGCTGCTGTGTCCTGCCCACCCCCGACATCAAAGAGAGACCAGCTGTCAAAAAATAAGGGTTGATGACGGGGGTGGGCAGGACCTGGGGTTGGTGGGACCCAGCGTGGGTGGGACCCAGCAGCTGTCAAACACCAGCCAATGATTGGGCTGCTTAAGGGGGCGGGGCCACATACACATAGCGGCCCCCCACAGATTCCATCCTATTGGCTGGTGTTTGATAGCTGCTGGGTCCCGCCCACCCCCGACATCATTGATTAATTTTGACAGCTGGTCTCTCTCTGCATGAAGTTAAATTACATGACAGTGTCACACACAGTTTCACAAAGCTCAATATCGGCCTTAGTGTGAAACTCCTATCCTCTTGCGTAAAAGTTATAACTTCTACAAAATCTTCTACAAAATCGGGAATATATTTATGACATTTTTAATCAGATTTTCTGTTAAATTAAATTTTAGTTATATAAAAAAAATGAATGTGGGGGCCTTTTGGTGGGCGTGATTTTTTTTTCTTTGGGGGGGGGGCAGCATTTAATTCTTGGGCCCAGGCAGCACAATGTATTGGGCCGGCCCTGAGCCCATCTAAACTATTTTTTAGTAGCTGATGAGTTATCCCCGCATCACCTAGCTTTAGAAGATGTACTTTTCTGTAAGAACTAGGTGCAGTACTCTTTTGTTACCAGTAAGGTAAGTATCAACTATAAGTTTGTTTTTAAAGGTAAAGTTTGGTTTGATTTCCTCAAGTAACTAAATCCACAAATCAGGGTCACAATAGCAGTAAAATCCTGAGCAAAGGGAGTATGACCATAAGCCGAGGGTGCATAACCTGTGGCCCGCGACCTCAAACCAGGAAATCACATGCGCATGCTCTGTGATGGCTGTTCGGCAAGCCCAGATTACGATCAACAGGTTGCAAACCCGCATCCCAGAGCATCAGAGTTCATTGTGCCGGCGTCAGGCGTGAAGGTAACAGGAGGCCGTGGAGGGAGCAGGAGCTGCATAAGCTAATGTTTCCTCTGTAGCGCTGGCTACTGTCCCAGGCGGAGTGATACCAAGTGCACTTTGCCTGGGACCTTTCTTGCAGCCTGGAGAGTGATGCCAGCAGAAGCTAGAAGAGGAAAAGGTGGTCAGTATATTAAACATCACATACACTGGACTTTTGTAATGGTCGTATTAGCATTTATTAAAAAAAGGTTTATTAGGCTGCTTTCACACTGATCCGCAGTGCGCCTGCTGCTTTTCTGCAGGTTAGGTGCACTGATCCATAGACTTCTATTATATCCTGCAGGTTTGGTGCACTTTCTGAACGTGCACCAGAACTCCTCAGACCCCTTTCACACTGGAGCGCTTTGCAGGCGCTACAGCGCTAAAAATAGCACCTGCAAAGCGCCCTGAAAGAGCTGCAGTCTCTCCAATCTGAAAGCCCAAGGGCTTTCACACTGGAGTGGTGCGCTGGCAGGACGGTAAAAAAAAGTCCTGCTAGCAGCATCTTTGGAGCGGTGTGTATACCGTTCCTCCACCACTCCTGCCCATTGATATCAATGGGGCAGCGTGGCTATACCGCTGGCAAAGCGCTGCTGCAGCAGCGCTTTGCGGGTGGTTTTAACCCTTTTTCGGCCGCTAGCAGGGGTTAAAAGCGCCCCGCTAGCGGCCGAATACCTCCGCAAATACGACTGTAAAGTGCCGCTAAAAATAGCGGAGCTTTACCCCCGCCCCAGTGTGAAAGGGGCCTAAATGTAGAAGTTTTGGTCCACTTTCAGAAAGTGCACCACACCTGAAATATGTAACAGAAGTCTATGGCTCAGTAAGGGCTCATTTACATTTGTGGTTTGGGGGGTGGCAAAACCCCATAGTTCATTGTGGCCCATGACCAGTTACCGAATCACTTAGGTAGCCCTCGCTCTTCATAAGGTTCAGTAAACCTGCCATAAGCAGAGGGAGTACAGGAAGTTGATTTTGAATGAATTATCTTTTATTTATGACACATGTTTATCTTTATTTATGGCACCAAAACTAACCTGGCATTATATGTACTTTTTTTTACCAAACCGTGGTCATTGCATTAATCATTGTTAGGCAGATGTTTCTTTGACAGGTTTTCTTGGAGTAAAATCCGGCCACCCTCTGTAGTGCTGAAACATGCTGCTATTTTTTGTGTGACTCTCCAGCCTAACTAAAGAGATACATTTGTATCTTCGTATCATCTTATCTCCTCTAAGGCGATTCACATGTAGTTCAGTGTGGTGTAATTCAAGCCTGCCCATTTTGAATGGGCTCAAAACACACTGCACTGCACTAAAAGTAGGACATGCACTAATTTTGGATATGTACTACAACCAGATCGCATGGTATTTCTGTACCATGCGATCCGCTGAAGACAAACGCACAGTGCGTCCTGCATTTGGGGTGTCGATAAAATTGACACCAGCTGCTGATCACAACTGCAGTGTGTTTTGAACACAGTGCAGAAAACGCACACGGAATGTTGGTTTCCCACACCTTTTTCCGGTGATACCAGGACCTTATAAATAGATAGGATTGGCCAGATCACAGAGACGATTTTGTACATGTTAGCTACCTTTTTGAGCGACTAAGGATTCTTTCTATGGTCAAAAGCATCAATATCACCACTATAAATGAAAGAGTTGCCTAAGAGTTGTATGGACCAGTGAATTAGGGGAAGGATCTTAGGCTGATTTGTTTGTGGCCACCCTTACATGTAGATACTCTAATATACAAATAAATCTTGTACTTAAATTTAAAGGAGAACTTTACCAGTCCACGATGGAGCTCTCCCTGCTCAGTGATTTTTAAATTATTATTTCTTGGTTTGAGGCAGATCACAGTGACTAATAACTTCTGGCCACTGCCAAGTCCCATAGTATACAAAAAAACAAAGTACAGCGCTAGGAGTATCCAGTATATACTAGACACATATGTGAAAAACAAATAAAATAATTATTGAACATATACATATAACACCATCAAATGTGAAAAGCCAGGCAAAAGCCCTGCTTTAATTGGAGTGTCCAAATAAAAAAACCAGGACAGCAAATGGTGAAAGTCCATAACATGTGAGGTAAAGAAAGGTGTCTTCTTCAAACGGAGGGTAACAGTAGACACTGGGAGGCGCGTGTGCACTCAGATGGGAAGGCGACAGCAGATACCACAGCACATAGATCTCCAATGAGTATAAATGGATACCCTTACTGGATCCGTAGGACGCACATACCGTATAGCAGTGCGTCAAATAGGCATAAGGGGATGATCTCCCGTGATATCCAGCCGGATGGTATCCCACAGGCCACGGTCACCGAAAGGAAGCGATGATCACAGGTGGAAGTCGAACAGCTCCTGCATACGTCCTCCAATTACGGACTGGGAAAATCCAAAGACAGCAGTTCAAAATAGGGCCATGGAAAAAGAAAAAAAGAAGCTCCACATAGTGTAGGTCAAAAAATGGGATTTATTGGATAAAAACCATATAAATAAAAGTGATCACAAAAAGATTAAAAATGGCAATGTGGGAAGCTGAAAATGCTATCCCTACGCGTTTCGACTGAATAGTCTTCAACAGGGGCATGCCTGTATTTTATTTGTTTTTCACATATGTGTCTAGTATATACTGGATACTCCTAGCGCTGCACTTTGGTTTTTTGTATACTTAGTGGACCTGGTTTAATTGTGTGTCAGCTGCTTTGGTCACTTCATTGCATTTATTATTTTATTTGGTTTGGCGCAGCTTTTTCTTTATTTCTAGATAAGTCCCATAGTAAACACTTCCTTGGCCCTTGGTAGTAAAATAATGTAAAGAGCAATTTTTGTGTCGAAAAGTTACCAACTTCTGATTACATTTTTCTGGGGGAGCCATTTCTGTTTTTAAATTATTGGTGCACATACCATTTTTAAAATGGTATGCAACTCATCCCTCTAAGAACCCAAATGGCAAATGTCTCCTTTTTGTTACCCCCTCAGCTCCCTTTATAACCAGGTCATTTTTTCCTATTTAGCACTGCGCTACTTTATCCGGTAATTACGCGGTCATGCAACGCTGTACCCAAACAAAATGCATATATTTTATTTCACACAAATAGAGCTTTATTTTGGTGGTATTTGATCAGCATTGGGTTTTTTATGTTTTACTCTATAAAGAAAAAAGACTGAATATTTTGAAAAAAAACAAACAGTATTTTTTACTTTCTGCTAAAAAACTTATCCAATAAAAAATAAATAAATATCAAAATGTCTTAATAAATGTAGGCTAAAATGTATTCTGCTACATCTTTGGTAAAACAAAAATTCCAATAAGTGTATATTGATTGGTTTGCAAGTAAAAACGTCTACAAACTATGGTACATATACTTGAATTTGTATTAAAAAAAATTATACTACAAATGGCGGTGATCAGCGACTTACAATGGAACTGCGATAATGCAGCGGGAAATCTAACATTAACTGACGCTGGGTGGGAACTACCTGCCACTGACATAACCAGTGACACTAATGCAGTAATCAGTGCTAATACTATACAATGTCACTGTACTACTGTACTAATGCCACTGGCTGGGAAGGGGTTAACATCTCGGGTAATCAAGGGGTTAAATGTGTGCCTAACAATGTGTAATGTGTGCTAATTTTTACTAAAGATCTATTTTGTTTCTTATTCCTGCATTACAGGGTTAAGAAACAAAGAGATTATTTCCTCTGTACAGAGCCTTGTGGGCCTGCTGACAGACTCCCGCTGTGTACAATCACAGCAGGTGTCGGCAAAGGGGGCACACATGCGTGCACCCTAAATTCCTAAACAGCCTGCGACATACCAGTACATTGCTTTGCCTGTATGGGCCTCCCGTCCGCAGTACATTGTGGGCGTGCGGTCCGCAAGTGGTTAGTGAAGTTACACCTGGGCTCAAAACAGTTGGGTTCTTATTTCAACTACATGCATGAGAACTGTCTTGCCTGACAAATCATTTGTAATAGCATGTAGCCAGGCACCTCTGTTACACCATACAGCCAGGTCCTAACAGCACACTGAGGAGGTCCACACTCTGCCCTCTACTCCAGTCTACGTGTTCATTCTTGGCACATGCTAGTGTAGTAGATGCTGATTTTTCTTCCATGCTATTCTTTCCTCTTCCAGTTTTATTGCTGCTGGACAGGGAACTACATAAAGCTGATGTTAAAACTGATTCAGGTGCTTTTACTAGCTGTATGTAAAAATATATAACAAATTATCAGAAGCTTCTGATTCATTGTTTTTCTTTCTCGTACATCACGGGACACAGAGCCTCAGTAATAACTGATGGGTTATAGGGTATCACTAGGTGATTGGACACTGGCACACCCTAACCAGGAAGTTCAACCCCCTATATAATCCCTCCCCTTACAGGGCTACCTCAGTTTTTTTAGCCAGTGTCTTAGGTGTTGGACGTGTAAAGATGTCCTGTGCTGAGCTCCAAAGGGAATATCCTATACTGGGGCAAGCCAGGCGAACCGGATCCATTTCAAAGTGTCCTTTCTAGGCTGAATTGGATGGTACCCGGGCCTCGTGTCTGAAGAAATGAGGTTTTACCTGTAATGCTTCCTCTTTTTAGAGAGCTGGACCCCGCATTTCAGAAAATGGTTTTTCTAGCCTTATTTCTGGCCGGGTGCTTTACAGGCCCAGAACTGTGGATCCCCCTATCCGTAGGGGGCCCCAGTCTCTGAAGGTTTTTTCAAACGGAGCCCACCGTGAGAGGTGAAGATTGGGTCTGTATAACAGAACTCTGCAACTGGATAAGGTAAGGGAGATTCCACAGAATTTTTAAATTCTAGTACATTTCTCCTTTAAAGTAAATGCATGCTATGCCTATTGTCGCCACTGGGGGCTGCCAAGAGCACATACCTTCTCATGCTGACTGTCTCAGTGTTTCCCGCTGCACAAGCTCCTCCAGCCGAACTCCAGGTAGGATGGGGGGCTCTCCTCAGGGATATTCCCCTGCAGGTGGTCTGTAAGGCGGTAGTATACCGCACTATCACCGCCGCCGCCATTGCTAGGTGCAGGCCCCATCACTGCTGGCCTCTCTCCTTCCTCCTCCACCCCCAGCCTGCCTCCACGCTTATCCCGGAGGGTCGGCTCGCGCGGGAAGCGCTCGTTTGTTTGAAAGATGAGGAGGGGGGGCAGAGCATCAGCGCAGCGTCCAGCGTGCTCAGACTCCCACATTGCTGGCTGCAAGGCTATAAGAGGCACAATTTATAGGTGGACACAGCCTTTGGAGGGACACAGAGCTGACGGTTGCATGTAAGGTGGGACACAGGCATTCCCCTAGGCAGCATTTACTGAGGAAACACTAGACTGGGCATTGGTAGCAGGGCTGTTGCTAGACCACATCGCTCAGCAGTCAGTGTTCATTTTTGTGATACCTCCACCTTGTTGCTTTGCACTATGGGTAGAAGAGGTTCAAATACCCCAAGAACCAGAGGCTCTAGGGGATCTCCTACGGGTTCTGAGGGCCCTCTGTCTGCAGCATCCTCCCCCACCTGAGGGGCCAGGGACGGCTAGCCAGGGAGAGCCGTTGGGGTCAGGGGCTACACCTGCTTCTGGCACTTCAGCCCCTGTATATATTACGCAGGAGGTTTTTTCCTCAACCATTAATGGTTTAGAGGAAAGATTAATGGCCGTGATCACATCTTCACTCAGTGGAAGAAAACGCACTAGGCCTTCCTCTGCTACCCAGGACCCTCAGGCTGAGGAGCTCTGGGATAGGGGAGAAGAATCCCTTTCAGAGGATCAGGATGGGACAGATGATTCCTCTTCAGAGGAATCGTGTGGAGAAGGGCCCTCTGCAGCTTCTCAGGATGAGAAAGTCTTAGTGCAGATCCCTGCTGGATTGGTCCGCTCCACATTTAAGTCGCCCGTATCTGAATCAGTTATAGAACCCTCTTCTTCGTTGGGGTCACTGAAGCCTCCTCAAACAGCACATGCTTTTCCTGTTCATAATTTACTTGAAACGCTCCTTTATTCTGAGTGGGATCACCCAGATAAACGTTTTTTTCCACCGAAAAAGTTTTCAACACTTTATCCTATGGAAGAAAAGTTTATTAAGATGTGGGGAATACCGGCCGTTGATGCCGCCATTTCCTCCGTAAGTAAAAGTCTGACTTGTCCTATAGACAATGCTCAGATGCTCAGGGATCCTGTGGATAAAAAGATGGAATCCCTGTTGAAAGATGTTTTCGCCTTAGCAGGTTCAGTGGCTCAACCTGCAGTAGCAGCGATTGGAGTCTGTCAATACTTAAGAGACCATGTTAAGCAGGTCATCAAAGTTTTACCTGAACAGCAGGCCCAGGGGTTGGCTAACCTTCCAGCGGCCTTATGTTTTGCTGTTGATGCCATCAGAGATTCTATCATGCAAACCTCTCGTCTTTCACTTGGGTTTGTGCATATGCGTAGAATCTTATGGTTAAAGAATTGGTCAGCTGAAGCACCATGTAAGAAGCTCCTGGCTGGGTTTCCATTTCGTGGTGCAAGGCTGTTTGGAGAAGACTTGGATAACTACATCCAAAGGATCTCTAGTGGGAAAAGCACTCTTTTACCTGTTAAGAGAAAGAGTAATCATCCCTCTTTCAAATGGACTCTTTCCCCAGCGCCAGGGGCATCAGCCTCCAGGCAGTCGCGACGGCCTCCTCCGTCTGGGTCAAGAAACAAGAGTCAACCCCAGGGACAAAAGAAGTCCTGGGGGAAGAAGTCTACTAGACAAGACACTAAGGCCTCTTTATAAGGGGGCGCCCCCACTCGCTCGAGTGGGGGGAAGACTGCTACAGTTCTCAAAGCTCTGGCAGGAGGACTTCCAGGACAGATGGGTAATCTCCACGGTAACCTTTGGTTACAAACTGGAGTTTCCTCAGATCAAATGTCCCCAGGGATCCAGAGAAAAAGCAGTCGCTCCTTCTACCGTTAGAGCGGCTTTTGCCGCAAGAGGTCATTATGGTGGTTCCCACGAAGGATCAAGAATTGGGCTTCTGTTCCAACCTTTTTACGGTCCAAAAGCCAAATGGGGATGTCAGACCCATTCTGGATCTAAGGGATCTGAATCGATTCCTAAGGGTTCGGTCTTTCCGCATGGAATCAATTCGGACAGTAGTCTCCATCCTGCAGGGAGGAGAATTTCTGGCATCGATAGACATCAGAGATGCATATCTGCATGTGCCCATTTTTCCTGCTCATCAGAAGTTCCTGCGCTTCGAGATAGGAGGGCGTCATTACCAGTTTGTGGCTCTGCCTTTCAGGATAGCCATTGCACCTCGAGTGTTTACAAAGATCTTGGCTCCTCCTCTGGCCAGATTAAGGGCTCAAGGTATAACTGTCATAGCATACCTAGACGACCTGCTCTTGATAGACCGGTCGATAGCCTCTTTGAACGGCAACTTGAGGACCACAGTCAAGTATCTGGAATACCTAGGTTGGATTCTCAACCTAGAAAAATCTTTCCTAAAACCAGTAAGAACACTGGAGTATTTGGGTCTGATCATAGATACAAGCCAGGAGAAAGTATTTCTACCTCATGCAAAGATCACTGCTTTAAGGGAGCTGATTCTGGTAGTCAGGACCAAGAAGGGTCCTTCTGTCCGCCTTTGTATGAGGCTGCTAGGAAAGATGGTGTCTTCATTCGAAGCAGTTCCCTATGCTCAGTTTCAATCAAGACTGCTGCAACACAGTATCCTGTCGACCTGGAACAAGAAGATTCAGGCATTAGACCTTCCAATGCACCTGTCTCATGCGGTGCATCAGAGCCTCAACTGGTGGTTAATACCCGAAAACCTGCAGAAGGGGAAATCCTTTCTACCGGTTACCTGGACGGTGGTAACAACGGATGCCAGTCTTTTGGGTTGGGGAGCAGTTCTGGAACAGTCTGCGGTCCAGGGGGTATGGTCCAAAACCGAGAGGACCTTACCCATCAACATTCTGGAGATCCGTGCGGTATATCTAGCCCTAAGAGTCTGGACTCTCAGGCTACAGGGTTGCCCAGTCAGGATCCAGTCCGACAATGCCACAGCAGTGGCTTATATCAATCATCAGGGAGACACCAGGAGCCAAGCTGCTCAAAGAGAGGTGAACCAGATCTTTGTCTGGGCAGAGAAGCAGGGGCCATGCATATCGGCAGTTTTCATTCCAGGGATAGAGAACTGGCAGGCGGATTATTTAAGTCCCCAGCAGTTACTCCCAGGGGAATGGTCTCTGCATCCCGACGTCTTTTGGGCCATATGCCAAAGATGGGGGGTTCCAGATGTAGATCTCTTTGCATCCAGATTCAACAGAAAGATAGACAGATTTGTAGCAGGGACAAAGGATCCTCTTGCATACGGGACGGATGCGTTGGTGATTCCGTGGCATCGGTTCTCACTGATTTATGCATTCCCGCCTATTCTGCTACTGCCACGACTGCTTCGCAGGATCAGGCAAGAAAGGAAGTCGGTACTTCTGGTAGCTCCCGCCTGGCCCAGGAGGACTTGGTATGCAGAAATAGTAAGGATGACGGTGGATTCTCCGTGGTCCCTACCGTTACGCCCAGACCTGTTGTCTCAGGGTCCGCTATTCCATCCTGCCTACAAACGCTAAATTTGACGGTTTGGCTGTTGAAACCCACATTCTGAAGAGTCGTGGGCTTTCAGGTCCTGCGATATCTACCTTGATCAATGCAAGGAAGCCAACTTCCAGAGTAATTTATCATAGAGTCTGGAAAGCTTATGTATCCTGGTGTGAATCCAGGGGTTGGCATCCCAGAAAATATGTGATAGGTAGAATTCTTGATTTTCTACAATTGGGATTAGAGATGAAGCTGGCCTTGAGTACCATCAAGGGCCAGGTCTCGGCCTTATCGGTATTATTTCAACGGCCACTTGCTATACATTCTTTGGTCCGAAACTTAATGCAGGGGGTGACGCGTCTTAACCCTCCAGTTAAGGCGCCCCTAAACCCCTGGGACTTAAATTTGGTTCTGTCTGTTTTACAGAAACAGCCTTTTGAACCAATATGTCAAATTCCTTTGGTCTTGTTGACGAGAAAGTTAATTTTTCTGGTAGCCATTTCTTCTGCTAGAAGAGTATAAGAATTGGCAGCTCTTTCCTGTAAGGAGCCTTATTTGATTGTACACAAGGATAGAGTGGTATTGCGCCCTCATCCTAGTTTTTTACCGAAGGTGGTTTCAGATTTTCATCTAAACCAAGATATTGTTCTGCCTTCCTTTTTTCCCAGATCCCTGTTCTTCGGAAGAAAGGTCACTACATTCTTTGGATGTAGTAAGAGCAGTCAAGGCCTATCTGGAAGAAACTGCTCAAATTCGCAAGACGGATGTTCTGTTCGTGCTGCCAGAGGGTCTCAATAGAGGACAGGCAGCGTCAAAAGCTACCATTTCTAAATGGATTTGACAAATGACTATTCAGGCTTACAGTTTGAAACGGAAGATTCCTCTGTTTCAGATTAAGGCACATTCCACAAGGGCTATTGGTGCTTCTTGGGCAGTGCATCACCGGGCCTCTATGGCTCAAATCTGCAAGGCTGCAACCTGGTCTTCAGTCCATACATTCACCAGATTTTATCGGTGAGAAGGCATGAGGAGATCGCCTTTGGGCGTAGTGTGCTGCAGGCAGCGGTACAGGGTCCTCAGGTCTGATTGCACCCTACTTGGTCGTGGTTCCACTCCCCTCAGTTAGCATTGCTCTGGGACATCCCATCAGTTATTACTGAGGCTCTGTGTCCCGTGATGTACGAGAAAGAAAATAGGATTTTTTTTTTTTAACAATATGTTTATTGAATTTTTCACAGGGTATTAGTACAGACGGTTGATGTAATAGCAAGGTTACATAGTTTAGTACATAGTGCAGTAACCAGTGTCATTCTGTCACAAATGTATATAGCGAATACATAGTCATTAAAGTTGAAGTTTGATGAGTGGAGGCACCATCTCCAATCCCCGGCGCCCCATCTGGGTACTTACTGTGCCATGAGACTAGAGGCAGCGCCCCCAATCATCCACTTGTCAGAGCTAGGTAACTTGTAGAACCAATAACATTCTAAGTACGTAAAACTAAAAAACTGAAGAGCAAAGGCAACTTGTGGGCCTACTTGTTATGAGTATAGTACACGTTTGCAAGACCCATCCTGAGTAGTAACTGAGAGAAGTGCCCCTAAGCGGAGCGGTGCATGGGTGTGGGGGTTCCTACTTTCTGCGCATGTTAGATGTGCGGGGTTGTAGCAATCTACGGGGGTGAAGATGAATAACATTAAATATGTCACAACGTAAAAGAAAAAGACAATCAGGGTAGTGTTGCACTCCTCTGGTCGGTGATCCAGGGTTCCCAGTTGAGACGAAACGTTGCGGTATACATGTTGGCCTTAGCAAAGGAGAATTCCATTAGGAAGTGGTTGTTTAGTAGAGCGATGAGTTCCGGTCCAGAGGGGGCTTGTGAGGCTTTCCATTTTTTCATTAGAGCTAATCGGGCTGCAATGAGTATATGTGTCGCCAGGACTCTGACATTCTTGGGCCAGTTGGGGATGTTAAGACCCAGGAGGAGGTCCAGTGGAGATAACGGCAAAGGGATTTTGCAGAGCTGTGAGATGAGGTCAGAGACCTCCTTCCAATACTGGTGGATGTTAGGACAGTCCCACCATATGTGTCGCAGGGTACCTTTGCCTGAGCAATTTCTCCAGCATTGAGAGGAGGTAGCCGGGTAAATATTTGCCAATCTGGCTGGGGTGTAGTACCACTTGTGGAATAGTTTTTGTGTCGATTCCCAATGAGATATGCATTTTGAGGCTTGAAGAGGGATGGTCAGGGCTTTGTGCCACAATGGGGGCTTTGGTGGCGAGCTTGTGAATTTCGACCAAAATGTGATGGATGAAGAGGTGTGATCTTCGGAGAGCGTTGTTAACAACTTGTAAATCCATGCAATGCCTTTAACTGCTGGGTTAGGGTTATTGTAAAAATTCAGGATGTCAGTCATTTGGGATTCACATGCTGTGAGATCAAGTTTAGCGATGATAGAGCGGAGCCTCATATACAAAAAGATGTATTAGCAGGGAGGTCAAAAGTTTGTTGTAGATGTGGGAACAGGTGGGGTCCAGATGTGGAAATGAATTGTCCCAAGTTGGTAAGTCCTTTTTGTGTCCATACTCGAAGGGATAAATTAGGAGAGATCAACTCTAGTGCTTGGAGGTTTATTTTAGAAAGGATAGTTTTGGGTATGCCCTTGGATTTTTTTGCAGTGGCTGACCACACTCGCATGGCTGCGGTTACCGTAAGTAGGAAGTGTCGATGTGGTTGCAAGTTGAGTAGCGCAGCCATTAGTGTGTGTTGTGGGTTCGCGTTGAGGGCCATGGTTTCGATTTGTGTCCAAGTCTTGGTCGAGGTGGGCGCCCACCATTCCCGTAGTTGATCCAGTATAACTGCTTTGTAGTATGCGTGGACGTTGGGGGGCTCCCATTCCTCCATTTTGTACAGGAGACAAGAGGATGTCTTTTTTGAGTCTGGGATGTTTATGTTGCCAAATATGTGTATTGAGTATACTTTGTATCTGCGCCAGTTGCTGGGGTAGTATAGGTATTGGGATCGTGCGAAACATATACAAAATATGTGGCAGTAATATATTTTGACTTGAGCTATTCTACCAGCCCAAGAGACAGTATAGTTACACATATCTTTGGAGATGCGCAAAAGTTTTTCCTGTAGGCAGCATAGTTTAGTTGAAGCATAGATTTACTGGGGAAGGTTAGTTGAATACCCAGGTATGGGAGCGAGGAGTTTTTAGCCCAAGTGAAAGGAGTAGTTGTCGAGATATGATGTGAAGTTTGAGGGTCTATCCCTATGTTCAGCATAGTGGATTTGCTGTGATTTATTTTATATAGAGCGATTGAACTAAATTTTTCCAATGTTTTTTGGATATTGGGAAGGGAATATCTGGGATTTGTGAGTGTAATAACATTGTCCGCGTATAGACCAATTTTATGTTCAACAGCCCCCACAGTGATGCCCGATATTGCTGGTGTGGATCTAATGGCTTGTGCGAGTGGTTCCATCACCATGGCAAAAATCTACGGGAAAGTGGGCACCCCTGCCCAGTGCCATTAGTGATGAGAAATGGGTCTGATATTATGCCTGAGGTCCATACTCGGGCGCTGGGGGAGGAGTAAAGGTTGAGTATAGCCTGGAGGATATTTCCTGTCAGTCCGAACTTGAGCATGACCTTCTCCATGTATTTCCAGTGCACCCTGTCAAATGCCTTCTCTGCATCCAGTGAGAGGAAGAGAGAAGGCGTTTGACTGTGCTCCACCCATTGGATCAAGTCAATAAGGCGTCTGGTACCATCGGAGGCCTGCCTGCCAGGCACGAATCCAACCTGGTCCGGGTGTATGATGAGGGGGGTGACTTTGGATAATCGTTGGGCTAGTATTTTTGCATATATTTTGGTATCAGTATTCAAGAGTGAGATCGGTTGGTAATTGGCTGGGTTATCAGGAGATTTGCCTGGTTTGGGTATGGTGACAATGAGGGCTTTTTGGGGATTTTGTTTGTATGAATATACTGGTTAAAGGTAGTGCATAAGTGCGGGGTGATCACGTCCGAAAAGTGTTTGTAATATTCGTTCGGGAATCCATCCGGTCCCGGGGCTTTGTGTAGGGGGTAATCGTTTGATGGCCATGCGGATTTCCTCGGGGGAGAAAGGCACAGAAATGGAGTCTAGTTGCTCAGTGGATATTGAGGGAAGGTGAATAGAGGAGAGAAACTCGTCTATGTCTGCTAATTTTGGCTTGGTTTCTTGATTTAGGTCATTGAGATTGTAAAGTTTGGCGTAAAAGGTACTGAATTCGTTTGCTATATCTAGAGGATTATGAACTTTTTTACCTTGGGAGTTGGATAAGTATTGTAACTTATTATTGGCCCGGTGTTTTTGTAGTTGCTTGGCCAGGAACGCACCTGACTTGTTGGCTGAGGAGTAATATTGTAGCCTAAGACGTTTAACGTAATAATCAAATCTTTTGTGGAGGTGTTCGCTAAGGTCGTATCTTAGGTTTTTGAGGTCTAGGGACAATTTGGTAGATGGATTTTGTTTATTGGCATATTCTAAAGCCTTGATCTGTTTTAGTAGGGTTTCTGTGATGGCCATTTGTTGTTTTTTAGTTTGTGCTCCGTATTTAATGAGGAGGCCCCGTGAGAAAGCTTTATGCGCATGCCAAACCATAGATTGGTCAGCAGTAGAATGTACATTGATATCAAAGTAGGACTTAATCTCGGATCGAAGCTCATTTTCAAAGGATGGGTTGGTGAGGAGAGATGTGTTTAGTCTCCAAATATTATGACTTGCAGTCTTTTTGCAATTGAATAACGGGATGGATATGGGTGCGTGATCCGACCACGTGATTGTACCTATGCGTGCTTTAGTGATTGATTGGAGGAGAAATTTATCTGTGAGGAACATGTCGATCCGAGAGTAAGACGCTGGGGGCTGGAGAAGAAGGTGTAATCTTGCTCTGTGTCATGGGTACATCTCCACGGGTCATAAAGATCTTCTTTATGTAGAAGGGAGGACAAGGCAGAGGGCCTACGTTTAGTTGGGTTGGATGTGTCTAGGGTTGTGTCAATGATTTCATTAAAGTCTCCACACAGTATAACTGGATCAGATCTATACGATGTCAGTTTGGAGATCAGTGTGTTAAAAAATTTCTTTTGGCCAGTGTTAGGGGCGTATAGATTCACTAGAGTGAGGCGTTGCAATCGTTGCAGAGAGAATCAGGTACCTGCCGTCTTCATCAGCTTCACAGTGGTGTAACTGAAAGCAGACAGAGGAACTAATCGCAATCATTGCTCCCCTTTTTTTGGTGGGGGCACTGGCAAAAAAGCAGTGTGGGTATCGCTTATGCGAGCATTTTGGGGAGTTATCTTTAGCAAAATGCGTTTCTTGTACGCAAAACACGTCAGCGTGATGGTACAGTGCCTCTTTCCAGAGGAGGTTGCGTTTGAATGGGGAATTCAGTCCCTTTACATTTAAGGAGGTGATTTTGAAGGCCAAGATAGTGGGAGATGACCCGGGTTGGGAATGAAAGGAGCGAGATTCCACACCTCTTCTGTTCGCCCTGAGTAAATATGAATCAAACAATAGAGTAGGTATCTATACAGAACATGGCTGTTATATACAAAAGTCGTACAAGAGACACCCGTTGCAGTTACACAGGACTGTCAAATATGTTATAATGCGGAAGTAGGTCAAATGGTAAATAGGTTATACGTTCAGTATGAACGCGTGAACACTGTTAGGAGAACCAAAAAGAAAGAATAAGAATAAAAAGAGAAAAGCAATATATATCTCTGTAGGAACAAAAAGTAAGTAAAACAATTATAACAGTGTGCTTAGCACACTATAACCTTAGGGAGTGGATGTATTTCAGTGACTGCGCCCATCAGGGATCCTAGTGGTGCGGAGGACCGAGGGCCTGCTTGTTATGGACCTCGCCTGGATCGTGTATCCCGGTCCTTGCAGACGGAGGACATGAGTAGGAGCCCCTGTATTCTTTTTGGTTGGCAGATACGGGCAGAAATCCCCAATTGGTCAGCTTTTTATATCCATCTTTGGGAGTAAGGATGGGAATTATCTGTTGCTGGTATGTGACCAGTAGCTTGGTAGGGAAACCCCATCTATATGTAATTTTCTTCTGTAACACAGAGGTTACAGGGGTGAACGCTCTTCTCATCTCCATCGTGGCCTTGTAGAGGTCACTAAACATGAGGACATTTGTGTAAGGTGCTGGCAGCGGTTTAATGGTTTTTGCAATTTGTAGAATCTGCTCCTTAACTTGAAAGTAATGCACTCTTGCTAGTATGTCCCTGGGTGTGTCAGGGGGGAGGTGTGCGATTCTGTGCACTCTATCAATCGTGATGTCTCGTGCGTTTAGGTGAGGTAGTAAGCTGGAGAACATCTCTCGCAGGTAGGGCGTGATTTCATTCGGTTTAACAGATTCGGAGACACCTCTGAATTTAATATTGTTCCTTCTGGAACGGTCTTCCAAATCTGCTAATTTCAGCTTCATATGGTGTATTTCAGACGCATGATGTTCATGTGCGTCTAGGTTGCAGTTCTCTGTGTAGGTCTCTCTGCAGGGTAAGGAGCATGGCTTTCAGCATTGTTTCTGTCACAGGGCTGTCAGAGACAGGGATGGTTGCCAGAGCTGGGGTGTGTGCTGTGTCAAGATCTCTGTCAGCCCATTGATGTTTTTTGTGCTGTGGCTCCTTGCTGGGGGAGATGGCTGGGGAGGAGGCCAGTCTCTTACCTCTATCCGTGCCAGGTTGTGAAGAGGAGACATTGGGCAATGGAAGGGTGTCCATGTCCTCCCTGTGTGAGTGATTAAGTGACTGGGAGAGGAGATCGTCATGAAGAGAAGCTGCCAGCTGTGTCTCAGCGTGTGCAGCGCAGGACGCTTCTGAGGTGAAGCTCCCGGTGCCGGCGCCATCTTGGGCCTCGTTCATAGCTGCAGGGGGATAGTAGTCCGTGAGGCGGCGAGGTGCTGGCGGCTTATTCCGCCTTCTAGACATGCCCAGGGTGGTCCTGCCGTCTTCCCCCCTCCGTGTGACCGGAACGGGGGTCGGATCGTAGCGAAGAGTGGCTTTAGATCCCGTCAGCGGCGCGGAGCTCAGGGTTTAAGCATCCATCATGGTCCGTGTCAGGCCACGCCCCCCCGAAAATAGGATTTTTAATAACAGCTTACCTGTAAAATCCTTTTCTTTTGATGTACATCACGGGACACAGAGGTCCCGCCCCTCTTCTAGTACACATATATTGCTTTGCTACAAAACTGAGGTATCCCTGTAAGGGGAGGGATTATATAGGGGGTTGAACTTCCTGGTTAGGGTGTGCCAGTGTCCAATCACCTAGTGATACCCTATAACCCATCAGTTATTACTAGGGCTCTGTGTCCCGTGATGTACATCAAAAGAAAAGGATTTTACAGGTAAGCTGTTATTAAAAATCCTATTTTTGAACTTCACGTTTTTTTAGACATGCTCAACTGTGATATTAAGAGGAAGAGTAGTAGTACTAGTACAGGAACTCACATTTAGGTGCCAGGGGAAAGACCTGAACATGTTTTAACAGAACAGTTGGAATTAGGAAAAAAATCCAATAGTCCATATTTTCTAAGCAAAGGGACAATTTATTGTCCTTCAGGCTTTAGAGGGCCGGACTGTGGCTAATGAGTGTGGAAAATTCCCTGGCATCATTGCCCCATCACTGGTTTTAATTGGAGAAATAGTGCCCCATTGATGGTGTCAGTAGGGGGAATGGTGCCCCATCATTGGTTTCAGTTGGTGGAATAGTGCCCCAAGGGCCATATAAAGGCAAACAAAGGGCTACATAGAGCCCCCAGGCCGCAGTTTGGAAACCACTGGTTTAGATAGTGGTTAGTAGATTTTGCATTTATCTTTTCCCATACTGTATTCTGACTGGTCAGTTTGTTCCAAGTTCTTGCTAGTAATCATTAAATGTAAATTTATATATAAGCCAGTGGACTAAAAGAAATATTTAGTAACCCAAATGAGTATCATATGTTCACAATTTCATCAGTATTGCACAATTTCGATCAGTTACAGAAACTATTTGGATGCACTCTGGGGTTTACTGTACATTCTTATTGTGTTCTCTATTTACAGTATTTTTAGTAGATTGTATGAAACTAATATTTTTAAAGGACGCTTATACTAAGAGTAATATGTAGATGACCATTGCTAACCTCTGCTTCTGAAAATGCTGCTAGCCTGGCTGTTATGCTGCTTCAGTAGCATTAGTGCTTTGACTCACTGACTTTAAAGAAGTATGAAGTATTTTTCTATGTGTGAACTTACACTTCAAATGGGTGCACATATTGCAATTTGGTACCCTCCGTTGTCATGGGATTTGTCACAAATATTTCAGAAGCTAATGACGTATCAGTACACCAGTGTGGAAATGTCCATAACTGTAACAATCTGCTCAAATTGTGTAGCAAGGAAATTCGCTAAAGATTTGTGTCTGACAAGTGTGTTTTTACCAATATGTTTTATGATTTGTTATGTTGCCTTTTTGCTTTGAGCAGATAGCAGAACAACATTAAATATAAAGCTTTCCCTGGATTGTGCTTTTGGTACTAATCCAGAGATAAAGTCCATGCTGTAGATCCATCTGTGCACATAATTTCCCAATCTGTCTCTCAAGGGTATGCAGTCTTGTACTGAGTCATAGTTCATATGTTAGGATACATTTTTAAGATCTCTGTAAACAGACTAGGGTTATGTAGGATGCATTGTCTCTATAACCCTTTCCTGTTTATTATCCATTTAGGTGGACAGTCATTGTTCTTTTATACATCTGATGACTCTGGGTGTACGTATAAGACAAAATTGTGCTGATTTGTATGCCTTCCCATTCACTGGCGAGAGTTTACGGAATAGAGATCCTGCTTGGATGATGTATTATGTTTTGTTAAGTCAGTCCGCATCACATTTTTGCATTTCTGCTTATACAGTATGTTTGTATGTGTGTGTGTGCCCTTGTCTACATTCTTTTGAATAGTCAAGATCCAATTGACCTTGACTACTCAACTCTTCTTATTAGAGAGGATAGGGACTTTAATTCACACAGTCACACTCCGCGCATTTCATTGGACAGACTAGTATGGACTGCAAAATCTTGTCCAATGTTTAATCTAACGGCTCTACTTTAAAGTCAACCTACATTTAAAAAAAAAAAAAAAATTGATATGTTAAAGGAAGCATTTTAGAATGTTTATTGTGACTAAGCAGTGCACCAAAAATGTACCTTTTTGTCTTAAAGAGAAACTGCAGTCTGCTCACATAATTTGAAATAAAAACATCTTTGCCATTCTGAAGCTTCTCCCCCCCCCCCCCCCCCCCAAGCACTGCATATTATTTTATATATACTGTGATTCTGTACTTGCCAAATATGCTGCAGAAATCTCTATCCACTGAGTCTGGCTGCAACCATTTTAACTGTGGGCAGCTGAGGCTGCTGCCTGTTCACTTCCTGGATTTACACAGACACACAAGGACACAACTCCAACCCTGCAGCTCTCATTGGCCCTCTTATGACTCATCCCCCCCTTCCTTCCTGGCAAACTCTCACAAAAGTGAGAGAGAGCTGTGCCTGCTGTCATAAGCCTAGGTTTTTTTTACTAGACAAGAAACAGGAAGTGGGCTGTATAAGGTATTTACTGGCAGACAATGTTTTACTATCCAAAGTTAAAACAACAAGGGCAAAAGATTTAATAGATGGAAAGTTGAAAAATGACTGAAGTTCTGCTTTAAATTCCCCTTGCAAATAATCAATGCGTTTTCCGGCATGTGATTGTGTCCAGGCACTCCTGTGCCTACAGCCTCATAGCTGTATATATCTGCTGAATGAGATCTAATGCTGTCACCGCTGTGCAGCTCACTGTTGTCCTTGCTGGAGGCTCTGACATGAGAAAGCAAAGCCCTGCCTCTACCAAGATAGCTGCCTCCACACAGAGGCACAATGCAGAACAAAACAAGATAAGTAGGTAATGGCTGCAGGGAGACCACAGGCAACACTTATGGCTAGTCTGTTGCAATTTGCTGGCCAGGTCAGTTTCTCTTGAAAATGAAATTCCAGTTAATCTTTTTTTTATAAATTTTGAAGAAAGTTAACCACTTAACCCTGGGTGGGCATCATATTACGTCCACCAGTTAAAGTGGTTATACTAGGACGATGCCTGAAGTGATTTGAGTGGCTATACAGCTGCTGCTTGACTTCTACGGGTGGGGGCAGGGGTGTCCCCCCCTTGCCACCTTTACCGGGCTTTCCCATCCTATCTGGGAGCCCAGTAATGATGCAACCATTACAATCGGCTTCCCTGGACACAGTGAGAGGAACTGATGATGTTCCTCTCTTACTGTGTGATATCAGAAACCAGAAGCGACAAGCATTTTGTAACTTCTGGTTTCAGTTTGGTGTAAACAAGCCATTACCAGCTTGTGAAAGCATCTGATCAAACCGATCTTGGTTTTATAAGATGCTGTGGAGGCCAGAGGAGAGATCTGGGGTCTAACAGACCCCAGGACTCTCCAAAAAGAGAACATGTCATGACCCATGTTGTTCATCCCTTTATGATAGCGATATCAGTAGATAAAGAATATAAAGGTACGTTGTTTAAAAAATAAATGTAAATAAAATGTAAAGTGCCCCTGTCCCCCCTGAGTTCATGCGCAAAGATGAATGCTCACGTCGGTCATGCACACATATGCACACATATGTAAACAGCGATCACATCCCCATCACCATGAACGTCAGAGCAAGGGCAATAATTCTAGGGCCAGACCTCCTCTGTAGCTCTAATTTGGAAACCTGTAAATGCTTTTAAAATGTCACCTATAGGTTTGATGTACCATAGTTTGTCACCATTCCACGGATGTGTGCAATTTTAAAGAGACATGTTTGGCATCCATTTACTCAGTGTAATATAATCCTTTATATTTTACCAAACAGTTGGTGATTATATTGTGTTTGTATTCACTTAAAATCATTAAAGTGTATTTTTTCCCAAAAATGTGCATAACATAACTGTAACATCCACCATTGTGTCCTCTAGGGCCTTTGCAGATTTCTATTCATGCTACTGTCATTTTCAAGTCTCATTGTACTCAGCTGAAAAGAACTGGTACTTTGAAATGACAGTTCCTAATCCTGATTTGAAATGCTTTTGGTCTATCGTGAGTGACCGACCTGGCGAAAAAAAAGATTCTTTGTCAACTGCGAGTTCAAATGATTTATTTCGGTATAGGATAGACTTTCTTTAACTATGCCTCCCATGTAGCTAAAATTGAAGCTGGGTACACATGCATTGGAATTAAGCTGATTCAGCAGGGAGTGGCCAGATTTCGATCTGTGTGTAGCCCTCTCAGCAAAATCCAATTGTTAGACCAGCTTCTGTCGTACTGTCCTGCTGGAAAACCAGCATTTGATCAGCCGCTGCAGTGCTGATCAGTATAGTCTGACAAGAGGGAGACTTCCCACTGTCAGGAAGCAATAGCACAGTGGGGGAGATCCCTGCATCCACATCGCTTGTGTAGATGCAGGAATCTGTGAGTGTTTTTTTTTTTTTTTTTTTTTTTTGTTCATCTAACTGGTTGAATGAAAAAAACTCTGTGTGTACCGAGCCTAAAGTGGTTGTAAAGGACATAGAGTGGATAGGGTTGAGCAGCATTTTTTTTTTTTTTCGAGGTTGTAAATCCTTACTCGTACCCAGTGAAATAACTAGCCTCAGGTAATAAACACATGTAACAAATCCTTCTACATAAGTTGTATAAGTTGTAACTGTCTATATGCAGTCTTCTCTACGTCCATTCAAAGTGCTGAGTTATAAAGCTTGTCTGAGAGTTCAGATAATAAAGGGGCAGAGTTCTGAAATCACAGACTTCTTCAGAGTTCTGTGAGCTGATTGGAGGGAAGAGACTACCCCCCCTTCCACACAGAACACAGGAACAGAGCTGAGGTTGTCAATCAGCTGGAGCTCCCTCTCCTGTCACCATTTTTATCTTAATGTCTGGAAAAGTTTTTAGAAGTGGTTTGTGCTGATAGCAGAGGAATGAAGCAGCAGAAATGACACTTAGGGGTTGATTTACTAAAGGCAAATCCACTCTGCACTACAAGTATACTTGGAAGTGCAGTCGCTGTAAATCTGAGGGTAAGATCTGAAATGAGGGGAAGCTCTGCTGATTTTATCATCCAATCATGTGCAAGCTAAAATGCTGTTTTTTATTTTCCTTGCATGCCCCCCCCCCAATCTACAGCGACTGCACTTCCAAGTGTACTTGCAGTACAAAGTTGATTTGCCTTTAGTAAATAAACCCCTTAGTGTTCTTAAATGAGACAAGTGCACACTATAGCGGGATATGCTTTGTTCATATTTCATGTCTGTGGTTTACAACCACTTTTAGATTGGCAGTTGAGGAATGTGAATTGTTGCACATGACATCCTATTTTGGCACATCGCTTGTCAAAGAAACTATTATGTTTATAGAAGGGTCAACTCATTTTCTTTACCATTGTGAAACTTGGGATCTTTACCACAATTCCCACACTGGTCACATTTTACTTTTAGTTTTTTTCATCTGCACTATATGTACTGTTATTTGAAAACTCTATTTTATTTTATTTATTTTTTTATGGATGTAAAAGGTATACAGAACAGAAAAAGGTAAAAATCCACAATATCTCACAATCAAGTCCAGAATTTTACAAAGCTTCCCCGACAAGGATAAACTAAGCAGGTTCCCATGTGGTTGATCCAACTCCGCTTTCAAAGAATACAGCAGGAAACATAACAATCAGAATAGCACATGGCAATTGCAGTATTTCTCAGGAGAAATAAGTAATTAACTATTTTTTGATGTGTTTAAAAAACAGGTTTATGTGCTCCAAACATTTGGTTCACCAACAATAGTTTATTTGGCCATTGTAACTATACAAGGCTCTGAAAGTAAGTCAGGAGGATCTTGTGGATTTATGCCTTTCATTATTTGTGTCTACAGATCTATGATATCTTTTGGAAAACTATAATTGAAAAAAGAAGGCCAAGTAGATAAATGTACATTCACACAAAAGTACACTTAAATAGTTATTTAAAGGGTTAGTCCACATAAAACTGATATTAGTGGGATCTCAGAACTTGAGTTCCTGGGGCTGTACGAATTCCCTGGCTACTATGCAGGGTTCTCATTTTCATGTCTGGATTTTTTCATAGTATAGAGAATGTAAGCAGAAGTGTTGAAACATGCAAATTCGGCAGAAATGGCCAAAGCTCACAGATGGACAGAAGCAGAGTGAAGAATTACAACCGTAATAAAAATATTGAGTCAGGCAGGTCTGTAACTAAAATATCACTTTTAAGGTTATGTTAAAGTGGTCGAGAATGTTGCATGATGAGGCTTTTGGTGCAGTAAATGCTTTCCCATTGGCCAGTGGTACAGACTTGATTTTCTGTTTAGCTTTGCTGATAAAGCAGAACTAAATAGAGTTAAAGTGGTTGTAAAGGCAGAAGGTTTTTTATCTTAATGCCTTCTATGCATTAAAATAAAAAACCTTCTGTGTGCAGCAGCCCTCCTAATACTTACCGGAGCCCCATCTCGATCCAGCGATGTGCACAAGTGCCTCGGCCATCCGGGATTTTCCCTTCTGATTGGCTGAGACACAGCAGTAGCGCCATTGGCTCCTGTCAATTGGCTGCTGTCAAAGTCAGTTAACCAATGAGGAGAGAGGGGGGCGGCCCACGGCTCTGTGTCTGAATGGACACACAGAGCTGCAGCTCAGCTCGGGTGCCCCCATAGCACGCTGCTTGCTGTGGGGGCATTCAACAGGAGGGAGGGGCCAGGAGCACAGAAGAGGGACCCAAGAAGAAGAAGATCCAGACTGCTCTGGGCAAAACCATTACACAGGGCAGATAAGTATAACATGTTTGTTATGGTTAAAGAAAAAAGAAAATGAGGGCATGCATGTAGGTGGAAGGGGTTGTTGTCTGAAACCTGTTTGTTCACTGCCAGACAGTAAGATCTATTGTTATTTGGCTATCTATAAAGGTATAAAACACCAATGAAAAATTGTGCATACTTCTACAGCCTTATTGCAAATATCTGATGAATTAAAGTTCTTTTTTTGCCCACTTTTTGTTCAAAGGGACACATGGATAAAGGGAGTTTAACAAGGAAGGCTGCAGAAGTATACATTTCTATTGTTAAAGTACCAAAATAAAATTAAGTTAAAGGATGTGTTTAAAATGATTTTAAAATGGTAGCCCATGGGACATTGGCTACATGGAGTTTGTACATTCTTCATTTGTTTGTGCGAGCATCCTTCTAGTGTTTTGATTTCTTTCCAGGCAACCTACTAGTAGTTTTAATTGGGTGTCACATAAATCAGTCCTAATGTTTTTATGATTGTAATAGAGACATTAGACTGTAAACTTCTTTAGGGCATAGACTGATGTGAATGGTTTAGTGTGCTCCATAAAGCACTAAGGATCAGGTCTACACTATATAAATGAGCAGAGCATATAAATTACCAATATTGTTTTAAACCATATTGTGTTTTCCTTTGCAGGTGGCATGTGGTGGTTGTCATATGCTTGTCTTTGCTACACCCAGGCCTAAAGAATCTGAAATTGTCATTGTTGATGAGCTAAAAGAAAATTATTTAATGGTAAATGGAGGTACTAACAGATCTACAACATTGCAGAGATCTCCCTCCGCACGTGTTAGACGAAGAGAAAAGGTATATTATCATTCAAGTGATTTTATATTTCTCACATACAGTATATAGCCATCATTTTGTGGATACCTGACCTTCACTTCTTCACTATTACACTATATGGTACTGTATGTGGATACCTGTGGTGGGGGTGGAGCACAGCACGCACATAGATCAGGAGGGGTTTAGGACTATTGGCTGAAGGGGTTCTATATTAGAATGTTCAGCAAGCAATTGAATTTTCAAATGGGTAGGTCTACAGGACCGCAATTACAGGCACAGCATGAGACAGGTAGCAAGGTGATAGGGGTGTAATATGGCATAGCAAAAAATAAGTCCAGAATCACAGTGAATAGGGATCTGTAGTACAGGAAAGGTAAATCCACCTGGGTCAAAAGGCAGCGAAATGGCAAAGCAAGGAAATAAGTCCAGGGGGCACAGGACAGCAATCTGAGGTGCAGCATGGGTTAATCCAGCAAGGTTACAAGGCAGTGATCTGGTACAATAAGGAGATAAGTCTAATGTTGGATTTTCCGATGGAAAATGTGCGATCGGAGCGTGTTGTCGGAAATTCCGACCGTGTGTGGGCTCCATCGGACTTTTTCCATCGGATTTTCCGACACACAAAGTTTGAGAGCAGGCTATAAAATTTTCCGACAACAAAATCCGTTGTCGGCATTTCCGATCGTGTGTACACAAATCCGACGCACAAAGTGCCACGCATGCTCAGAATAAATAAAGAGATGAAAGCTATTGGCTACTGCCCCGTTTATAGTCCCGACATACGTGTTTTACGTCACCGCGTTCAGAATGATCGGATTTTCCGACAATTTTGTGCGACCGTGTGTATGCAAGACAAGTTTGAGCCAACATCCGTCGGTAAAAATCCTAGGATTTTGTTGTCGGAATGTCCGATCGATGTCCGACCGTGTGTACGGGGCATAAGGGGACACAGAACAGCGATCTGAGGTGCAGCAAGGGTTAATCCAATGAGGTCTCAAGGTAGCAATATGGTATAGCAAGGGAAGCATAACAACATTTAGAGCACAGTAGGGGGGGAAAGAGTAACAGGGTATAGCAAGAATTAAGTCTGGAGTCACAGGGTCCCAATCCCAGTTTAGTAATCCAGGGCACAGCAAAGGGGGAAACTGAAGAAACACAGGCAGCAGAATGGAACATCAAACAGCAAGTCCAGGTCAATGAGATAGAAGAAACACACTAAAAGCATCTGTCACAACTTGATGAAAATCCAGGCAGAATGATCCACATATTGTAGGCTTGCATGGTCCTTCTGGAGGTAGATTGCTAGGTCCTGGGAGAGGTGGAGGTCTAGGGGGACCTGGCCGCAGTGGTACACTCGGTATCAGGCAGCACACTTTACAGGGGGCAAGGCATAGCTTTGGGTCTACAGAGGTACAGACAGAAAGGGAAGTTTTAGTGTTCAGATAGCAACTTACAGCTATAAAGAACTAAAGGTTCCAGTCACAGCATACACAGGTGCAGAACTATATGCCCCAGCTGTTCTAATCTCCTTCTTAATGCTCTCTAGTAAATTGTACCTTGAGTTTAGTAGAGACCTTATCCAAAATTGCCAGGGCTGGTACAGAATATTGATATAGGATACAAAAAAAAGCCCGTGCTTGCTGCTGAGAGGAACCGAACCTCATCTGTAGTCATCCCATGCCCCCCCCCCCCCATGTGAGCACAGGAATTAGTTGATGAATTATGCAGATTGGCTGACTAAATTACAAATTGCCTTTTGAATTTGTTTGCATGTCACAAATGTTTTTATAAGTTGTCAGTTTCACACAAATCTAGTATTTTGAATCTACATTACAGCACTCCTCTAAATTATTGGGTTTAGGTATTTCTAGTGAAGGATACTGCTAAAGCTACAGCATACAAGACTTTTTAGACAAGTGAGGTCTTCCAGCCATGCTTCAACAAATTGGGGAAGGACAATTTTTGTACTAGCACAACTGTGCCCAAATCGAGGTCCATGTGATGTAGTGTGGTGTGAAAGAATTTGAGCCTGCACAGAACTCTGACTTCCACCATACTTGAATACCTGTGGGATGAATTGGAATGTCAATTGTGAGGTCACCCTTCTTGTCAACCCTGACTTCACAAATGCTTTTTGGGCTAAATGGGCTCAAATTTCCACAGACAGACCCCGAAACCTTGTGAAAATCACTCCCAGAGAAGTGGAAGATATTTTAGCAGGATAGGGGGTGGGGAGAACTCCACAGTAATGCCCCCCTATTTGGAATGAGATGTCCAACAAGCTCATAACCTTTTCCATGGATGCCAATGAAAGCACATCTCTTGGATCTTAACATTACCCACTGAATTCTACAGTAGATTGCCTGGCTTTAAAATTTCACGTTGTGGAAAACATAAATTAATTTAGATGCATGCTTGGAGTGTTCCGTTAAATATATCTGTTTTGAAGGGGTTTTGCAATAAACTAAAGCTACATGGAATTTCCTCATATTTTATTAGTGACTCCTCAACCAAGTCAGCTTGTGAGTTGTGGTTTAATGACTTTTTTAGAATATAATAAAGCTTGTAAAATTTTCCTCTAGGTAAATTGACTTTTGAATATTTTTATAATCCATTAGAACGCCTACTAATTACTCCTGTCACTTGCACAAGGTGAAAGAAGAGAAGAAAGATCTAGAAGTCATTTTTCTGCCTGATATGTCAATGATTTGAACATCCCTTATGATAACCTGTTAATACAAGAGTGATAAATGATCAGAGTATTCCATTTGTCATTACTTTCAGAAAAGCAGTGGCAAGCAAAGCAAGGTTGTCTTCAGCATAATAATGTAGACAACTGTTGTTCATCACAGTGCTGTCATGTTATAGCTAAACTCCAGATATAAAGGACACATGTAGCTCTAAATTCATGACTATATCATTAAATTATTATTTTTTTATGCGTGCAAGCAGTGTAAGTACCTGAATCTCACCTGGTATGAACATTTTGTAATCCCCTGTACAACAGGCTGGGAGAGGAAGAAGCAGCACCATTAGCCAGTCAGCTATACTGCAGTGCTTATGTGCTTACAAGGAGCATGTTGATACAAGGAGAGAGTAATGTGACAGAGCTGAGCTCATGGAATGCTGCTTCTTCTACGCTCTGGTCACCAGCTTGGGGAATGGCAAGTCCTGTAAGAGAAGTTCCCATTAGAGAAAAATGGAGGCTGACCTTACTGAACTCTCCTTTGAGAATGCTTAAAAAACATACTAAAACCAGGCATCTAGAATTTAAAGAACGAGGATTGCAATCGCAACCCCTGTACATCTCTAATGACAGTTACTTTAATTACAGTAGAGTATAATCCAGGTTCCTACCATTCCAGGGAAGACTGTGCTGTGTAGCAGAGCTGTAAATCACAGGACTTGATGGGCAGAAATACAAATCTTTTTTATGGCTACATAGTGCGGCAAGCAGAGTGTGTGTATAACAAGAGTGGCTGAATATATACTTGGCAGATTAAATAGTTTCATATATGTTTACCTACTGTGTATTTAGCTGTTTGGAGGGACTTCTGCATTAGCGATGAGTTATAACTTTTTCACATATACAGTTCTTGATCTACCTGACCTTAGCTTGGTATCAAGAGATCCCCAAATTTCCCACTTCTTATTAAGTGATTGAACAGTACTGACTGGCATATTCAAGGCTTTGGATATCTTTTTATATCCTTTTCCATCTTTGTAAAGTTTCATTACCTTATTATGCAGATCTTTTGACTGTTCTTTTCTATTTCCTCATGGCTCAGTGTCTAGCCTGCTTAGTGCATCCATGTGGGAGCTAACAAACTCATTGACTATTTATACACAGACACTAATTGTGATTTAAAAAGCCACAAATGTGAGAAATTAACCTTTAATTATCATTTTGACCTGTGTGTGCCACCTTCTGTCTCTGTACCAAGTCCAAACATTCCAGGGTAAAATTTTGATCAGGGCCATTTGGGTAGTTTCTGTTGTCATTATGATTTAAAAAGTATAAACATAGATGATTGATAATAAATGGCTTCAACCAAACACTAACCATGAGTGAAAAATATTTTTGTGTTATCATTCATATTCTCTGAAAAATGGCCAAGAAGTCATAAATTTTGCCAGGGTATGTAAACTTATGAGCACAATTGTACAACCCCAATTCCAAAAAAGGTGGGATGCTGTGTAACATCTACATGACAACAGAATGCAGTGATTTCTAAAGCTGTATTTTATTGACAATAGAGAATAGAAAACGCATCAAATATTTAAACTGAGAAAATGTACAATTTTAAGAAATAATAAGGTCATTTTGAAATTAAAGGCAGCAACACATCTCAAAAAAGTTGAGACAGGGAAACAAAAAGCTGGCAAAGTGTAGAAACAGATAAGAGCTGAAAGAACATTTTGCAACTAATTAGATTTATTGGCAATAGGTCAGTAACATGATTGGGTATAACAAGAGCATCTTGGAGAGTCAGGGTCTCAGAAGTAAACATTGGCAGAGGTTCATCAATCTGTGAAAAGCTGCATCTAAATACTTTAAATATATCATCTACAATACATTATATCATCAAAAGATTTAGAGAATCTGGAGAAATCTCTGAGCACAAGGGACAAGGTCGAAACACAGTATTGGGTGCCTATAATCTTTGGGCCCTTAGACAGCACTGCATTAAAAACGGGCATGATTCTGTGATAAAGGAATACTTCAAAAAATCACTGTCTATGAACACAGTTCGTCTTGCCATCCAAAAATGTAAGGTAAAGCTCTATCATGCGAAGAAGAACCCATATGTAAACATGATGCAGAAATGCTGCCATCTTCTCTGGGCCAAAGTTCATTGAAAATGGTCTGTTGCAAAGTGTCACACTTTGATTTGTCTGACTGCAGGACAGTTTTCCATGTTGCAACAGACAATTTTAAATGAGCTTTGGCTCAGAAGACAGTGACGTTTCTGGATCATATTTAAAGTCTGCAATTTTACGCTGAGGAACATTTTTTCTGAAATTTGTTCAACAATTTTTAGTTGCAGCTTTTCACGGATTGGTGAAACTCTTTCATTCTGATACTCTTACGATGCTCTTTTTGTAACCAATCATGTTATTGACCTGTTGCCAATTAACCTAATTCATTGCAAAATGTTCCTCCAGCTCTTCCTTTGTACCACTTACTTTGCCAGCTTTTTGTTGCCTTGTCCCAATTTTTCTTTTTTTGAGACTTATTGCGGCCATAAATTTCAGAATAATTTTTTTTCCTTAAAATTGTACATTTTCTTAGTTTTTAAACATTTGATATGTTTTATATTTTCTATCGTGAATAAAATATGGATTTATGAGATTTGCAAATCATTGCATTCTGTTTTTATATAGACTTTACAAAGCATCCCAACGTTTGTGGAATTGGGGTTGTAAATCCAGTTAGGCAATAATCTGATAGAGTTGCTTGTTATGTTGCACAGCTTTGTGCTCCTAAACCTTTATGTCTCTATACCTAAAACAAAGTAAATGTATGCTTTTTATTTTTATTTAAGAAACAAATACCCGATCAGATCCGTGATTTGACTCGCACATTACCACCATTAAAAGGCAATTTACAGGAATCTTTCTTGCCTTTTACGAGCAATACTGTTCCACCAGGTCTTTTCAAAGTAAGACAAGCCAGTACTGAATCAAGTGCCAACGACTCATCAGCAGTGTCAAAGTCTGGTAAGTCTTGAGTATAATCTTCAGTTCAAGTAGCTTCCATTGTTCCTCTTCCAAAACTCTTGTTTAGACCCCTTTCACACTGGGGCAGTTTTCAGATGCTTTAACGCTAGAAATAGCACCTGTCAAGCCCCTGCCAGCCCAGTGTGAAAGCATGAGTGCTTTCACACTTGGGTGGTGCGCTTGCAGGACATTAGAAAATGTCCTGTAAGCAGCATCCTTGGGGGCAGTTTAGGAGCGGTGTACACACTGCTCCCAGACCACCGCTGCCCATTGGAATGAATGGGCAGCACTTCTGAAGCAGCTGAAAACTGCTTCGGACACGCGCCACCTTCTTGGGGGTTAAAAGTGCCCCGCTACTGCCTGAATAGCGGCGCTAAAGCGCCACTATAACAGCGATAACGCGCCGCTAAAATGAGTGGCACTTTACCGCTAACGCTTGGGCGGCTGCAGTGTGAAAGCAGCCTTAGAGAGGGTATAAAATCTTAACAAATAAATGACTGTCTTTAAATAAAAGAAAATCAAACATAACTTGGAGAAGAGTGTTTGTAGGTAATATTTCTACTTTTACTGTTGATAATTCATTTTTTGATGCTATATATTTTTGAAAGACCTTAAAGCAGAACTCCAGTGTGCAGCTATCTATGTTTTTATAGTCACTCCTCCCCATCCTCCACTGCTTATTACAGTGGCAAGAAAACATATGTGAACCAAACAAAACAGAGTGTGCTTAAAGGAGAAGTCCAGCCTAAAATTTTTAGGCTGGGCTTCTCCTATGGGTTACAGGAGTGCAAATCATTTTGCACTCCTGTGACCTGTTTTAATTGTGGAGCGGTCTGAAGTCACGTCACTGCAGTCAGTCGAGGCAGTGAGTCATCCCGACTTAGGAAGTCTGGATCCACCAGCTGCCTGGACTGATGGCAGTCTCAGCCTCTCAGCGAGCCGCTGAAACTGCTGCTCCCCACCCCTCCACAGCTCAGCGCTTTAATGAGCGTGGAGGAGCAGAGCAGGAGAGCTGCTGACTGACAGTCAGCAGCTCTCCACTAGGGGAGGTGAGAGAACCAAGCCATCGACGATGTTCGGTGGCTCGGTTCTCAGTGCAGAGGCGGCGGGCGACAGATGCGGCATCGGTCTGATGCTGCATCCAGCTAGGTAAGTATGAATAGAAGAAAAAAAACTTCTAAGCTGATAATACAAACCATTCTAATGTCTTGAGTTGAACACACCAATTAAACATTCACAGTCCTATAGGAGAAAGTAAGTGAATTCTTGCAGTTAATAGCTGGTCAAACCACTTTTGGCAGGAATGGCTTCAAGCAAGTGCTTTCGGTATCTCAGAATCAGACCTGAGCAGTGTTCAGGAGGAATTTTTGACAATTTTTTTCAAAAATGCTTTTAGCTCAGACACATTTGTGGGATGTCTTTTGTGAATGGCTTTCTTGAGATCACTCCACAGCATCTCTTATAGGGTTAAGGTCTAGGCTCTGACGGGGCCACTCCAAAAGGCGCATTTTCTCCAGTCTTCTGTCCAGGACAGCACTAGAGAGATAGGCTCCACCTCCGGTGGCAGGAAACACATAACCAGATCTTTAAATGGCGGCTTCTGTCCCTCTTCCTCAGTATTTGTGTTTCCTCCACTAGAGGAGGAGGCTAGATAGGAGCTCTCCTTCCCCTGAGCCTGGGAGCTGCCCATGGGAGAAGGAGAAGGAGGTCTGCATACCTGGTGGTCTAAGGTGGCAGGCATCTGGGTCCCCCGGCTAGGCTAAACGTAGCTGGTGCCGGCGTCCTCCTCCCTGATAGCCGCTTGGCTGCTGGATGCGATTGTGTCTGGCGTGGGTCAGGCAGGGGTCGGGCGTAGGCCTCGAGTTCCGGCCTCTGGAATGCAGGAGGAGGGCAGAGTGATGGACTCTTACACAGCCCATTTTTTTATGGTCCCCCCATCTCTTTTTTTAGATGGGATCCGAACTATAGAGTCTTGTGAATCCCATCAGCAGCTGGTGGGGGGGAACATAGGTGTTGGTGAGGACACCCATAGATTGCTAAAGTTTTTTTGCTGACGGTAGCTTGTCTTTTGTTTCCCTTCCTTTTCCTCCTTCTCTTCTCTCCTTCTCTTGTCTTGGGCTCTGCCCACAGAACCAGAGAGGTCAGGGGGGAAGAAGAGGTGTCCGTCATATACGAACAAATTTAAGGAAGGGTGGAACAAGCCCCTCTGTATACCCTGTATTGACAAATTTGTTTACAAGGAGGCCACGGGGGCTTGCAAGGAATTGATTTCTGGTGTTCAGAAAGAAATGAAGGCCATTAAGTCAATGCTGGCAAACCTTGAAACCCCAAAACAACCAGCCGCAGTCCCCCCCCCCCCCCTGCTTCAGCCCCAGAGGTGGGTGACGAATCAGGGGGAGATAAATCAGATTCTTTGGATGAACCAAGTGAGGCGGCATCATCCAAAGATATTCCGAGCCAAGGGACAAGTTCACCTAGATACAGGCTCTCACTCGAGAAGGTTGATGCCTTATTGGGGGTGATCTACGAGACACTTGAGATTAAAGAAGAGCGGGTCTCCTTGTCCTTACATGACCAGATGTACCAGACCCTGAAAAATGACCGAACCAGGGTTTTTCCGGTACATGGCGCACTGGCGGACTTTACTAAAAAAGAGTGGGTGGAACCGGAGAAAAAATTGTTTTTTCCCAAGTTTCAAGAGGAGATTCCCTTTCAGTGAGGATTCCACCTGTGTCTGGAACATGGTACCCAAAGTAGACGCAGCCTTTTCCCAGTGTGCCAAATCAACGGACATGGGTGTCCTTAGGGAACCCATGGACAAGAGGATGGAAGTACTGCTGAAAAGGTCATGGGAAGTAGCCATGACAAACTTAAAACCCTCAATGGCTACAACAATAGTGGCTCGTAATTTGGAGGTTCGGCTGAACCAATTACATTTGGAAAGTGGGACCTCCAGGAAGGAAATGTTGGATTCCCTTCCCATGCTGCATAAGGCAGCAGGCTATATGGCAGACGCATCTGCTGAGTCAAGCTATCAGCGAAGACCGCTGCCCTTATAAACTCATCTCGCAGGGCGTTCTGGTTAAAATCCTGATTGGGGGACCCGGCCTCAAAAGTTAGGCTGTGTGGCATCCCGTTGAAGGAGACCTCTTGTTTGGGCAAGGTCTAGAAAAAGTCCTAGACTATACTGCAGACAAGAAAAAGGCATTTTCTACCAAGAGTAAGAAAGCCCCAGGGAAACTTTTTTTTTCGTCCTCAAAGACAAGGAGTGTCATGAGGACAGACCTCTAAGGGGTCAATCCCTAAAAACAGTAGGGAAGGGGAAAACGGAAAGGTGTTCTGTTTTCCTCTCCTAAAATAAACACTAAATCCCAGTGACTTGGCTCCCGTGGGAGGGAGACTGGGTTAGTTCCTCCAACAGTGGGAAAAGACTACCCCAAATGCTTTTATACTGAGGATAATCAGGGAGGGCTATCGAATACAGTTCAAAGGCACCCCGCCCACAAGGACGTTTGTGACCACGCCTCCCAGGGATCCTCAGAAGGCAACAGCCTTGTTGTCACAAATTGGCGACTTGGAAGATCAGTGGGTTCTTGTTCCAGTGCCACAGCGAGAAGTAAACCACGGTTTCTACAATCACGTTTTTGTAGCAAAGAAACCGTCAGGCAAATTCTGTCTAATATTAAATTTGAAGTTACTAAACAACTGGGTAACTTACAGAAAATTCCATATGGAAACAATCTTTTCGGTAAAGTCAATTCTTCCCCCAGGTTGTTTCATGTCCTCCCTTGATCTGAGGGACGCCTATCTACACGTTCCCATCCACGAGGACACTCAAAAAAATTTGAGGGTGGCAATCCAGTGGGGAAGGTAGGTCCGACATTTTCAATTCAGGGCCCTACCATTCGGCCTGTCCTCATCCACCTGGTGGAAGGACTGGCTCCCCTGAGATTGAAAGGGATATCGGTCATACCATATTTGGACGACCTTTTATTCTTTGCCCCCTCTGTGCTCCAATTACAAGGAGATCTGGGGGTGGCCATTTCCTTTTTAAAAAAACTTGATAAACAAAGAAAAGTCGAACTTAATCCCGACACAGGTCTTACAGTACCTAGGGTTCTTGGTGAACTCAGTGATGCAAAAGATCTATCTCAGAGGAGAAGGTAGAAGAGGTGAAGGTGACTGCAACCTTTTTTCAAAACAATCTGGCAATTTCCCTCCGCTCAGCTGTGTCGGGTCTGGGTTTCCTGGTAGCAACAATTCCTGCAGTACCATGGGCAAGGGCCCATTTCAGGTGTCTCCAGGCCAATATCCTGAACAGCTGTGATGGAGCGCAGGAATTGCTAGACACAACCATCCACCTATCTTCAAAGACCAGAAGGTCTCTATGGTGGTGGAGGAATGAAGAGAACCTTGTGCAGGGTCTATTATGGTCTCTTCCAGTGTCAGTCTGTATCACCACGGATGCCAGTGCTTGGGGCTGGCTGGGGGGCCCATTGGGGGTCAAAAATAGCCCAAGGGCACTGGGAGAAAGTACAGTCCCAAAGATCAGCCAACTGGAGGGAGTTACAGGCGATCTGGGAAGCGCTAAAGACATTTGCCAGAGAGCTGAAAGGTCACCACGTACAGGTCCTCTCGGACAGTGTGGTAGCAGTTTCTTATTTAAACAAGCAGGGGGGAAACAAGATGTCAGTCCTCAATCAGACTAATGAGTGTCATCTTGTTTTGGGCTGAGAGAAACCTGAAGTCAGTATCTGCAGTCCATCTAAAAGGTGTGGACAACCACCTGGCGGACTCTGAGCCGACACCAAGTGTACGAGTCAGAATGGTCACTAAACAGAGAAATCTTCCAGCTAATAGTAGAGAAATGGGGTCTCCCAAACGTGGACTTGTTCGCCAACAAGGCAGATGCCCAGGTTCCGGTGTACTTCTTGCTAGAAAGAGAAGTAGGGGCCAAAGGGATAGACGCCTTGGCCCAGAGGTGGACCTTTCCCATTGTTACGTCTTCCCCCCGTTCAAACTTATATCTCCGGTCCTGAGGAAATTTCTTCAGGAGCGGACCACAATGATATTAGTGGTCCCGTATTGGCCGAAGAGGCCATGGTTTTCCACACTGCTGTGCCTGACAGGAGCCTCCCCTCATGCTGCCCGAGAGGAAGGATCTGCTGTCCCAGAGCCCAGTTCTGTTACCAAATATACAGAGTCTAAAATTGTCGGCTTGGTGTCTGAAAAAAGCCTCCTGAAATCTAAGGAGCTCTCAGACAGGGTGGTAAATACAATTCTTTCTAGTAGAAAGAAAGTAACCCAAGCAATTTATGTTAAATTTTGGAAAGTTTTTTGTTTGTGTTTAGATACCAAGAGGGTGTCTGCAGGTATCCCAGCCGTTTTGGAGTTTTTACAAGACGGTGCGGATCAGGGACTGGCCATCAGCACATTAAAAGTGCAGATTTCGGCCTTGTCTGTTTATTTAGAGCAATCCCTGGCGTTAGACCCGCTAGTTAGCAGGTTCTTTAAAGAATTAGCCAGAATTAGGCGCCTTTCACACGGACGGCTATTCTGCCGCAGTTAAAAGCATGTTTTTTTTTCTGTGAAATTCAAGACACCAGGCACTGCGATCAGCTGCATTTGTACAGTGCGATTAGCCGCGGTTGCGTTTAGCTGCGGTTTGCCATTTCCATAGCAACCCGACAGGGTACCGACTCATATTGAACAGGGATCCGACTTGGATCCCCGCCAATACCAGGCACTGTGTTTGGTATGAATCTTGAGGGGGAACTCCACGCTAAATTTTAAATAAAAAAACAGCATGGGTTCCCCCTCCCAAGAGCATACCAGGCCCTTCGGTCTGGTATGGATTCCAAGGGTCCCCCTCTACGACGAAAAAACGGCGTGGGGGTCCGCCCAAAATCCATACCAGACCCTTATCCGAGCACGCAGCCCGGTCGGTCAGGAAAGGGGGTGGGGCCGAGTGAGCGCCCCCCCCCTCCTGAACCGTACCAGGCTGCATGCCCTTAACTTTGGGGGGTTGGTGCTTTTGGGCAAGGGGGGCTCCCTGTGGGCCCCCCCACCCCAAAGCACCTTGTCCCCATGTTGATGAGGACAAGGGCCTCTTCCCAACAACCCTGGCCGTTGGTTGTCAGGGTCTGCGGGCGGGGGGCTTATCGGAATCCAGGAGCTCCCTTTAACAAGGGGGCCCCCCACCCTATGTGAATGAGTATGGGGTACATCGTACCCCTACCCATTCACCTGGGGAAAAAAGTGTCAATAAAAAAAACACACTACACAGGTTTTAAAAGTAATTTATTAGGCAGCTCCGGGGTCTTCTTCCGACTTCAGGGGTCTTCTGCCAACTTCAGGGGTCTCTCAGGCCTCTTCTCCCTCTCTCTGGTGTCGTCTCCACGCTCTCTGGTTCTTCTCCAGTGCCTTCTTCCTTCTGCCGGGCTCCTCCGCTATCTTCTGCTCTTTTGCCGCTCTTTTGCTAATGGAGGAGCCCGGTCTTTTGAGACGTCTTCTTCCCTCTTCTCTTCCAGAGATGTTGACATGACGCTCCCTCTCGCTGTAATGCCGTGAGCGAGGTCCGCAACCAATTATATAGGCATGGGGCTTGGCCACCGGGTGATGTCACCTGGTGACCCCGCCCCCTTATGACGTCACAGTCCCGGGGCATGATGGGACTGTACCATCATAAGGGGGCGTACCATACACAGCAGTGCCTGGTATTGGCAGGGATCCCCGTGCTTGTCTCTCATTGGGAAACATTTTTCCTTTCCCGATGAGCGAGCCAGCTCGGCGCTGCTATCCGCAGCTGACACAGTGCACTGCGGTTATGTGCGGATAGCTGCGCTAAATCGCTCCTGGACGCAGTCAATTCTATTTTTTCTATCCACACAAAACTGCAGGTAATCAAAACGCAGCTAAACACAGTGTGTGAATGGGGCCATAGGAAAGCATTGTGTGCATTTAGCTGCGGTAGAAAACGCAGCTAAAAGCACAATTCTATCCGTCCATGTGGAGAGGGGCCTTAGACCTGTTTTGTTCAAAATTTTGCCTAAATGCCTCGATAGTTCTACAAGGTGGGGTTAAAATGGTCACAGGAAGAAGAGCTGTCCTTAAAATGGGTCACGCTCAAAACCGTCTTCTTAGTGACCATATCTACAGCTAGGCACATTAGCGAGCTACAGGCACTTTCCATTAAAGAGCCTTTTTTGCAAGTTTTTGAAGACAGGCTGGTATTACACACAGACCCAGGCTTTTTGCCTAAAGTAGTGACAAAATTCCATAGTACTCAGGAAATTGTTTTGCCTTCATTCTGTGGGTCCTCCACCAATCCAAAGGAAATAGAATTCCACCAACTGGATGTGAGAGCCTGCATCTTACGGTATCTGGAAATGCCAAAAAGAATTAGAAAATCTAATTCTCTATTTATTTTGCATTCGGGGAAAAAATTGGGGTCCCAAGCTTTAAAAAACACAATCGCTAGTGGAAGCTTACAAAATTTTGAAGAAGGAATGTCCCTTTTCCCCCATGGCTCACTCCACAGGAGCACTATCGACCTCTTGGGCGGAGCGAGCTGGAGCGACACTAGAACAAATCTGTCGAGCAGCAACATGGTCAAACTACTCGACTTTCATGAAGCACTATAGATTGGACCTTATCTCAGCGCAAGACCAAGCATTTGGGAGAAAAGTCCTCCAAGCGGTAGTCCCAGCCCCCCCCCCCCCCCATCTGGTAGGTTCTCATTGATCCTCTCTAGTGCTGTCCTGGACAGATGACTAGAGAAAACTAGAGTTAGACTTACCGGTAACTCTGTTTCTAGGAATCATCCAGGGCAGCAGGGATTGCCTCCCTATATGCTGTTAAAACTTTAAACCAGTGTTTTTGTTGTTTCAGAAGCCGTTCTGGGGAAGTTCTCGGTTAAAGACTGAGGAAGAGGGACGGAAGCCGCCCTTTTAAAGATCTGGTTATGTGTTTCCTGCCTCCGGAGGTGGAGCCTATCTCTCTAGTGCTGTCCTGGACGACTCCTAGAAACAGAGTTACCAGTAAGTCTAACGCTAGTTTTCTGTTTCTGAAGCCATTCTGTGGTGGATTTACTTCGATGCATAGTGTCATTGTCCTTCTGCAGCAGCTAACTTCTACTAAGCTTCAGATGGTGAACAGCCACCCTGATATTATCCTATAGGATATTTTGTTTCCCAGCAGCGTTGCAGTTTGTCAAGGTGCTCTGACAGGCAGCAGTGTTTTTTGTTATTTTTGGAGAGCAGTGGCTTCTTTCATGGTGTTCTGTCATGTACACCCTGCGTGTTCAAAGCCTTGCATAGGGTAGACTCATGAACAGGGATGTTTGCAAGCGATGTATTCAGTCCTTACCTTATTGAGGATTGTGCTTTGGGAATCATTTTGGCTGGGTGCCACTTTTAGGAAGAGCAGCCACAGTACTAAATTGTCAACATTTCTAGACAATTTGGCTGTCAACTGATGGAGGCATAAAAACACTGTGAGATCGCTTTGTATCCCTTTCCAGCCTTACGCACGTCAGCTACTCTTGATTGATTGTCTTCAGAGAGCACTTTTTTGTGAGGTATGGTTCATTTCACATCTTATGAATCTTAAAATGTTTGAGCGTCTTTTATGAATTAAAGTAGTTCTATACCACACCTACAAACTAATTTCATTAATTGGACTTCAGGTGTGCAAACTACTGACTCCAATTAGCTTTTGCTGAAGTAATTAGTCTATGGGTTCAATTACTTTTTCCTCCAGCACTGTGAATGTTTAATGGGTGTGTTCAATAAAGACCCCAAAAAATGTAATTGTTTGTGTGTTATCAGCTTAAGCATATTGTGTTTATTTGTTGCTTCATATACAGCATTGCACTATATAAGGCACTAGTCTGAGCTCCTCTTCCATGTTCCTTACTGCTTTGGTGTAAATGGGCAACACAAATTATCACCTTATACAATAAGGAACACAGAAAGTAAACTGTACTGACTGAAAGGTAAAACCCTGCATTCAGACGTAAAGAGAAAAACAACCTTCAGTAGACTGCTGTTCCTAGAATTCAGTGGGCAGACTTTCACATCCAGAATAAACTGGCTCCACAGAAGTTTTGGGCACTACATAGAACACAGCTACGGTGAGTTACACCTCTGAAGTCCAAGGGTCCTCAAATACAATCAAAGACATTAAGTGAGACTTGTAGTGGACTGGGAGACAATAGGAAGTATGCCTGCCTGCACTGCATACAGTGGAGGGTGGAAGGGGAGAAAATTACAGAGCAACACCATTTTCCACCAAGAGGCAGAAGCAGATGGAGAAGAAACAGGCCAGACTGGAGTTCAGCTTTAAAGTTACTCTCATTAAAGTAATATACTGCTTCAAATTTAACGTGCGGGCACTAGAGATACCTTGAACAATACTGTACCTTCAACAACCTGCTGAATCCCAGGCCATTCTGACATGAAAAGCTGCAATACTTCTGCTACATCCCACCCTCCAGCAATTTACTGGCCAATAGGAATGCCAAAAAGGCATAAAGTGTGGTCAAACTTCATCACTAAGAACAAGTCACAATAGCCATGGATTCCATTGCAAGAGCAAGGTTTTGGGCAACTGTTGCAAGTATGTGCAGACACCTCTTGGTGGCTTGCATTGTATACTTGTGCAGTATTTTTTCTAACTACCAGAAGTGGTATTAAACCCTTTCATGGGCCCACTTAAATTACCAGATTTGTGTGATAAACAACAATGAAGCAAATCCTCCAACATAAACTGTACCTCTTTATCTGCAGCCCTTTAAAGTACACAAAGCAGATCCTATTTCTCAGCTTCCAGGAGGCGGGGGCTGGAATTTGTCACACACTCCACAACACCTAGCTGAGTGTAACCTGACACCTGAGTGGAGGGAATGTACAGCCTCACTGGGAAACATACATATTTGAGGTTGTCAATCACCGCCTGTGTACTGGGGGAGGATGTTGGGCACTTACCATAGATAGAGAGGACAGGATTCACATTAGGTGTTATGGCATGAGGCAAGTACACTTTGAGGATATGCTTTTATTGTACACAAAATATTAATCATCTTCAAAAGCTATTGATCAAATATATATCCACAGTTGCCCCAAACAGGGCAAGGATTTCACCCAATGTATTTCAAATCTACCAGACCAAAGCCCAATAAGTCTTATTAATACCATTTACAGGAACATATATAAAAAAATGCAAGAAATGTATATCGATGCTCAGTGGATGAAGGTTCTGTGTAAGAAAGGTCCCAATGCGTTTCACTGTAAATCGCTTCTTCCGGAGACCAAAAAATTGTATGATCAGAGACAGAGGCTATAGTAAAAAATGCCAAAAAAAGCATTTCAAAAGGCCAAGAAAAGAAGTAGGGAGTCTTTAAATAATCAACAGAAATGAGAATCAGCTCCCCAAACACAAATTAATAATTGCTTCTCCCAACAACATTCTGAATTGCAAAGAATCTTTAATAGATATTGGCACTTACTATCCTATAGTGGCAAAGTATGCAGGGCATAGACCAGGCATTACCTGCAGGAGAGCCAGATCATTGAAAGATCATCCAACACATAGTGACCTTGCCAGGATTCCTACATAACCTTATCACCTCACCTATCAAAACAGAAGAGGAACATTTAAATGTGGTGAATGCTAATATTTTTCAATGAATTCTCAAGGGCAGGAATAATCTATTTTGTGGGTCTGGCCTGTTTAATATTGAGGTGGAGTTTCCCTTTAACCACTTCAGCTACAGAAGGTTTTACCCCCTTCCTGACCAGGCCATTTTTTGCAATACGGCACTGCATTACTTTAACTGGTGATATTTGATCATCTCTACGGTTTTTAATTTTTGCGCTATAAACAAAAAAGGACTAACAATTTTGAAAAAAACAATTATTTTTTACTTTCTGATATAAAACATATCCAATGAAATAATGTAAAAAATCAAATGTCTTCATAAATTTAAGACCAATGCATATTCTGGTACATATTTTTCATTAAAAAATTCCCAATAAGTGTTTATTGATTGGTTTGTGCAAAAGTTGTAGCATCTACAAACTATGGTATAGATTTAGGGACTTTTTATTTTTTTTTTTATATTTTTTACTAGTAATGGCGGCGATCAGCAATTTTTAGCAGGCCTGCGACATTGCGGCAGACAAATCTGAAACTGACACTTTTTGTGGAGCAGTGACACCAATACAGTGATCAGTGCTAAAAATATACACCGTAACTGTATAAATGACACTGGCAGGGAAGGGGTTAACATCAGGGGCAATCAAAGGGGTAAATATGTTCCCCACGTGTGCTTTCTAACTGTAGGGGGAGTGCTTTGACTAAGGGAAAACACAGATCCATGTTTCTGCTTAGCAGGAACATGAAATCTTAATTTTCCTTGTTTGCATAGGCAGACTGACGTTCTGCCTCTCTACGAACGATCGATAGGTTCGTAGGCTGCCGGACTCGCTGATTGTCTTCCACTGTGTCCAACCACAGCTGAAGTGGGGCTCCGGCGGGGCGCTCGTGTCTGAGAGCCGAAGACGAGAATCACGTACAGGTTCGTGATTTGTGCTAAAGGGCTGCCCTGCCGCAGTAAATGTATGTGGGGAGGTCCTTAAGCAGTTAACCTTGATAAACGATCTTCCCTCCCTGTTCTAAGTAAGTAGTATTGATGGCGGGAGCGAATCGTGTCCTTCATGGGGCAGTGCCGACTAGTGACCTCTGTTTTCCTGTGAGCTGGATCTATTCAAAATAGGTATTATTAAATGACTGCTATTTATATTGGGCATCTGCAGCTGATATGTATTTTGTTAGCATTCCCTTATATGGATGCACTTAGATGGCCTCCCTATTTGGATTCCTTGCCGCCTACTCCATTTTTTTCTTGACCCTGGACCACAGCCTCTGGGGTATTTGCAAATGTATTCTGTTTGCATGATGTGTAAGTATTTGATTTGTGTATTAGAAATGCAATATTGAATATGGAATATACAGTGCCTTGAAAAAGTATTCATACCCCTTGACATTTTCCGCATTTTGTCATGTTACTAACCAAAAACCTTCAAAGGTCACCTAATTAGTAAATAGACCTGTGTGTAATTTAATCTCAGTCAGTTTACCAAGACATGGTCGTCCACCTAAACTGACAGGCCGGGCAAGGAGAGCATTAAACGGAGAAACAACCAAGAGGCCCATGATAACTCTGGATGAGCTGCAGAGATCCCCACAGCTATGTGTGGCGGAAAACTAACACGTAACATCACCCTGAACACGCCATCCACACCGTGAAACATGGCAGCATCTTTTCTTCAGCAGGGACAGGGAAGATGTCAGAGTTGATGGGAAGATGGATGGAGCCAAATACAGGGCAAAAATCTGTTAGTCTGCAAAAGACTTGAGACTGAGGCAGAGGTTCACCTTCCAGCAGAACAACGACCCTAAACATAGAGCCAGAGCTACAATGGAATGGTTTAGATCAGGGGTAGGCAACCTTTGAGAGATGGAGATTTACTTGAACAATACTGATGAAGTAAAAAAAAAAAAAAAAAAGACAGTAAGCCCGACTTTCTTTTTTGATAACGTATTTTTACTCAGAACTAAAATAAGTATTACAAGAGAGTGCAGGGTTTAGGGAGTGCGCTATGCAGAGAATGCAAGGTTCATCAGTGCATTATGCTCAGAATGCAGTGATCATGAGTATGTTATACGCTCAGAATGCAGGCATCAGGAGTGCGTTATACGCTCAGAATGCAGGCATCAGGAGTGTGTTGCGCTCAGAATGCAGGCATCAGGGAGCGTGGGGGGTAATGTAAAGGTTGGTAGAGGACACTGCTATAGGGGAGACCCTGACCATAACAGTGTCCTCTGCCCATTTCACACTACCCCCCCCCCCCCCCCCCCCACACACACACACACACACACACACACACACACACACACACACACACACACACACACACACACTGGTGTCCTCTGCCCCCAGCCCCCCCCCACCCCCACAGCGGAGACTGGGAAGCAGCACAATTATTGACAGATGATGTTTGCTGGCAGAGTCGATTTTCATATTAGCAATCTGGTGATTGGTTGCTTAGAACCACCCTGTGTCCTAGCAACCAATCACCAGTGGTTTAACTTAAAATATTAATTTGGCTGGCTCCTCCCTCCGTCCTGAGCTGTGCTTCTTTCCGGTCTCCGCTTTTCACTGATGACAGCGGCAGAGGATGCTGGGATCGGGAAGGAGAGAGAGGGAGCGGGACATAGCGCGCCGGAGCCACGAAGGAGGCGGGAGGGATAGAGAGACCTGGATGGGACGGCACAGCGGAGCCGGCTGGGAGGAAAGGTAAGGACCAGCACTTAGAAGGCGGGGGTTGGCGACGCAGGAACCTGTTCGCGGTCCACCTGTCATCTGCAGGCGGTCGACAGGTAGACCGTGATCGACGGATCAAAGCTTATTCATGTGTTAAAATGACCCAGTCAAACTCCAGACCTAAATTCAATTGAGAATCTGTGGCAAGACTTGAAAATTGCTGTTCACAGATGCTCTCTATTCAGTCTGACAGAGCTTGAACTATTTTGCAAAGGGGACTGGGCAAAAATGTCACTCTAGATGTGCAATGCTAAGACACACCCAAAAATACTTGCAGCTGTAATTGCAGTGAAAGATGGTTCTACAAAGTATTGTCTCAGGGGGGCTGAATACAAATGCACGCCACACTTTTCAGATATTTATTGGTAAAAAAAATTTGAAAACTATTTATCATTTTTCTTCCACTTCACAAATATGTGCCACTTTGTGTTTTTGGTTGTAACTTGACAAAATGTGGAAAATGTCAAGGGATATGAATACTTTTTCAAAGCACTGTATGTGTTTAGCATATTAATATGTATGTATTCTCTAGCATCCTAAGGCCTCCTGAAGAAGCGATTTATTGCGAAAAGTGTTGGGACTATTTTTTACATCTCACAGACGCAGAACCTTCAACCTGAGGATCGGATCAGTATACATATCCCACATTCTTTATATATATATATATATATATATATATATATATATATATATATATATATATATATATATATATATATATATATATATATATATATATATATATATATATCATTTTTCTTTTTTTTTTTTTTTTTTTTTTTTTGTAAATGGTATTAATATGACTTATAAATATTGGGTTCTGGTCTGATAGAGGTGAAATATATAGGGTTAGATCCAAGCCCTATTTATGACAACTATGGAATTTATATTTGATGGATAGCTTTTTAAGATGGTTTTAACTTTTTATTTTAAACTTGAAGTTGTGATTCTATTCCCGAGTGTGTAGTGCCAGAAAAAGTCCCTTTCTTTTTTTTATGATTTCTACATTATAATTGGGGATGTGGTACAATGTATACCAAATTACATCTATGTGAAATGATTTCACGTCGCTTTAATCAAATTTTTCTTTTCTTTTTTTGCAGAGGGAAAAAGTCAGAAGGACGTGGTAAAAAGTTTTTCTGCAGATGACTCTGATAATGTGAGCCAGCAAAATTTTGGAGGTCCAACAGATATTTTGAACATGGTACGTAGGCTAAAAATGATTTAATTTTGCAGTTAGGGTAAAACTAAACTAAAGCACATAAATAAAAGACTGTTCTCCTTATGTTTATTAATCATGGTTAAAACGGTAAACAGTGTAAGTACAGCTATTTTTTTTCCTTATAATTATTATATCAAATGTTTATGTACGAGGGTGAGTCAATAATTATCCTCACTTTTTATATAATAATCCTTGGGTAGGATTATGCGCATGTCAAGAGATGGTACCTTTGACCTTCTCTCAGTTTTCTTTGCTGCTGGTGCACAGGCCACTCCACTCTGTTTGCACCAAAGAAGAACAGCAAACTGTCATCCGTTTTTTTTTTTGTGGCCTGAAGGTGTACCAGGAAGGTATGGGGGACAGTGTTTTACCATGGCAAAGTGTGTACGAATTGACTGAGGGGTTCAAAAACAGTCAGACAAGTGTTAGGCATGCAGAAGGAGTGAGATGCCCATCCACATCCACTACTGATGACAACATTGAGCAAGTCTATGAAACCGACAAGAGACTATCAATGTGGCATATTATAAGAAAATTAATCATGGTTTTGCATATATTCATAACAGGGTTTAATTTTATTAAGTCTGTGCAAGATGAGTCCCAAAACAACTTGCTGAAGAGCACAAGTGCAGTTGTCTGGCCATCTGTCAACGCTTACTGATCTGCTATGCTAATGAAGATAACGTTTTTTGGGGGGGTTTTGTTTTTTTGGGTTTTTTTTGTTTTGTTTTTTTAAATTCACTGGAGATAAAATGTGGATCCATCACTTTAAACCAGAAAGCAAACACCAGAGTATGGAGTGGAATACTCCACCCCATAATCATCAGTCAAGAAGAAATTCAAAACTCAACTCTCCACAGGAAAAGTGAAGCTCATAGGGTTAATAAATAGAACATTATTTGGAGAAGGGATCAGCAGTAAACCATGCATATTGCTGTGAGATGCTGTGTGACAAGCCTGCATTTCGAACCAAACACCAAGGCCTATTGTCAAATGTATTGAAGCATCCTGTAAATGGTCCAGATCAAGTAAACTGTGACAAGACTGAAGTCATGCTTATTGGCACCCCCCCCCCCCCAATCAATTAGCTAAAGCCAGACCTTATAGCTTACCTATAAATGATACTGTACTTGAGCTTGAGTCTAAATTGAAAAAAATCTAGGGGTGATATTTGATGCTAGTTTAACCTTTGAGCCACATAAAATGTTTTCAGAACATCTTTTTTTCCACTTGAGAAACATTGCTTGGCTGCGTCCTATGCTTTCTACACTGTAGCTGAAAAGCTGATCCATACATTTGTGTTCTCCTGACTTGACTACTGCAATGCTCTACTCGCTGGTGTACCTAAATCCCTTTAAATTGACTTAATATGTTCAGAATTCTGCAGCCAGAATCCTGACTAGGTCTGGTACAAGTGATCATATTACCCCTATCCTGGAGTCCTTGCACTGGCTACCCATCAGGTTTCGCATTGACTTTAAGATCCTCTTGCTCACCTACAAGGCTCTTCATGGCTTTAGCACCCTATTATCTCTTTCTTTTTTTCAACGTACTCTCCTCCCTAACCCCTCTAAACTTCAGCTCTTCAAACTCTGGTTTACTGTGTGTCCCCACTTCTCACCTACACTTAATGGGGGACAGAGCCTTCTCCTGCTATTCTCCAAAACTCTGGAGTTCACTTCCTAAGAACATCAGAGAGTCGTCTTCTCTAAACTAATTCAAATCAAATCTAAAAATTTTTTTCTCTAGACAAGCTTTCGCTTAATTGTCCCTTTTCCCTTTATGTTATCTTATTCCTCTTTGAGAATACACCTTTTAAAGGCGCTAGATAAAATAAAGTTATTATTATTATCTAACTCCCTCAGATTACCATCTGTTTGGTCCCCTAAAGATGCCTTGAGAGGTTATCAATTTGCCACAGACCAGCATGTACAAGGAGAGGTGCAAGCATGGCTGAAAGACAAACCAAAAAACATTTTGTTCTGAGTGTGTATGCAAGTTTGTGAAACAACGGAAAAAGCGCATTGAAAAGCAAAGGAACTATAATGTAGCTGTACTGTTCTTCTTAAAAATTAAGTATAGAGAAATGGATAATTATTGACTCCCTGTCATAGCTTGTGTAATTGACAGTGGTGCATTACACATCTACTCTTGAAAGTAAGAAAATCATTTTTTTTTTTTTGGCTGTTAAATTCAGATTATTTTATATAGTGATTTTATGTATTTTTTTATTTTTATTTTACTTATTATTTTATGATCTTTCTCATCTAAGCCTTGACCCCTTTACATATTTGGGTGTTTATTTCCTTAATATATTACTATATTACACCTCTGGTATTACTGCACCTCTTTGTGAGTAGTATTTAATAGGTTTTGCAAAAAAACAAAAAAGTAACTGAATAATGATTTTATGTTGTATATGGAGCCACTAAATAAAGGACATGTATTTTTTGCTGATCCATTGAGGAATGGCATTTATATCGTACTTTAAGTTGACTTTGTAATAAGGGTCACATTTATAACATACTCGGGTATTAGGATTGCCCAAGACCAAAAACTGCTCGGTTGCCGCTTGATATATTTTATATAATTCAATCACTATTTATATTTGTCTTTTAGCAGTGCTTTATCCAACAGCATGCTAATTAATTTTTTTATGTCTGTGTTGTAGACCCATGTCATGAGCACAACAACTGGTGTCAGTACTTTTTCTCCAGTTCAGAAAAGAAAGGTAGGAGACATTCTCCCAGATATTATATGCCTTCAGGTTTTAAAAATAAATATTGTAATAATTATTGTGTCTACCATTTTGTGTTTAGCATTTGCTAAAGTTAAAGTAACAATTTTGTTCCTCTCCCTTAGGAATCTCATTGAATCCTTAGCATCACTTGCAGATGTTGTTCCTAGAATTTGTTAGGTTTCTGCTTTTACTTTCCTATCTACACTATAAAGATTAACAGAAGGAATTTACACTGGTTCCTAGGTAGACTTCATAAATATTGTTTTTCTTCAAAGGTGATGTGCATTATTAGTTAAAATAGCTTTTTATTTAAAAAAAAAAGGTTTTACATTTTAGGCTCAAGTTTTTAAGCATTTACAACAAGAACATGCCCATCATCACAACAAACATGTGCAATCTGAGAATTACAATAGAAATTCTTGCATCGCACTCAAGTTGATACAGTTCCATGGCAACTGTAAGCATATATTATGACGTTGTTAAAAATGCCTGGACTTCTTCAATTTCCCCAATTTTAGGATTATTTTGTTTAACTCTTTGTATATGTGAATGCTTTGTCAATTTTCTGCTTGTTTTTTTTTTTTCTTTTTTCTTTGTCTCATTCTTTTTGTGTGTGTTGCTTTCTGTTTTTTGTTTCATAATTTTTTACGTTTTCCATTCTTTCTTCATTATTTTGCCTCTCTGGTGGAGTAGAAGAACATTAAAAATGTGGAACTGAAAGCTGATGGTAAGGTCAAGACAAAGGAGAGTAGCAGATCTCTTTCATCGCTGCCTCTTCAGAACAAGTCAATTAGATCCTACAGCAAGGAATCTGAAATTACTGGTGCAGAGGCACACACACACACTATGAAAAGGGGTATCCAGGAAAAATTTAGAAAAGCCTCAGAAGCTGGCAAATCAAAGTATTTTGCCAGTCAAGAGCAATTCAGTTCATTGGAAAAAGATAGTACAGAGAAGGAAACTAGTGTAAGCCATTCTCAGACCCAAAGTAGAACTAAGAAGCAAAAATCAAAGACTAGTATGGCATATAGAACAAAGAGTAAGGCTGGTGCCACATCATTTGTATGTAGTGAATCAGATAGCATAGCAAAATCCAAAAACAATAAGCATTATGATAAGACCCCCAGAATCATCCGTGTCCAAAGCCATGATAGTATTAGTAGACAGCAAATGATCAGTGGTAGAAATGAGTACAAATTCACTAGTACAGCTGGAAATACGTCGTCCTCTTCTTCCAGCTCAGACAATTTGACAGATCAGACATTTAGACAGGGTGTTTCTTTAATAGAGGATATTTCAAGCCAACTTAGTGAGAATGAAGCACACCTGAATGGTAAAAAATCTAAGGGTGGCAGAGTGGAGTGTTTTAAGAAAGAGGAGCATAGTGGGGGTAGTACTGAGAATTCAAATGAACATGGAATACCTACATATAATAGCAAGAAAAAAGAAGATAAAATACTTATTGTTAAACAAAAAGAAAGTCTAGAAGATTCAGTCTTGCAAAATGGCAAGATGGCAGAATCAAGCAAGAAGGAAGAAGACAGTGAAAATAAAGAAAGCTGTCTGACTGAAGATGATGATTTGGAAGAAGAAGAGGAACAGGAAGATGTGGAAAAAGAAACAATGGACAAAGCGAAAAAAGAAGTAGAAGCCACGAATGAAGCAGAAGAGGAAGAAGTAGAGGAGGAGGAAGAAGAAGAAAAAGCAGAAGTGGAAAAAGATGAAGACACGTCAGAGGGGGAAGATGATAAAGAAGAAGAAGCAGAGGAGGGGGAAAATGCAGAAGTGGAAAAGGAGGAAGAAAAAGATGATGAAGCAGAAGAAGGTGAAGAGGAGGGGGGAAAAGCAGAAGAGGAGGAAGCAGAAGAAGAAAAAAATGAGGAGGATGCAGAAGGAGAAAATAAGGAGGAGGAGAATGCAAAAGAAGCGGAAGAAGGAGAAGAGGAGGAGGAAGGGGAAAATGAGCAGGAGGAGGAAGGGGAAAATGAGCAGGAGGAGGAAGGGGAAAATGAGGAGGAGGAGGAAGGGGAAAATGAGGAGGAGGAGGAAGGGGAAAATGGGGAGGAGAAAGAAGGGGAAAATGGGGAGGAGAAAGAAGGGGAAAATGGGGAGGAGAAAGAAGGGGAAAATGGGGAGGAGGAGGAAGGGGAAAATGGGGAGGAGGAGGAAGGGGAAAATGAGGAGGAGGAGGAAGGAGAAAATGAGGAGGAGGAGGAGGAAGGAGAAAATGAGGAGGAGGAGGAGGAAGGAGAAAATGAGGAGGAGGAGGAGGAAGGAGAAAATGAGGAGGAGGAGGAGGAAGGAGAAAATGAGGAGGAGGAGGAGGAAGGAGAAAATGAGGAGGAGGAGGAGGAAGGAGAAAATGAGGAGGAGGAGGAGGAAGGAGAAAATGAGGAGGAGGAGGAGGAAGGAGAAAATGAGGAGGAGGAGGAGGAAGGAGAAAATGAGGAGGAGGAGGAAGGAGAAAATGAGGAGGAAGGAGAAAATGAGGAGGAGGAGGAGGAGGAGGAAGGAGAAAATGAGGAGGAAGCGGAAGAAGGAGAAAATGAGGAGGAAGAAGCAGACGAGGAGGAAGAAGAAGAGGAAGAAGCAGAGGAAGAGGAGGAGGAAGAGGGGGACAATGAGGAGGAAGAAGATGAGGAGGAAGACAATGTAAAGAAAGGCAAAGACAAAAAAACAGAAAAGGGAAAAATGGAGATGGAAAAGAAGGCCAATGAGAAAAAGATTCAATCCACTAAAACTACAAAACAAACCGATAAACAAAAAAAGAATGTTAAAAATATTAAGAAACATGAGCTTGAGGAATATGAATCTACAAAATCTGAAAAGACCGCAAAATTGAAAAATCTGGACCCCTCAACCCAGTTTTGGGACAATATTTTACCACAATATTTGACACTAAAATAATGTTGACAGTTGTTTTAATATGTGGTAAGCTTCATTTTAAATTGCTGGAAATTAGTAAATATAAACCTACTGACTATAGTTATTTGACAGGGTAGGTTTGAACTCCTGTACAGCATTGATTGTTGATACAGTGTGAATAGCATTATTATATATTTATAATATATATATATATGATTTTGATATCTTCTTAATATATTGTAATGTTAAAATCCACAATTTCCTGGCATGTTTGTTTCAGGCAGATACAGTTGAATGTAATCACTAGTATCTTTTTCTATTACTTGCTCAGCCGAGCACAGAAATCTACATGGTTGGGTTTTACAGCCCCACCCCGCTTCATCAATATGTTTTTCTTTAGGGCCAACCAGTGATTGCACTCGTACTGTATTCGTTTTTAAGCAGAATAATTAGAGAATGAAGTAGGGAGAAATGGATTGTTTACCTTAAAGCAAAATCAGACATTCCAACGACAAAACCATGTATTTTTTTCCGACGGATGTTGGCTCAAACTTGTCTTGCATACACACGGTCGCACAAATGTTGTCGGAAATTCTGAACGTCAAGAACGCGGTGAGGTACAAGATGTCCGACGAGCCGAGAAAAATGAAGTTTAATAGCCAGTGTGGCTCTTCTGCTTGATTCCGAGCATGCGTGGAATTTTGTGCATGGGAATTGAGTACACACGCTCGGAATTTCCGCCAACAAGTTTTGTTGTGGGAAAATTTGAGAACCAGCTCTCAAACATTTGTTGATGGAAATTCCGACAACAAATGTCCGATGGAGCCTACACACGGTCGGAATTTCTGACAACAAGCTCACATTGAACATTTGTTGTCGGAAATTCTGACCTTGTGTACGCGGCATAAGAAGCTGGAGGTTTACACTTTGGTGATATCTGCCCCGAACTGACTTGGTTTAGAAAGACAATTTGCTCTGTGTGAAGTATATGACACATAGGAGAAAATTAGGGTAGGGGAACTTATTGTACCTCAGTACTAGAAGTCTGCTATAAACAAATGACAGGCAGGACAGTAGTTCAGGAAGAGCACAAAAAACACCAGGTGACCTGTTTCTACCAATGTTCTTTTGTAGTACGCTTTCTCTTCTTTTTACTGGTAATCTTTCTGATTTAATATTTTTTTTAAATTGTGTATTCTGTTTTACTCCACCCCTTTAAGGCCTCATGCACATGAACTTAAAACACAGCTTATACGGACTTTCAATGTTTTTTTTGTTTTTTTTAATATGCCTGTAAAAGCACCTGTATATTGGCCAATGTAGCCATGTACACATAGGTGTTTACATGCGTATTTGAAGAGGAGCATATACAGGCAAAAAAAAGTACATCAAAGGCGCAAAAAAACACGTGTGTTTATGCACAAAAATATATTGCAATGCCCAGAATAAATTAATATTATGGCCAGTAGAATGCATTTATGCTCATATGCCATACGCACATAAACCCGCATACATATAGTAACATTAGAGTAATTCTTTCTGTAAAATTCAGGTAGAAAAAAAATGCTGCTTATCTTCGTAAGCTCTTGTGCATGAGGCCTTAAACAGACCTGTGTGTCAAAATATACATCAAAAACAAGTTTAATGCTGTTAGTAAATATCTTCCATTTAAAATAAAAAAAAAAAAATCTCTGAGCTCCTGCTTATATGCAGTGTGTCAAGGAGGAGTGCTGTGATCTTTGAGACATAGTAAATATCTGTAAGTACTTTATTTGCACATCACTTAAAGTGGAATTCCAGCTTACACCTAACTAGCCTTTAACACCTTTATGACTTGGTAACACATATAAGCAGCATCCCAGAAGTTAGCTTTAATCTTGGGTGCCACATATGTGTTCCTCTGTGCTGGAAGCGCACTCTCAGAACTGAGCCCAAGCTCTCTGTCTCAGCTCTTGGTCTCTAGTAACAATTGACAACTGGCTCTCGATCACATGATCGCTGTGATAACCTGCGAATGGCTACCACAGTGATCATTTTGTAGCATGTCCATGTAGAGAGGAGAAACAACAGACTTCTCTAGTGAGGAGGAAAAGATACACTCTTCACTCTTATGTGGTATCTCCGCAACTGTCAGGAGTAGGGGAATTTATTTTGCAGGTATTTCTGGTTTTAGGTCATGGTAATGGCATAAAAATTTAAGGCTAAAATTAAAAAAAAAAAATACTTTTTTTTTTTTTTGTTTTGGCAAGTTTTCCTTTTTATAAAAAAAACTAAATCCAGGGCTATCCATTACCATTTACCACCAAATGAAAGTCCATTCTGTCCTGAAAAAAACAAGGTATAATCTGCCTAGATACACTAAGTAGTTGCAATGATATGTACAGTTATAGTAATGTGTAAAATTGGGTCTGGGTATTAAGGTATGTGTTGACATGAAGGGGTTAAACTGCCCCTCCCCCTTCTAACACCTATGCTAACTAACCTGTGTAAGAAAGATAGATAGATATAGCTATACTTACAAATTTTCAAGCCCACCTGAAAGGGTGGGAGCGCTGACAGTGGATGGGTCATTGAAGTCTATGGGAGACCTCACTGCTCCAGACATTACTATCCATCAGAGCACTCTCTCCTCTCCCCTGCAGCCGCCACTGGTTGACACAGGGGAGATCACATGACTGGACCAGAGCAAGCTAAAAATATAGATGTATAAATGTATCTTTCTTACACATGTTAGTTAGCATAGGTGTTAGAAGGAGGGAGTGATAGTTTTAAAGCTAGTTAGGTGTAAGCTGGAATTCCACTTTAAACATTAGGTCTGCTTTAGTAGGGTGTCAAAATCTTATATTAACTGTGCATCAGTGCACCACTATTACCTCTCCCTGTTTTTTTTGTTTGTTTTTTAATGCTTTTTTTATCTGTTGTCAATCCTCGGAAACAATACAAAAAACCCTATTACTTGGGGATATTTGTACACCCATTGCCAGAGGCTGTATAAGAAACACTTCTACTGTTCAAGTTAAAAGATAAGCTAATATTGACATTATTCTTCTTTTTGTTTACTCATTTCTTTTTAATACTGAATGTTAGTATAGTAAAATCTGAGTAGTTTTTTTTCCTTCAAGTATGGGTTATTTAGTAGACAGTGCCTCATGCAGAATAGAGAAAGAAAGAGAGAGAGACCTCTTTTTGACCCTGACATCTATGTATCTGTATGTTCTGTACTTTTTTGGGCCTCTAATTTACTGTACAGGGTTAAGCCAGCCATAGATGGATTGAATCTCAGCTGGTTCCACAGGGACTGGCCAAGATTTGATCAATCTATAGGCTGGCTGATTGTACCCACGTGCATTCATTGATCGACTTGGGTACAATCAACATATCAGCTTTTTACCATGCAATTATTGCCAGCGGCTATAGCCGCTCACAGTAATCACTGTGTTCTCTCGGCAGGGGCGGCTCCTCGTGCACCCCTTCCCCCAACTGTGTTGATGGGGGAATCTAGTGATATATTTTTTTTTCAGGTCAGGTTCATTTTTGCATTGAGTGGTTTGGAAGTAAGACAAGAGACCACGCAGAACACACACACACTTGCACTTTAATAAGGTAGTAAACCTTTGGTTAGCACCCACTGATTCATAAGAAAGCTTACAAGGCAGAGGAAGGTGCAGGCAAACTTGACACTAAAAGAAATTGAGATTTACATATAATTTCACCTGTTTGTATTTAGAAATTTACTGATTGTTTTGATTTTTGTTTTTCACTAAAGGCAATATTTGCTTGTTCATATTTTAGTTATTTCGTTTTGATTTATTCAGGTATGTGATGGACTTACTTCAGGTTAAGTCCTACTCTGTTAAAGATTTGCACTTTAGCAGAATTGGGTACTATGTATTAAAAGCAGTGAAGCAGACTTAGTATGTCAAATTAAAGTGAAACAAATGGGCAAATTGAACAGAATTACTTTGCAATGGGCCAAACCCCCCCCAAAATTTTAAATGCTGCAAAGTACTACCTATATCCATAATAATGGTGCCAGAAAACACTTTCTAAATTACTTCTCTGCAATATTGTAAAAGGAAGCGTAGGCTTAATAAGCCATTGAACAGTTAAGTCTTATTCACAAATCCCTTAAACAGACCTAGGGCTTTAAAGGTGTATGCAGCCCACAAAAAACAAGGCTGACATGCCTGACCAAAACTATGGAACATATTTTTTCAGCTGGTGCTATATATATATATATATATATATTCTTGCCTTTTTTTCTTTTCCATCATCTAACGCTTCAGTTTATATGTTTTGCCTTGCTATTATTTCTTCTTTGTATGTATGTTTCATTTTTCTTTTGTTTGTATTGTTCATTGTAAGAGTTAAATGAACTGTCTGAATGTATTTATGCTAATAAATTAATATATTAATTTTCTGAAAGCAAGAATTTTGAGCTTTGAAGTGAATGTCAACCATTTAAAATGACAAAGCTTTGAATAAAAACCGAAATGACTAGCTTATTTGTATAGTTTTTTTTTTTTTTCAATTTTGAATCCAATATTAAAGTGATTGTAAATTATCACCTTGTAAAAACAACCCATTCAGTTTAAAATAGAAATGAAAGACAATACATTTGTGTGTAGATATAAAAAAAACATTATAAATACATGTAAAATTGTCTCCCACTGCTGTCAATCACAGCCACTGTGCCAATCAGGAAGGAGAGGGGCCGAGCCGCAGCTCTGTGTGAATGGACACATAGAGCTTTAGCTCAGGCGCTAACCTGCTTGGGTGCCCCCATTGCAAGCTGTTTGCTCTGGGGCACTCAGCAGGAGGAAGGGGCCAGGAGAAGGGACCCGAGAAGAGGTGGATCAGGGCTGCTCTGTGCAAAACCACTGCAGTATAACATGTTTGTTATTTTTAAAAAAAAGCCTTTAACCGGTTCCCGAGTGGCTCACGTCTATTTACGGGGGCAGAATGGCTCCCCTGCGCGAAACCCTGTACCTGTACTGGGTTTCCTCTAAGAGCTGCTGCGCGGCGGGGGGGTTGCGATCGCTGCCGGCCACACGCGATCGTGTGCACGAGCGCCAGCACTGTGTGTGTAGATGCACAAATCCCTGTGCTGTCAGAGGAGAGGAGATACGTTGTTTGTTCCTACTATGTAAATCCCTGTGCTGTCAGAGGAGAGGAGATATGTTGTTTGTTCCTACTATGTAGGAACAGCGATATGTCTCCTCCCCTACTCAGTCCAATCCCCATACAGTTAGAACACACATTTAACCCCTTGATTGCCTAGTCCCTACCAGTGACATTTACACAGTAATCAGTGCATTTTTATAGCACTTATTGCTGTATAAATGTCAGTGGTCCCAAAAATGTGTCAAAAAGTGTCTGATCTGTCATTCGCAATACCGCTAAAAATCGCAGATCACCGCCATTACTAGTTAAAAAAAAAAAAAAAATGCCATAAAAATGCCATAAATCTTTTCCATAGTTTGTAGACACTATAACTTTTGCCCAAACCAATCAATATACGCTTATTGCAATTTTTATTTTTATTTTTTTTTTTTTTTTTTTTTTTTTACCAAAAATATGTAGAAGAATATATATTGGGCTAAACTGATGAAGAAATTTATTTTTTAAAAACATTTTGGGGGATATTTATTATAGCAAAAAGTAAAAAAAAAATGTTTTTTTTTTTAATTACTATTTTTTGTTTATAACGCAAAAAATAAAAACTACAGAGGTGATCAAATAGCACCAAAAGAAAGCTCTATTTGTGGGGGAAAAAAAAGGACGCAAATTTCGTTTGGGTACGGCATTGCATGACCGCGCAACTACCAGTTAAAGCGACGCAGTGCCATATTGTAAAAAGTGCTCTGGTCAGGAAGGGGGTAAAACCTTCCAGGGCTGAAGTGGTTAATATCACTATAAGCACAGTTTTATTATCTTTACAGTATATGTTCATGCTTCTTATAATGTGTATGAAAGGCCTAAGAGTATGTAGTATTATTATATGTATGTGGGCAAGAATGAGTGTTTACTGTGTGTGATGTGATCCACATGAGTTGCTCTACTGTTTGTTTAGATTTAAATGAAAAGAAACCTATCAGAGAGAAATGTGTAGACTGCTATTGTAAAACTCTCCTCAAAATATTAGTCTCCTGACAATCAGAAAGAACCAGTGGCTTTAACACTTCCTTTGTCACTGGCCCAGAACAAAAATGCTGGCCAGGAGCTTATGACTTTACTTCCTGAATACTTGTTCCAGGTCAGTAAAGAAAGAAAACATTGAGGCCATTTACCAGACAACTAGCATTTCTAGAAAGAGGTCTATGACATCCGTTCTTTCGTGATGATGCAGCACCCTTTACCAGTGGGTTTGCTCCAGCCGAACAGCAAATATATGCATGTGCACAAATCCTTAGTAAAGGGTTTCATAGAGCACATTGTGCTTTTTATATCATTCTGTAATGTATTGCAATCTAGCTGCTTTCTTTTTTAATGTTAAAAACAACAGCAAATATGCCTGTCTAAATGTCAAAGGCTCCTTACACTATAGCCTTGTTTTGTTGTGGACATCTGGTAGACCCATTTTTGTTAAGAAAACCAGATGGTTTGAAGCAACTTGGTAAGCTAAAAGGATGACAGACGGCTTATGCCCTCAAATCTTATAACCTTTTGTATGAAATGTTTCAAAACGTAATAGAAATAAAATTTTAACAGTTATAGATGTAAATGCTGTATAAAGATTCACCGATTAAGGAGATGGCAGGTTTGTATTTAGAGTTCCTGCTATCATATGCACCAGTGAATGATGTTTCCCTTTCAGTGAGACTGGTTATTATTGTGAAAAGTCAAAGTAGAATGTCTGTGAGAAGATAGTTTGCAACAGTGGTGCCAAACTAGCACTAAACTATTCATTTACCAATCAGGAGCCTGCAAAGAAAAATGGAAATTGATGCTTGATACTCGAGCTACAAAATGTCTTTTTATAACTACATTCAACAACCCCATCATTGTCAGATAGGGAAAATGAAAATATAAACGAAAGGCTTAAACACAGGTTCCTTATGTTTTACTTTTAGTGCTGTTAAAGGGTAGCTGTACCTTTTTAACAAACAAGCTATAGCACTCCGATCATGCACTGCAGATAAAAATTGTACTGTAGAACCAGGCCATGGCAGTGTGAAAAGAGAAATCCCTGCATCCAAAGTCTGTTATGATTATATATGAAGCCTAAAGGAGCCCATTAAGAAAGAAATGTGCATGTTGCCATTTCTTTATTTTTGAAAGTGCTTGTATTGGGTTTTATTATTATTTTCTTCACTACTTGGCAAAACATGCTAGGACAGGAAGTTGTAGGGACATCAGATATGACCATGCCTATTAAAGGGAGAGAATTAAGTGGTGGAGCAAAAGAACACCCCTGTGGTACAGGGGTCTCAAACTGGTGGCCCTTCAGCTGTTGCAAAACTACAAGTCCCATGAGGCATTGCAAGGCTGACAGTTACAAGCATGGCTCCCTCAGGCAGAGGCATGATGGGACTTGTAGTCCTGTAACAGCTGGAGGGCCTCCCTGCTGTAGAATGTAGTTTCAAAAACAAGCCGACTATTGAGATGAGTAGCTGAACTGAATTGGGAACAAGGCTTAAATCTCCTTTACCAAAAAACTGCAGATGCAGATAAGGGGCATCTGTAGATAAAAAACAAACTATGCAGCTCTTACTTAAGTGGAATAATGCCCTTGCTATAGGTAGATCATTTACGTACCTTCTGAAGCCTGACTGGAATGCTCCCAGGACATTGCTAAGTGAGGCCCAGAGGTTTTAGTTACACACATTTGCAAATATTGCAAATCTATGTGGAAGTCACAGTGCCTACGCCAAGGCTTCTCTGTATACTGCGGTACTAACGCTATATTTTTGAGAGTCTCCAAGTTGGAGCATATATAGCAGTGGATAAAATGATGGTAGGTTTACCTGGAGGATGCCCACTCCTCCTTAAAGGCACAAGGACCCATTGGACGCCTAGCAAGAGCACAATGGCAGCTGAAGGCATCCAATGAGTCCCCATGCCAAATCCAGAAAATAAGCTATACAAAAATATGACAACCATCCCAATTTATAACTAGCCTTTGCAGTAAGGTCCACATGGAAGGGGGCAATGCACATCAAAAGCAGTGCCTATACCAAGGCTGCTCTGTATACTGCAGTCCTAATTCTATATTTTTGAGAGTCTCCAAGTTAGAGCATATATAGTAGTGGATAACTTAAGGGCAGGTTTGCCTGGAGGGAGCCCACTCCTCAAAGGCACAGGGTTACATGTAAATGGCCTACACCTATAGCAAGGGCATTATTCAACTTTAGTTAAAGCTGCAGTTTGTTCTTTTCAACACCCTTTACCTGCATAAGCAGTTTTTGTAAAGATAAACTAACCCTTTAATCTGATTCTACTCTGCACTCTGCATCTAATACATTGATCTGCCAAACCGAAGAACCCATACCGATAGATTTAAACATCTAAAATCATGCTGCAGTTTTGCTTCACGTGCCTTGTATGCGTACGAGTTAATAATAAATCTCCGCCACACAGATCAGAGTGCAGATATAGAGGTGGTTATGCATGGCACAGTGTTTTTAATAGCTGGACCAGAGAACACAGGTAATTCTGATTCAAATTATAGCCTGCCTACAGTGAATTTATTACCTAAATGCTTTTATTTAATCTCCTTAATTTTGACTATTTTTTATGTTTCACACAAATAAACACACTTGTTAGTTGGTATCTGGATCTTGATATCTAAATGCATTGTTTGACACTGGAATGGTTCAAGGTTTGATTTGTATACCTTTGTCCACCATTCCTGCTGTGAGAAATAAATATCTGATCTTTTGAAAATGTAAAGCTGCAAGAATATGTTTGTCTATTTCGGCATTGTATGTTCTTGATGACTATATTTCTGCATTATTCTTGGTTATTTTCTTTTTGCCTCAACACGAGCTCCTGTAAGTATCATCTTGGTTGGACTTTATCGTTTTTGGGCAACGCCGAGAACTAACCAGTACATTTTACATGTAACATTTTGTATTGAAATAGCCAGCTTTATAAAAGTAAGGTGTATATATGTATATATATATATATATATATATATATATATATATATATATATATACACACACTATATACACAGACGTATACAGTATATCTTTTTCACTTATACAGTACAAGTTCATGTTATAATAAAAAGCCCTGTAGAGTACCCCCACCCCCTATCTATTGTGTCCCCACACAGACATGATATGCGGCACTGTCCTGCTCTCTTTTACTAATCAGTGTGCAGGTGTAACTACAAGTGCCATAAAATGAATTGGAGAGGGGTCTTAACTGTACCATTTATTTCTGTAGTACTTGTAGTCCTGCCTGCATACTGCAGAACAGGCACAGTGGACAGCCATGCAGGACTGTGCTGCATCTGAGGTCTAGGTGGGAGCTTGATAAAAGGAGGTGGGGACACCAAACCACCCCCCTGGGATTTACTCTTAAAACATGAACTTGTACTTTAAGCTTATTTCATAAAATCTGCAATACCGTATAAAAATACAATGTGACAAAACACTAAACTATAACTGATTGAATTTGGAGCTTTTCAGAATCCATTTACTGGGCACTGTAGGGGTTCCATCTTGCCAGATGCACTGAAAAATGTTGTGTTAACCCATGTTGCATTACCATGCATTTTCAGATGTATTCTGATGCTTTTTTAAAGGCAAGACGCAAGGGAACACTCATTGCAGTGTAGTCGAAACAAGTCCTATTGCAAACAATGTATTTGATCATTCTCATTTTGCCTGCATTGGGGAACATAATAAATAATTCTGTGCAATTCTAAAGATCTCCATGCACTAGTGCAGGGATATGCAATTAGCGGACCTCCAGCTGTTGCAGAACTACAAGTCCCATGATGCAGAGCAAGACTCTGATAGCCACAAGCATGAAACCCAGAGCCAGAGGCATGATGGGACTTGTAGTTTTGCAGCAGCTGGAGGTCCGCTAATTGCATATCCCTGCACTAGTGCATTTCATAATGAATGTTCGCACAGACATTTGTTTTGCACTTAACATTAGAATTTGGAATAAATGTAATTTCCCAAACAACCATCAATTGGACCCCACTAATTGGAGAATCAAACAAACTTTTTTTAAATTAAATATTTCAAATAAAATTTTACTAGTGTAATGCCAACTTAACCATTTTAAGACTGAATATTTAGAGTCCTGCATTAGCCCAGTTGTGACTTGTTCACTTTCACTGCTAAATAAAAAAAAAAAATGAATGGCATTTGAATACCTTGTAAAATTGTTTTTAAGTGAACTTGCATGCTCCAGTATTATGGCTTAACATGGATTTGTGCATTACTTTGTAAAATAGGAGTATAAAGATGAGTCTGAGGAAGAGGAAGATGAAGATGAGGAAGAGGAAGAAGAGGCATTTGATGAGGAGGAAGCTGAAGAAGAAGATGAGGAAGAGGTTGAAAGGGATGAGAAGGATAATACAATTAAAGGAAATAATGACTCTGTATCAAATAAGAGCAGAACAGAGTCACCAGTGAAGATGTCAAAAGAGGTAAATTATAAACAGTTATAATGATAAAAATCAAATAAAGACTAAATAGCATGGCTGTTCATAAAAACACATTTTAAAGCTGAACACCAGGTTAAAAACAGATAAATGCACAGATGAAATGCTCACAAGGGAGTTTTTTTAGATTCAGTGGAGAGAAGGTCTTTTCATGCGGTTTAAAGAGCAACACTAAAAGTACACAAATTCTTTAAAGTGGTTGTAAACCCTCTCATATACCAGTGAAGTGACTGGCCTCGGATGATCCACAAAGGGGAAACTAATCCACCCACATATGGTTCACTTGTTTATCTGCAGTCGTCACTTATCTACATACAGTTCTGAAGATCCTTCTGCATCTGTCAGTAGCACGGAGGAGGGGGCAGGGAGCTGCGGTTAGAGCTCTTGTACAGTGCATGATAGCTGATTGGAGGAAAGGGATACACCCACTTCACACACGATGAAGGAATGATGCAGAGCTCTGTTGTGAATAGACAAGCTGTGTGCTGAGCTTTCCTCCTCATCACCATTTTATCTCGTGTCAGAAGCGACAAATGCTGATAAGAGGAATGAAGCACCATTGAGAAACGACACTTAGAGCTTTGGAGAGAGACAAATAAACACTACAGATATGTGCTTTGTTCAGATTTCATGACTAAGGTGTATAACCACTTTACAAAACATGTTTGGGGATGTCTAAAGCTGCACATAAGGTTACAAAACAGTACAATGTTACAAAACTGCGCAGGGTTCCCCTTGCAGTTCAAACTAAACCTGGCTGGCTGTCCTGACCCAGAAAGGTAGGACAGCCAGCATGCAGCCCCCCTTTTGGAACTATACCAGGCCATATGCTTTTCAGCAGGGAGGGGGGTATGACGCCCTCAACATTGGCAACATTTTAGGTTATGTGCAAAAAAGATAAGAGTAAAGTTCCTCCTTTTAAGGTAGCTTTCTCACAGAATTGGAGAGCCTGGGAACAGAGGAATATGTGGAAGCCTATAGAGAACCAGTCACAATACAGTCTTAAATTATTCTAATTGTACATATACACTATATTAAAAAAATGCATTTTCCAAATAATTTATATTTACTAAATAACATAACCCCTTATTTGCTTACAATCATCTTTACGTAGGGCACTTTTAGTTTATTTAATCAAAAGCCCGGAGATGATGTGAGAGGGCAACAGCTGTTTGATTTTAGGAGACTTCTGACTCTAGGCTCTTAAGCTTAAGTCAGAAAAAGTAAGGCAGCCCATAGATGACCCATATACAAAAACTTGGGGCGCTGCTCAAAGCACTTTGAAGCTTCCCCCTGTAGTCCAAAGCGCAGATCAGATGCCGACATTCAAACAAGCTCATCCAGGCTAGCTTAAACAGATCAGAAGGTAGAAATGCCTGAACTCCTCCTAACTATGTTCCTCTGACATGTTTCAAGCAACCAAAAGGCCTTATCACTGTTTCAGCTTAAAGATGAGCCATTATTTTTAGTATAACATGTTACAGGGACGTCCAGAAGCCTTTTCTCCTTTTTAAAAGGTTATTTGCATATATTTCCAAGTGAGCATTCAGGGATCGCAGCATTTTTAAAAATCTGCTGGCTTATAGAAAGTTAAGTGCAACCAAGGTCTATACCACCTCATGGACGTATCTTTTATTTACCATTTACATTTTTACTGAACCACAGGAGTACAGCTCTTACTATATTTCCAGTGCTCTGACACTGTCTCCAATACAAGAACTGCAGAGTCGCTTGCAGCTGTGCTGTCAGCTCCTCCTTGCCTCTTGCCCAATCAAGGAAGGTTTTGTATTATGTGAACCTGTTTACAAAATACAAAGCATTCTGTGAATTGACAGCTGGGCGGAGGGATGGGCAGAGCAGCTGCTGTGTAGCAGAATGAATCTCTACTGTCAGAGTAAAAATGTAAATGGTAAAACAAACAAAAAAAAACAGATACTTAACATTCAGAGTAAAAATCTAAATGGTAAAAGCTTGCTGTAGCCAGCATACAGTATAATTAGAACTACAATTCCTGGACATCCCCTTTAATGCCTGTGTTACTGTGTGCTATAGTGAAGTGATATCTTTTGTGCTTCACATGCTGACCATAACCACCATTCTTGTACTGATGAAGGCCATTTGACGTAAACAGTGCTACCCATAGGCAAGTGTGTTTTGGTTCAGCAAAGTCCATGTGGTCTCATGCTTGTTTTAAATACCTAAAGAGAAGGGCACTCTCTTAAAGGCCTGCTTGACCCAAAAAGTTTTTTTGGGGGTATATTTACAAAGTAGTTTTGCTCTAAATCTTCCTATTGGTCTCCAAGACAATACTATTTAAGAGTTTTACATTTTTAAAGCCTCCTTCAAGTAAAAGAACAAAGGTTTTAAATTGTATATACTCATCTGTTTTTAATCTGAAGGAATTTTCTTTTGTTTTTGATCAATAGCCAGTATATATTTAGTTGTCCAACTGTAAAATCATGGTTAATCTAAGCTTTTTGTTATCAGGTCACCAAAATTACTGAGCAGACTGTTTCTAGCAACAAAACAGCCAGTGGTACGTATAATTTTTCACACTCTGCATGCTACACCCAAAAATAATATTTTTAACGGAGGAAATTTACATAATTTAAACCAGTGTTTCTCAACCTTTTTTCAGTCAAAGTGCCCTTTACAAATATGCCCAATCTTGAGGTGCCCCATTCAGAATTGTAAAAAAAAAAAAACAAATAGGTTTACAAAAGGCAGCAACATCCACACATGTAGGACACCCAGCATTAGAGGTGATTTTATTCTTCCAAAGCAAATACACCATTGCACACTGGTATTGATTAATGTACCAGTGTTTCTTTTCTCCTTCAGATTCTCTCCCTCACAACTAATGTGACCCCAGTGCTGACAGAGAAGGGCAGGAGAGGGAGAATGGATGCTGTGCAGGCGCCCTGGCATCCTCCTTATCAACTGACATCATTGGATGTTAGGATGCTGGTGGCTGGAAGGTTGTAATGGTGCACAATGAAAACCTGTTGCTTTGTGTAACTAAAAGCCAGGCTTCTTTCCCCCACTGGCTTGTATACAATTTTGGGCCCTGGTTGAAATAGGCTGATTTAACCACTTGCCGACCTGCTCACGCAGATATACGGCGGCAGGTCGGCTCCCCTGCACAAACTGACGTACCTGTACGTCAGTCTGTAAAAGCAGGATAGCTGGCGCGGGAGCTGGCGCTGGCGCTGGCCCACAATTGCGGCGAGGAGAAGCAGAATGGGGAACTGCCCATGTAAACAAGGCATTTCCCTGTTCTGCCTAGTGACATGACAGATCTACTGCTCCCAGTGATCAGGAGCAGTGATCGCTGTCATCTTTCAGTAAGCCCGTCCCCCCTACAGTTAGAACATTCTGAGGGAACACACATAACCCCTTGATCGGTGTGTTAGTGTTAACCCCTTCCCTGCCAGTGTTATTTTTACATTGATCAGTGCATTTTTATAGCACTGATTATTATTATTATTATACAGGATTTATATAGCGCCAACAGTTTACGCAGCACTTTACAATATAAAAGGGGGGCAATACAGTTATAATACAATAAGATACAAGAGGATTAAGAGGGCCCTGCTCAGAAGAGCTTACAATCTAATAGGGTGGGCCAGGTGGTACAAAAGGTTGTAACTGTGGGGAATGAGCTGATGGAAGTGGTAAAAGATTAGTTAGAGACGTTATAGGCTTTCCTGAAGAGAATGGTTTTCAGGGATCGCCTGAAGGTAGCAAGAGTAGGGGATACCCGGACAGGTGGAGGTAGCGAGTTCCAGAGGATGGGAGAGGCTCTGAAGAAATCCTGAAGACGAGCATGAGAGGAGGAGATGAGAGGGCTTGAGAGTAGGAGGTCTTGAGAAGAGCGGAGAGGATGATTTGGGTGATATTTGGAGACAAGATTGGTGATGTAGCTGGGAGCAGAGTTGTGAATGGCTTTGTATGTTGTGGTTAGTATTTTGAATTTAATTCGCTGGGTGATTGGGAGCCAGTGTAGGGATTGGAGGAGAGGGTTGGCAGACAAGTTGGTAAGGTGGATAAGTCTGGCAGCAGCATTCATGATAGACTGGAGAGAGGATAGCCTATGGAGAGGCAGGCCAATGAGAAGGGAGTTGCAATAGTCAAGGCGAGAGATAACAAGGGAGTGAATGAGGAGCTTGGTGGTTTCATTTGTTAAAAAGGGGCGAATTTTAGAGATGTTACGGAGGTGAATTCTACAAACTTTTGACAAGGTTTGGATTTGAGGCCGAAATGACAAGTCAGAGTCTAGGATTACACCTAGTACCCTGGCATGAGGGGAGGGACTGATGGTTGCATTGTTGATTTTGATGGAAAAGTCGTGGAGGGGGGCGCAGGCAGGGGGGAATATTAATAGCTCAGTTTTAGAGAGATTTAGTTTAAGGAAGTGGTGCGACATCCATGCTGATATGTCAGTTAGTAAGTTAGTAATGCGAGAGGAGACTGAAGGAGTGAGGTGAGGAGTAGACAGATAGATTTGGGTGTCATCGGCATATAAGTGGTACTGGAAGCCGTGGGCGCTTATCAAGTGACCAAGGGAGGAGGTGTAGATAGAGAAGAGAAGGGGTCCAAGAACAGAGCCTTGGGGGACCCCCACAGAAAGGGTGCAATGTAGAGGAGGAGACAGAGTTGTAGGTGACACTGAAGGAGCTGTGATAAATAGGCAGAGAACCAGGATAGAGCAGAATCTCGGAGGCCAAGGGAATGTAGTTTATTGAGAAGGAGCGGGTGGTCAACAGTATCAAAGGCCGCAGAGAGGTCAAGTAGTAGGAGTATGGAGTACTGGCTGTTGGTTTTAGCAGTTAGTAAATCGTTAGTGAGTTTTAGTAAGGTAGTTTCTGTGGAGTGCTGTGAGCGAAAGCCAGACTGTAAAGGGTCAAGGAGGTCATTTTCACTGAGGTAGGAGGTAAGACGGTTGTAGACTAAGCGTTCTAGAAGTTTAGAGGTGAATGGGAGCAATGAGATGAGTCTTAAGTTGTTCAGGTTGGTAGGGTCCAGTGAGGGCTTTTTAAGTATGGGAGTGATCTGCGCATATTTTAGAGAGGAGGGGAAGATGCCACTAGAGAGGGAGAGATTGAAGCTGTGAGTGAGGGAGCATAGGATAGAAGAAGAGGGTGACCGTAGTAGTTGTGAGGGAACAGGATCCAGGGGACAATTGGTTAAGTGGGCATCTGAGAAAAGTTTTGTAACCTCTTCAGTAGTAGCCAATTCAAAAGAGGAGAGTGTTGAATGTGCTGTTAGGCAAGGCATGTTGGATGGGGAAGATGTACGCACAGTAGAGGTATCCTCACGAATTGCATCAATCTTGTCTTTGAAGTGATTGGCAATTTCTTGGGCAGTGAGTGAGTTAGTGGGTAGAGGGGGTGGGGGACGAAGCAGAGAGTTAAAGGTTGAGAAGAGCCAACGGGGACTGGATGACAAGGAATTAAAAAGGGAGACAAAGTAGGCTTGTTTGGCAGCATGGAGGCATGAATTGTATTTTAGAAGGGCAGATTTATATAGGGTGAAGTCTTGCAGGCATTTGGTTTTACGCCACAGTCGTTCAAGAGCACGGCAATGATCAATGTAATAATGTCACTGGTCCCCAAAAAGTGTAATTTGGGGTCAGATTTTTCCGCTGCAATGTCGCAGTCCCTCTAAAAATCGCAGATCACTGCCATTGCCAGTAAAAACGATAAAAAATAAATAAGTCCCTAAATCGTTCCCATAGTTTATAGACGTGATAACTTTTGCGCAAACCAATCAGTATACGCTTATTGCAATTTTTTTTACCAAAAATATGTAGAAGAATATATATCGGCCTAAACTGATGAATACATTTGGTTTTTTTTTTATATTTTTGGGGGGATATTTATTCTAGCAGAAAGTAAAAAATGTTTTTTTTTTCAAAATTTTCGTCTTTTTTGTTTATAGTGCAAAAATTAAAACCTGCAGAGGTGATCAAATGCCACCAAAAGAAAGCTCTATTTGTGGGAAAAAAAAGGACGTAAATTTTGTTGGCCTGGTCATTAAGGGGGTAAATCCTTCCAGGGCTGAATTGGTTAACAGCTTGCCGGCCAGCACACGACGTTGTATGTCAGGACAATGGCATGGCTGCGCAAATGGGCCTACCTGTATGTCTCCTTTAAAACGTGGCTTAGTGAGCGCGCCCACGGGTCCCGCAGGCTCTATGTCAGCCGGGAGCCCGCGATCGTGACACAGAGCGGGGAGATACCTATGTAAACAAGGCATTTCCCTGTTCTGCCTAGCAACATGACAGGGATCTACTGCTCCCTGTCTTCGGGAGCAGTGATCTCTGTCATGTTGTAGTGAGCCCATCCCCCCACAGTTAGAATCACTTCCTAGGAGACACTTAACCCCTTGATTTCCCCCTAGTGTTTAACCCCTCCCCTGCCAGTGTCATTTACAAAGTAATCAGTGCATTTTTATAGCACTGATCACTGTATAAATGTCACTGGTCCCAAAATAGTGTCAGTAGTGTCCGATGTGTCCACCGCAATGTTGCAGTCGCGATAAAAATCGCAGACCCCCTCCATTAAATTAATAATAAAAATGCCATAAATCTTTTCCCCTATTTTGTAGATGCTATAAATTTTGCGCAAACCAATCAATATACACTTATTGCAATATTTTTTTTTTTTTTTTTTTTTTAACCAAAAATATGTAGAAGAATACATATCGGCCTAAACTGAGAAAGAAATTTGTTTTGTTTTTTTTTTTTGGGGGGGGGGGATATTTATTATAGCAAAAAGTAAAAAATATTGCTTTTTTTTTTCAAAATTGTCGCTCTTTTTTTTGTTTATAGCGCAAAAAATAAAAACTGCAGAGGTGATCAAATACCACCAAAAGAAAGCTCCATTTGTGGCAAAAAAGGGCATGCATTTTATTTGGGTGCAGTGTTGCACGACAGCGCAATTGTCAGTTAAAGTAACGCAGTGCTGTATCGCAAAAAATGGCATGGTCATGAAGGGGGGTAAACTTTCCGGAGGGCAAGTGGTTAAAGGGTAACTCCACTTTCATTGGGGGGGGAAATGTCAAATTGAGAAATTATATAGAGTATACAATTGCGACACAAGTCATATTGTAATTGAATGTAATTAAAAATTGCCTTTTCCTTTTCAATCTGCAGCTCTGTAATTTTCTACATGTGCAGTGCAATATGGCTACCTGGAGGTGTTTTGTACACAGACTGTGTACAGAATGCCCCCCAGAAACATAATTTACTGCTTGCGTGATTGGCTCACTGATTTTCCCAGAAGTCTGCCCTAAGATAAAAGTCAGATTTCTTTATCGTACATCACGAGACACAGAGCACCGTAGTAATAACTATATGGGTTATAGGCCACCTTTAGGTTAATGGACACTGGTATAACCAAAAAGGAAACAGGAAGTGCCCCTCCCTATATAACCCCTCCCATACTGGGAGTATCTCAGTTTTTTCGCCAGTGTTTAAGGTGTTGGTCACGGTTGATGTAGTGCTAAGAGAGCTCCGCTAAGCAATCCCGGACGGGATCAAGGAGCTATACAAATGGATCCATCTAAAGTGCTTGAAAGCCAAATGTATGGTACCCAGGCCTCATAAAAGAAGAAACAAGGTTTTTGCCTGTAATGCTTCTCTTTTGAGAGCTGGACCCTGGGACCCGGCACTTTGGTCATGTTAATACAGCCAAAAGAGTTTTCCGGCAGTGGTGCTGTACAGGTCCAAGGGAGTGGACCCGTGAAAGGTGACCCGGTCCTTGAAGGTCTGGCATGACACGGCCCGCCATGATGGGTGAAGGCTGGCTCTGTCTGTGATCATTTCTAGCAGTCCTGCAGCCGGGATCAGGTAAGTCAGAAAGGCAGGGAATGTATATATGATTGACTTGATCTTTCTGATGTGAGTATGCGATGCCTTGCCTGTGTTTTGCCACTAGAGGGTGTAAAAGCTACATACCTGGCTTCCAGCATTCCATGCTTCCCCTGTGATGTGCTCCAGTGTCAGCAAAGGCTTCCTGCGGCAGCATTGCTATTTCTCCTGCTCTGTCAGCCATCCGTAGGGGTTTGGGGGGGCCATCCACCATCAGAGAGGTCAGGTTCCCCCCTGCTGAAGACCCCCCCCCCCCTACGATCTGCCCTCACTACAGGGCCGGCATCTCCGTGCAGAGCGCAGGAAAGGGATCCTTATTATTTATAAAAAGGTGGAGCCTAAGTCTGGGGCGTGGCTTAAAACAATGGCGGCGTGCTGGTGGAGCACAAGGCTCACTGCTTAAAAGCTTAACACTCTGGGAGTGTCTGGTTGGCTGACAGAGGGACACAGAGCGCACAAGGGCATGTAAGCTGTATGGGTGTGTGGATACAGGCATTTCCAAGGGGTACGTTTACTCAGCATTGAGACTGAGCATTTTTAGCAGCATAATATGTAAATTGCTAGACTAAAGCCCGGCAGTAGATGCATTTTGTTTAGTACCTCTGCCTTTTTTATGATTAGGACTATGTCTGCCTGTAGGAGGGGTAATTCATCAGGGGGGAGTGCAAAGTCGCTGCGGTCAGAGCCTGAGGCTTCTAGTTGCACGCCCACAGTTCCAACCTCCCCTGAAGGACCTGGAGCATATGGCGAATCTGAGCCATCTTGTCTCACAGGCATGGTGGCTACCCCCAACATGTCAGCTTCTGCATTCGTCACTAAGGACGATTTAGCTTTGGCTCTGGCTGGTTCCCAGGAGATGAGAAAACGCGGCAGCTCCCCTTCTCCTGCCCTTGACCTTCCCGTTTTGGAACAACAATGGGCAGATGATAATGGGGTACCTTTAAGGGGAGGAGGTTCAGGTGACTCCTCTTCTGAGGATTCAGCATCTGAAGAACCTTTCTCAACTTCGCAATCTCAGAAATTGCTATTTCAGTCCCTTAAGGACCTGGTCCGCTCTGGATATAAGTTGCCTCCTGCAGAGGTGGATGAGGTTAGAGTACCAAGAGTTTCCACCATCGCGTTCTCAAAAATCAAACGTTCCCAAGGACCCAGTAAAGAAAAAGTCCTTATTTCTGGCACTGGACCGATTACTGTGTCAGGGAGTGATAATAGAGGTTTCCTCAGAAGAGAGGGATATGGGATTTTATTCAAATCTCTTTATGGTACCAGAACCAAAAAGCTACCATTGAGGTACAACGGGCAGATGTATGTACTATTTGGTAAGCTAAGATGAAAGTTGGATTTTGATGTTTGAAGATGGAAAGTCCAAGAAACAGGCAAAGAAAAATCAACAGGCAAGAACACTAAAGCACACTGAAGCACACTACAGCACACAATACAAGGAACAAGGCAAAAAGCTACAAGAAAATGATTCTTCCAAGAAAAAGCAACAAACGAAAGAAGAAGCAACGAAAGAAAGAAAACGCAACAAACGAAAGAAAAAGCAACAAACTAAAGAAAAGGCAACGAACAACAAATTTAAAGGACATTATTCATCTCTTGTTTTTTTTTAAGTGCGCACAGGACTATCATACTAACAAGGGGTGAGTGTGTTTGTTTATATAAAAAGGGTAACATGGGATGGTTAACATCTCAAGGCTCAGAAGTATTTTCCTGTACTATCGGGAAATTGATACATTCCATATATATGGAATACAGGAATACATGCAGTAGTAAGGTAATTAATTAATGCCAGAGTGTAAAGAAGTTATTTAATAAGGAAACTAAGTTTAATGCTGCATGTAAATGTTTATGAATATTTTAGCCCTGAAAAACAGAAATGTGTGTTATTACACGTGGTCATTTTAAAACGCATATATAAGGGGCAGAAAAAAGTTTTCAGAGAAAAAGTATTGATTAAGATTGTGGAAAGAACTGTATGAAATTGAGATTATGGAAAATAACATGGTGTTTAGTGTCTTACAAAAATCCTACAGATTTGGTTGTAAGAAATAATAAGTTAAGGATTGAACAATTTTTACAAAAATTCCAAACTTAGATTTGGTTATTAAATTAAAAGTAGTAGATTGTTCTAATTTGTTTAAGACTACCCAGAGAAAATATTAAAATACGAAAGTTTTGTTCAATCTAAAAAAATTGTAAAAATAGCAATTATTAAAAGTCTTTGTAAATGAGTATTTCTGGTAAAAGTAAGGACTTTGATTGAGGGAGGAGTTTTCTCGGGGATATGGCCAATCGCAGTTTTTGGGCAGGACCCAATCTGTGAGTTTCACGAGATTGTCCTCTAAACAATTTTTTTGTCATTACTATAATCAGGAAAGTCATATAACGTAGTGTACATGATTTTTGGCAGATGTACAAACAAAATATGTTTAAAAAGTGGTAAAAAGGTTAAACATTTTAAAAACGAAAAACTAGATTGTTACCGAATTGTACAGTGTGTTGTATACAAAGCATGATAGCTAAGATTGACTGTAACAGATCATTCTCTGAAGAGTTTGTGACATACGAGGAGCCTATTACCAACAGAGAAATGCAGATCAAGTTACACAGACTAGTCATCATGTCATGACAGTTTTCACTTCTGTGGATCAAAGTCTTCCAAATAACTGGAAGAGGGTTCATGGATGAGGAAAAAATTTATTTTTAAAAGGTATTATTACTTACTAAAGTTATTGTTTTTAAAAATAAGATTTTTGGGGCCTTAATAACTTTTCTCAAGAGTTCATTGAGATTTTTTGTAGACAAAGTATTTGTCTGAGTAAATTTTAATGAATTATATAGGCTTACTGTAGGGCAAATATTTTTAATTACAAGAGAGAACTTATATAAAATAATTTGAAGATCTAAAAAAAGCCCTTATTAATTTAGTATTTTTGATTAATATAGAGATCTCTCTCAGCCATTTTATATTCAAGTGTATGTGGATGATGAGACAATTTCATTGGTATTTATAAAAAAAAATGTGTTAGGAGAGCATTGTCCAATGCTACAGATCAGAGACATTGTGGGTTTTGCACCATTTGTTTTGAAAAACATCTTATGTTACGCTAAGGGTGTTATTACAAGGAAAACAGGAGGTGTCAACACACAGCTTTGTCTAGTGGCAAATGGATGTTAAAAAGATCAGTTGTAGTGGTATTTAAAAATACATGAGGATTATATAGATGCAATATGAGGGATAGAGCCACAATTGTGTAAGTTAATCATGAAAAAGTCACTTTTTCGACTTTTAGTGGACATTTATTGGGAAAGAATTTCCTGTGTTTGTATAAATAGCGCTAAATATATTGGCACAATGGAATGACAATATTAAACTTTCTGTAAGTGTCTGCATTAAAAGCTGAACTTAAGGCTGCCATGTGTTTAGCAGTCAGAGTGACAGGCATGTGTGGCTCATTCAATCATACTGTATGAGAGGAATGTTTTTGGTTCTGAAAAGAAATTTCAACATGATCAAATTTCTTTCAGAAATAGAATATTTGGGAAAGCCCAACCTAAATTGTCAGTGTAAAGGAAACAATACAATAATCTGGTAAGATTATTCTTTTACACAATTTAATATTAGTCACAGGATAAAGAGGGGGACTGACATTTTGTCTTAGAATCAGTACAGACTGATGAAGATAATATGTATGGTAAAAAATAATTGATTTCAACAATAATGGATAGAGTTATTTTTAAATGAAATTTTTACTTTTTGCATATCCAGGTACCTGACTGACTGACTGATTGATTGATTTTTTTGTTTAAGCTAATGAAAGAAATTCTGAACTACTCATTTTAGAACACTTTGTCATCAAACTTCTGAATATTGTTTTATTTGTTTATAGAACAATCCAATAGGAAAGAGTAACCTGATACTACAAAGTATTGAGGAATTTGGCAAATCCATATAGATTGATTATATTAGTTTTTTTCCACCTACTAAAGGAGGATATTAGGATTTGTTTTTTTAGTTAATGTTTCTTTTTGATAAATTAATTGAGGTTATTCTAGAAAAAATAATATTTTTAACAAAAGCTAAGTTGTTGTGAACTTATGTCATATTCCATTGGGGTTGGATTTCAAACCATGGAATCAGATAATGATTTAAAATTTTGCAGGACGTGTATGCAATTTTAGGTATTTAGTAAAGTTTTTGTTTCTTATCATCTTAAATACTCAGGTATTGTAGAACGTATGAATAGTATTATAAAGTCTAAATAGGGTAAGATTATTCAAGAATAAGGTAAAGATTGGGTGACTTATTTACCTGTTATAGTCTTAGTTTAAAAACTTTATTATTTTTTTAAACATTAGGTTTATTAACTTTTTAAGTTAATGACAGGATGTCTTTTGAGATTAGCATACTTTGTTATTTTTATATAATCTGTTGTACAGAAAGAAGTGTGGTTGCAAACTTAGCGAACAACAGGTGCAGGTATTTCAGAAGTTTGTTCACAAAACATGGCTAGGCCTTTGCTAAATGTAAATAGAAATGATGTCTTGAATGAGATTTCTACTTCTAATGAGTATGTTTAGTAATTTATTCCAGTAGCTAAAGTTATGGTTAAGAATTATAGATCTGAAAGTACCAGGGATGCAAACAGATGTCAATTGGGATGTCAATTGGAAAGATTATTTTGTATTTTTAAGGTACATTGGAATTATACTTTTTGTTTCTAAAGAATTGGTAATAAAATAAATAAAAATAATTGGTAAAAATAAGAATAAAATGGGTAAACATAGAAAGGATTATCAATCTAGAATAGTTTATATTAAATAATGAAAATTTCTAAGGAAAACATATTTTTATAAGAATTTGATATTTGTTTTCAATTTCTTTTATAGATATGTCTTTCGTTTCTAAATTTAAAGAACATGATTAGATAGATAAATAAATAGAAAGATGGATAGAATATATAAAACATGACAATCAAATAATGGGAAAGTTTTATGTTTTTTATGTATCTACAGACGAGTAGATTATTTATTATGTTTATAATTGTTCTGTGTCAAGGATAATGTATAAAAACTTACATTGTAGAAGTTATTTGGTTATTGAAATTTCCAGGAATGGAAGAAATTTTATTTATTGATTAATAATTTATATTACAAAGCGGTATAATTTGATTTTTCAAAGATATGTATTTCATCTTTATATTAAAATAGTCAAATTATATGGTTAAAGTCATAAGAGTTTTCACAGGAAGTTAAATTAATTTATGAAGTTGAAGGAAGAAAATCTTTAATATTACATGATTTAGATGGAGAATTAATTAAAATTAATTAATATAATAATTTAAATTTTCTCAATGGAATGAAATAGTTAAATATTTTTCATAGGGATATCTGAGTTTTGGAAAATGTTTATGTACAATATCTGACACACTAAATTGTATTAATGTTTATTTTAATGTATTAATGTTTATTGTATTGTTTGTATTGAAAATGTGGATCAGAGACATTTATTATTTAAGATGAATGCACTTATTATATCTGTTGATTATAGTGCATTGAGGGGGAATTGTTAGAAGATTTTAAGTTCATTATTATTTTAGGTGATAAAAGTTTCTGAAAAAATATATGAAACACATAAATGTTATATGTAATTTGTGATGGTTTCTGAAGGTTAACAGGATGGAGGACAGAGGACAGAGGAGTGGTTTAGCTGGGTAGATATTTCTATTTTGAGTTGCTATGTCAGGACAATGGGTGGAGTAATGTTGCTTATCTTTAGACTATAGCCATTTAAAGTATATATGCAAATATGGGTATTACTAGGATATGCTGACGTAACATTTTGAAACAGTATAAGAATGGATCAGATTCATGGTAGAATAGGAATGGAGTAGGGTTGAAGAGAGAGCGGTAACCCAACACTTTGAAGAATGTAACATCAAGATGTCTCCTCCTCCTCCTCCTTCTGAGACCATCACCATGCCACATGTTATCGATGTAAGTTTGGTCTTTGCTTGTCTTTCTGAACAAATAAACAACCTTTCTGGAAGCATCGTATGAACGAAGGATTCTTCAATTTCTACTAAGAAACGAATTCCTAAAAGTAAGTTGGAAATGCGGCCTTGGACAAAGTACAGAAACATATCTCCTATACACCCTACCCTCTAGGAGAGAGGACACTGATATTTATATAACATATAACACAAAGACATTGCTATACATCCAGAAACGCCCCTGAGAATGAGAAATGATAATATCTAGAATTATAGATATTTATACTTTCTTTCAATATGTCAGACCCATTCTAGATCCCAGGAATCGGAATCGCTTCCTAAACATCCGCTCCTTTCGAATGGAGTCGATTCGGTCAGTTGTTTCCACTCTACCGGGATGGAGAGGTTCTAGCATCCATAGATATCAAGGATGCGTATCTACATGTGCCAATATTTCACCCTCACCAGAAGTTACTGCGGTTTGTGGCAGAGCAGTGCAACTTTCAGTTTGTGGCCTTGCCTTTCGGGTTAGCCACCGCTCCCTGGCTGTTTACAAAAGTGTTAGCCCCAGTACTAGCAAGACTAAGGGGACAGGGTATAGCAGTAATAGCATACCTAGACGACCTGCTACTGGTAGATCAGTCAATAGCAGGGTTAAATCAGGGGGTGTCCAGAACAGTCAGTTATCTGAGACACCTGGGTTGGATTCTCAATCTAGAGAAATCATCCTTACAGCCGGTAAGAAGGCTGCAGTATTTGGGCCTGGTCATAGACACAACCGAGGAAAGGGTGTTCTTGCCTCAGACAAAGGTCAACGCTCTGAGAGGTGGTCAAGGCAAAGAAAGGTCCTTTCATCCGCCTTTGTATGAGATTACTAGGGAAGATAGCTTCCTTCAAAGTGGTTCCCTATGCCCAGTTTCATTCAAGACTGTTGCAACACAGTATTCTGTCTGCTTGGAACAAACGGATCCAAGCCTTGGATTATCTAATGAATCTGGCTCCAAATGTACGCCAAAGTCTCAACTGGTGGTTGATAACCAGGAATCTACAGAAGGGGAAACCCTTCATTCTAGTTTCCTGGAAAGTAGTAACAACGGATGCCAGCCTATGGGGCTGGGGAGCAGTTCTAGAAGAGACCACTGTTCAAGGGAAGTGGTCAGAGTCCGAGAAGACCTTGCCCATCAATATTCTAGAGATTCGGGCAGTTCGTCTGGCTCTAATAGCCTAGACGTCCAGGTTGCGGAATGCTCCTGTCAGGGTACAATCCAACAATGCCACAGCAGTGGCTTATATTAGTCACCAAGGGGGCACCAGAAGCCACGCAGCCCAAAGGGAGGTGGACCATATTCTGTCTTGGGCAGAGAAACATGTTCCTTGCCTAGCTGCAGTTTACATTCCATGAGTAAAACATTGGCAGGCAGATCTTCTGAGCCATTAACAGTTGTTGCCGGGAGAATGGTCTCTACATCGGATGTCTTTCTGGCCATATGCCAAAGATGGGGGACGCCGGACGTAGATCTACTGATGTCCAGGTTCAACAAGAAGTTGGACAATTTTGTAGCGAGAATAAGGGATCCACTTGCACTTGGAGAAGATGTGTTGGTGACCCTGCGGAATCAGTTTTCACTGATTTATGCATTCCCTCTAGTTCAGCTGCTACCACGGCTGCTTCACAGGATCAGGGAAAAAGGGAAGGTGGTAATCCTAGTGGTCCCGTCATGGCCCAGAAAACCCTGATATGCAGGGATCGTGAGAATGGCAGTAGGGAAGTCTTTGACTCTTCCACCTCGTCCGGACCTGCTGTCGCAGGGACCCGTATTCCTTCCTGCCTTACAAACGCTAAATTTAACAGTGTGGCAAATAAAGCCCACATTCTAAAAAATCGGGTGCTTTCAGGTTCAGTAGTACCACCCTGATTAATGCCAGACATCCAGGACCATTTATTACAGGGTCTGAAAGGCTCATTCACTTGGTTTGAAACCAAGGGTTGGCATCCTCGTAGGTATGTCATAGGAAGAATTATAGCCTTTCTACAAATAGGAGTAGAAATTAAGCTGGCCTTGAGAACAATCAAGGGTCAGATTTCGACCTTGGCAGTGTTTTTTCCAAAGGCTGCTTGCTTCGCTTTCTTTAGTCCGGGCGTTCATACAAGGAGTAACTCGGATAACTCGGCAGTCAGTGCTTCATGGGCAGTGCATCACCAAGCCTCTGTGGCTCAGGTTTGCAAGGCTGCTACTTGGTCGTCAGTACATACATTCACGAGATTCTATCAAATGGATGTAAGATGGCAGGAGGATACCGCCTTCGGGCGCAGTGTGCTGCAGACGGCAGTATAGGGTCCTCACGCCTGGCGGTGGCTATTTGCTTTGTGTCTCCCTTCCCTCGGGTGGCATTGCTTTGGGACATCCCATATAGGTATTACTATGGTGCTCTGTGTCCCATGATGTACGATAAAGAAAATAGGATTTTTATAACAGCTTACCTGTAAAATCCTTTTCTTGGAGTACATCGCGGGACACAGAGGTCCCTCCCCTCTTATTAGGATATGTATATATTGCTTTGCTACAATAACTGGGATACTCCCGGTAGTATGGGAGGGGATATATAGGGAGGGGCACTTCCGGTTTCCTTTTTGGTTATACCAGTGTCCATTCATCTAAAGGTGGCCTATAACCCATATAGTTATTACTATGGTGCTCTGTGTCCCGTGATGTACTCCAAGAAAAGGATTTTACAGGTAAGCTGTTATAAAAATCCTATTTTCTGGCATCCCCTGCAATAAAAGTGTCATTTTTGGTGAGATACTCCCACGTCTAAAAGGATGCAGACCCAGCAGCTTTCCTCATGATTTTCTTGTGGGTGCTGCAGCTGATTGATAATTGTGAAACCACTCCTATTAGACTCACTTTCCCACATGGACACAAACACGCAGGGATTTCCTCAGAATAACAAAAGGTAGGAATCTGCAACAAAGTTTGTAAAAATCCTTGCAATGCACCTCGATCACCCAGAGGGGAATGTTTTTTTCTCAACAAAAGTGGGGTTACACTTTAAGACTCTGGAATGTTTTACCCCCTTCGTGACCAGGGCATTTTTTGCTGTTCCGCACTGCGCTACTTTAACTGGCAACATGCAACACTGTATGGAAATTTAATTTGTACCATTTTTTTCACACAAATAGAGATTTCTTTTGGTGGTATTGGATCACCACTGGGTTTTTTATTATATAAACAAAAAAAAGGCTGAACATTTTGAAAAAGAAAACAATGTTACATAGTAGGTGAGGTTGAAAAAAGACACAAGTCCATCAAGTCCAACCTATGTGTGTGATTACATTTCAGTATTACATTGTATATCCCTGTATGTTGTGGTCGTTCAGGTGCTTATCTAGTAGTTTTTTGAAACTATCGATGCTCCCCGTTAAGACCACCGCCTGTAGAAGGTAATTACACATCCTTGCCGCTCTTACGGTAAAGAAACCTCTGCGTAGTTTAAGGTTAAACCTCCCTTTCGCAAAAAAAGTTTTATCCCTATTGTGGGGTCACCAGTACGGTATTTGTAAATTTAAATCATATCCCCTGTCAAGCGTCTCTTCTCCAGAGAGAATACATTCTGTGCTTGCAACCTTTCCTCATAACCAATATCCTCCAGACCCTTTATTAGTTCCGTTGCCCTTCTTTGTACTCGCTTCATTTTCAGTACATTCTTCCTAAAGACTGGTGCCCAGAACTGGACAGCATACTCTAGGTGCGGCCGGACCAGAGTCTTGTAGAGTGGGAGAATTATCGTTTTATCTCCGGAGTTGATCCCCTTTTTAATGCATGCCAATATTCTGTTTGCTTTGTTAGCAGCAGCTTGGCATTGCATGCCATTGCTGAGCCTATCTTCTACTAAGACAACCGGGTCCTTTTCCATCCTAGATTCCCCCAGAGGCTCTCCCCCCAGTGTATAGATTGCATTCATATTTTTTGCCACTCAAATTATTTTAGCATTATTTTACATTTTTGTACATTAAACCTCATTTGCCATGTAGTTGCCCACCCCATTAATTTGTTCAGATCTTTTTGCAAGGTTTCCACATCCTGCAGAGAAGTTATTGCCCTGCTTAGCTTAGTGTCGTCTGAAAATACAGAGATTGAACTGTTTACCCCATCCTCCAGGTCGTTTATGAACAAATTAAATAGGATTGGCCCCAGCACAGAACCCTGGGGGACCCCCACTACCCACCCCTAACCATTTCGAGTACTCCCCATTTATTACCACCCTCTGAACTCGCCCTTGTAGCCAGTTTTCAATTCATGTACTCACCCTATGGTACATGCCAGCAGACCTTATTTTGTACAGTAAACGTTTATGGGGAACTGTGTCAAATGCTTTTGCAAAATCCAGATACACCACTTATACGGGCCTTCCTTTATCTAGATGGCAACTCACCTCCTCATAGGTTAATAGATTTGTTTGGCAAGAAAGGTTCTTCATGAATCCATGCTGATTACTGCTAATGATACCGTTCTCATTACTAAAATCTTGTATATAGTCCCTTATCAACCCCTCCAAGAGCTTGCATACTATTGATGTTAGACTAATTGGTCTGTAATTTCTAAGGATATATTTTGGGCCCTTTTTAAATATTGGTGCTACATTGGCTTTACTTCAATCAGCTGGTACCATTCCAGTCAGACTGTCAGTAAAAATTAGGAACAATGGTCTGGCAATTACTTGACTGCATTCTCTAAGTACCCCCGGGTGCAAGCCATCTGGTCCTGGTGATTTATTAATGTTAAAGTGGATGTAAACCCAATGTCATCCTTTCTAAACTACTGCCATAGGGGTTATCTATAAGGATATACATGCCTCCTGCATGTATCTTTACCTGTCAAATGTCTCCCCTCTGTCTGTTATTAGACCCAAAAAACTGCAGATTCTGTGGGTGGGTCTGTTGTCTGGAGCTCGGTGGGTGGAGTCGTGATGTCAGTAGATGCCCCGCCCACCTCTACACTCCCCTTGTCAATATGCATTTTCTCCTGTGTATTTCTAACACTGAACTTCTGCTATGATCTCTAACATCCAGTGAAAAGACAGGAAAGTAATCACATGACTTCAGCATGCCAAATCATGCTGAGGTGTGGAACAGCCAATCCTTGCAGAGCTGCTGAAGAAAGGAGTGGAGGAGGGAATTAAAAAATAATGCCTGTGTCTTAGGCTGTCACTCACAGCAAGGGGGAGTATTTGACAAAGTTTTTCTCAGTTTGTCAAGATTTTTCTCACTGAACAATAAAAGGGGATTGCTCAGAGATGGATTAACTCTGTGTGGCAAGACTGGGCTCAAATGATAGGAAATCTTATACTCTACAGTATGATATCCAAAAAAAAAAAAAAAAATTCGGGTTTACATCCACTTTAAGTTTCCCAAGGCTTTCTGTGATGTGGAAAAAGGTGTAGGTGCAGCGCTGGTGTTAATTAAATCTCCGAATTAATGAATGAAAAAATGATTTTTTTCAAAATTCAGAAGTGGTGAAAAAAAGACTGAAAAAATAAAAACTAAGGCAGAGTGCCAATATATGAAATTGGGAAACTGACAAAAAAAGTCAGGGTATTCGTATTCAATTGCCTGAGTGGCATGCCTTGATAAAATGGCAAAAAGTATTACATGCAGTGCTCAAACCAGTAAAAAAAATAAAATAAGTATATAGTGAATAATAAAACCTTAAAAAATATTCATAAGTGTACAAACAATGACCTAACGCCAAACAATGACCTAACACCATAAACAAATAATACAAAGGATGATAAGAATTAAATACATATGGTGAAAAAATCTAAGAAAAAAAGACTAAAGCAAAGTCCAAAGGGTGAACTGAAGCACAGTCCTAAAACCAAATTTCTTTCTCGTACATCACGGGACACAGAGCCACGGTAATAACTGATGGGTTATAGGGTATCACTAGATGATTGGACACTGGCACACCCTAACCAGGAAGTTCAACCCCCTTTTATAATCCCTCCCCCTACAGGGATACCTCAGTTTTTTAGTCAGTGTCTTAGGTGTTAGACGTGTAAAGATGTCCTGTGCTGAGCTCCAAAGGGAATATCCTATATCCTATACTGGGGCAAGCCAGACGAACCAAATCCATTTCAAAGTGTCCTTTGTAGGCCGAATTGGATGGTACCCGGGCCTCGTGTCCGAAGAAACAAGGTTTTACCTGTAACGCTTTCTCTTTTTAGAGAGCTGGACCCCGCATTTCAGAAAATGTTTTTTCTAGCCTTATTTCTGGCCGGGTGCTTTACAGGCCCAGAACTGCGGATCCCCCTATCTGTGGGGGGCCCCAGTCTCTGAAGGTTTTTCCAAACGGAGCCCACCGTGAGAGGTGAAGATTGGGTCTGTATAACCGAACCCTGCGGCTGGATAAGGTAAGGGAGATTCCACAGAATTTTTTAATTCTAGTAGGTTTCTCCTTTAAGTAAATGCATGCTATGCCTATTGTCGCCACCGGGGGCTGCCAAGAGCACATACCTTCTCATGCTGACTGTCTGTCTTGATGTTCACGCTGCACAAGCTTCTCCAGCCGAGCTCCAGGTAGGATGGGATGGGGGGTTCTCCTCTGGATATTCCCTCCAGAATAGGGGGAGGCCGCAGGTGGTCTGTGAGGCGGTAGTATATCGCACTATCACCGCTGCCGCCATTGCCACGTGCAGGCCCCATCACTGCCAGCCTCTCTCCTTCCTTCCCCACCCCCAGCCTTTCCTCCATGCTTGGCTCGGAGGGTCGGCTCGCGCGGGAAGCGCACATTTGTTTGAAAAACGAGGGGGGGGGGCGGAGCGCAGCACGTCCAGCGTGCTTAATCGCCCACATTGCCGGCTCTAAGGCTATAAAAGGCACACCTGTCAGGTGCACTCAGCCTTTGGAGGGACACAGAGCTGATGGTCGCATATAAGGTGGGACCCAGGCATTCTCCTAGGCAGCATTTACTAAGGAAACACTAGACTGGGCATTGGTAGCAGGGCTGTTGCTAGACTACATCGCTCAGCAGTCAGTGTTCATTTTGTGATACCTCCACCTTGTTGCTTTGCACTATGGGTAGAAGAGGTTCAAATACCCCAAGAACCAGAGACTCTAGGGGATCTCCTTTGGGTTCTGAGGGCCCCCTGTCTGCAGCATCCTCCCCCCTGAGAGGTCAGGGGCGGCTAGCCGGGGAGAGCCGTTGGGGTCAGGGGCTACTGCTTCTGGCACGTCAGCCCCTGTATATATTACACAGGAGGTTTTTTTCCTCAACCATTAATGGTTTAGAGGAAATATTAATGGCCGTGATCACATCTTCACTCAGTGGAAGAAAACGTACCAGGCCTTCCTCTGCTACCCAAGACCCTCAGGCAGAGGAGCCCTGGAATAGGGCAGAAGAATCCCTTTCAGAGGATCGGGATGGGACGGATGATTCCTCTTCAGAGGAATCAGGTGGAGAAGGGCCCTCTACAGCTTCTCAGGATGAGAAATTCTTAGTGCAGATCCTTGCTGGATTGGTCCGCTCCACATTTAAGTTACCCGTATCTGAGTCAGTTAAAGAACCCTCTTCTTCTTTGGGGTCACTGAAGCCTCCTCAAACAACACATGCTTTTCCTGTTCATAATTTACTTGAAAAGCTCCTTTATTCTGAGTGGGATCACCCATATAAACGTTTTTTTCCACCGAAAAAGTTTTCAACACTTTATCCTATGGAAGAAAAGTTTATTAAGATGTGGGGAATACCGGCCGTTGATGCCGCCATTTCCTCCGTAAATAAAAGTCTGACTTGTCCTGTAGACAATGCTCAGATGCTCAGGGATCCTGTGGATAAAAAGATGGAATCCCTGTTGAAAGATGCTTTCAGGTTCAGTGGCTCAACCTGCAGTAGCAGCGATTGGAGTCTGTCAATACTTAAGAGACCATGTTAAGCAGGTCATCAAAGTTTTACCTGAACAGCAGGCCCAGGGGTTGGCTAACCTTCTAGTGGCCTTATGTTTTGCTGTTGACGCCATCAGAGATTCTATCATGCAAACCTCTCATCTTTCACTTGGGTTGGTGCATATGCGTAGAATCTTATGGTTAAAAAATTGGTCAGCTGAAGCACCATGTAAGAGGCTCCTGGCCGGGTTTCCATTTCGGGGTGCAAGGCTGTTTGGAGAAGACTTGGATAACTATATCCAAAGGATCTCTAGTGGGAAAAGCACTCTTTTACCTGTTAAGAGAAAGAGTAAGCATCCCTCTTTCAAACGGACTCTTTCCCCAGTGCCAGGGGCATCAGCCTCCAGGCCGTCGCGATGGCCTCCTCTGTCTGGGTCAAGAAACAAGAGTCAACCCCAGGGACAAAGGAAGTCCTGGGGGAAGAAGTCTACTAGACAAGACACTAAGGCCTCTTTATGAAGGGGCGCCCCCGCTCACTCGAGTGGGGGAACGGTTGCTACAGTTCTCAAAGCTCTGGCAGGAGGATTTCCAGGACAGATGGGTAATCTCCACGGTAACCTTAGGGTACAAGCTGGAGTTCCAAGAATTTCCCTCTCCTCGTTTCCTCAGATCAAATGTCCCCAGGGATCCAGAGAAAAAGCAGTCGCTCCTTCTAGCGTTCGAGCGGCTTTTGTCGCAAGAGGTCATTATGGTGGTTCCCATGAAGGATCAAGGATTGGGCTTCTATTTCAACCTTGCTACGGTCCAAAAGCCAAATGCGGATATCAGACCCATTCTGGATCTAAGGGATCTGAATCGATTCCTAAGGATTCGGTCCTTCCGCATGGAATCAATTCGGACAGTAGTCTCCATCCTGCAGGGAGGAGAATTTCTGGCATCAATAGACATCAGAGATGCATATCTGCAGGTGCCCATTTTTTCCTGCTCATCAGAAGTTGCTGCACTTCGAGATAGGAGGGCGCCATTTCCAGTTTGTGGCTTTGCCTTTCGGGATAGCCACTGCGCCTCGAGTGTTTACAAAGATCTTGGCTCCTCCTCTGGCCAGATTAAGGGCTCAGGGTATAACTGTCATGGCATATCTAGACAACCTGCTCTTGATAGACCGGTCGGTAGCCTCTTTGAACGGGAACTTGAGGACCACAGTCAAGTATCTGGAACACCTAGGTTGGATTCTCAACCTAGAAAGATCTTTCCTAAAACCAGTAAGAAGACTGGAGTATTTGGGTCTGATCATAGATACAAGCCAGGAGAAAGTATTTATACCAAAGATCACTGCTTTAAGGGAGCTGATTCTGGTAGTCAGGACCAAGAGGGGTCATTCTGTCTGCCTTTTATGAGGCTGCTGGGAAAGATGGTGTCTTCATTCTAAGCAGTTCCCTATGCTCAGTTTCACTCAAGACTGCTGCAACACAGTATCTTGTCGGCCTGAAACAAGAAGGTTCAGGCATTAGACTTTCTGAGGCACCTGTCTCAGGCTGTGCGTCAGAGCCTCAATTGGTGGTTAATACCCGAAAATCTGCAGAAGGGGAAATCCTTTGTACCGGTTACCTGGACGGTGGTAACAACGGATGCCAGTCTTTCGGGTTGGGGAGCAGTTTTGGAACAGTCTGCGGCCCAGGCGGTATGGTCCAAGACCGAGAGGACCTTACCCATGAACATTCTGGAGATCCGTGCGGTATGTCTAGCCCTAAGAGCCTGGACTCTCAGGCTACAGGGTTGCCCAGTCAGAATCCAGTCCGACAATGCCACAGCAGTGGCTTAGATCAATCATCAGGGAGGCACCAGGAGCCGAGCTGCTCAAAGAGAGGTGAACCAGATCTTAGTCTGGGCAGAAAAGCAGGTGCCATGCATATCGGCAGTTTTCATTCCAGGGATAGAGAACTGGCAGGCGGACTATTTAAGTCGCCAGCAGTTACTCCCAGGGGAATGGTCTCTGCATCCCGACGTCTTTTGGGCCATATGCCAAAGATGGGGGGTCCCAGATGTAAATCTCTTTGCATCCAGATTCAACAAAAAGATAGACAGATTTGTAGCAGGGACAAAGGATCCTCTTGCATACGGGACAGATGCGTTGGTGATTCCGTGGCATCGGTTCTCACTGATTTATGCATTCCCGCCTATTCTGCTACTGCCGCGACTTCTTCACAGGATCAGGCGGGAAAGGAAGTCGGTACTTCTGGTAGCTCCCGCCTGGCCCAGGAGGACTTGGTATGCGGAAATAGTAAGGATGACGGTGGGTTTCCCGTGGACCCTACCGTTACTCCCAGACCTGTTGTCTCAAGGTCCAGTGTTCCATCCTGCCTTACAAATGCTAAATTTGACGGTTTGGCTATTGAAACCCACATTCTGAAGAATCGTGGGCTTTCGGGTCCTGTGATATCCACCTTGATCAATGCAAGGAAGCCAGCTTCCATAGTAATTTATCATAGAGTCTGGAAAGCTTATGTGTCCTGGTGTGAATCCAGAGGTTGGCATCCCAGAAAATATGTAATAGGTAGAATCCTTGATTTTCTACAATTGGGATTAGAGATGAAGCTGGCCTTGAGTACCATCAAGGGCCGGGTCTCGGCCTTATCAATATTATTTCAACGGCCACTTGCTTCACATTCTTTGGTCCGAAACTTTTTGCAGGGGGTGACGCGTCTTAATCCTCCGGTTAAGGTGCCCCTAAACCCCTGGGACTTAAATTTGGTTCTGTCTGTTTTACAGAAACAGCCTTTTGAACCAATACGTCAGATTCCTTTGGTCTTGTTGACAAGAGTTAATTTTTCTGGTAGCCATTTCTTCTGCTAGAAGAGTATCAGAATTAGCAGCTCTTTCCTGTAAAGAGCCTTATTTGATTGTACACAAGGATAGAGTGGTATTGCGCCCTCATCCTAGTTTTTTTCGGAAGGTGGTTTCAGATTTTCATCTAAACCAAGATATTGTTCTGCTTTCCTTTTTTCCAGATCCCTGTTCTTCGGAAGAAAGGTCACTACATTCTTTGGATGTAGTAAGAGCAGTCAAGGCCTATCTGGAAGCAACTGCTCAAATTCGCAAAACGGAGGTTTTGTTCGTGCTGCCAGAGGGTCCCAATAAGGGACAGGCAGCGTCAAAAGCTACCATTTCTAAATGGATTCGACAAATGATTATTCAAGCTTATGGTTTGAAACAGAAGATTCCTCCATTTCAAATCAAGGCACATTCCACAAGGGCTATTGGTGCTTCTTGGGCAGTGCATCACCGGGCCTCTATGGCTCAAATCTGCAAGGCCGCAACCTGGTCTTCAGTCCATACAGTCACCAGATTTTATCAGGTGGATGTGAGAAGGCATGAGGATATCGCTTTTGGGCATAGTGTGCTGCAGGCAGAGTTACAGGGTCCTCAGGTCTGATTGTGTTCCCCTCCCCTCAGATAGCATTGCTCTGGGACATCCCATCAGTTATTACTGTGGCTCTGTGTCCCGTGATGTACGAGAAAGAAAATAGGATTTTTTCTAACAGCTTACCTGTAAAATCCTTTTCTTTTGATGTACATCACGGGACACAGAGGTCCCGCCCCTCTTCTAATACACTTATATTGCTTTTCTACAAAACTGAGGTATCCCTGTAGGGGGAGGGATTATATTGGGGTTTGAACTTCCTGGTTAGGGTGTGCCAGTGTCCAATCACCTAGTGGTACCCTATAACCCATCAGTTATTACTGTGGCTCTGTGTCCCGTGATGTACATCAAAAGAAAAGGATTTTACAGGTAAGCTCTTAGAAAAAATCCTATTATCCAAGTGATGAACATTTTAGCCAGTAGGTTATCATTATATATGTAGAGACCAAAAGCCAAAGAAAGATCCCTCCTAAAAGTTTTACACCCAAGGTGAGCATGTGGTCTCCTTACCAACTTAAATGACCACCTAAGCGGTCTCGCCAAGCCCAGGGAATTTGGTCTTCCAAAAACCAGTAAGTATGTTTGAAGCAGCTAGATCCATGTCACTCAAAAATATAAACAGAAAAGGCTCCCATAGTGTAATATTTAAGTAAAATGTAATACGCTTAAATAGGTTGCACTTACAGGATAAAACGTCTAAATGTGCGGTGTTCAAAATAGCGGCGTCTCCTCAAGCTTCCTCTACTCTCTGTTTGCTGTCACCATCGACCTCCGCAGAGGAAAGCGTGATGACTTCAGTGTCGCAGGCTCCACCCACACACCGCTTTCTGTGATGTCATGAGGATAAACACTGCAGTTTTGGTTACTGAAGCCCCCCGATTCCCTTGTGAAGACTGAGGAGAAGAATAAATTCAATACATTCGCCATCTCCCCATCCTTTGTAACCAGATGTCCTTCCTCATTCTTTATGGGGCCAGTATGGTCTGTCGTCCCTTTTTTACTGTTTACATACTTAAAGAATTTCTTGGGATTTTTTTTTTTTCTCTTCTCCGCTATGTGTCTTTCGTGTTCCATCTTTGCCGCCCTAATTGCACCCTTACATTTCCTGTTGCATTCTTTATAAAGTCTGAATGCTGATGATGATCCCTCAACCTTGTATTTTTTGAAGGCCTTCTCCTTTGCTTTTGTATGCATTTTTACATTGGAGTTAAGCCATCCAAGACTTTTGTTCGCTCTTTTAAATTTATTACCCAATGGGATACATTGGCTAATGCCCTTATTTAATTTGTTCTTAAAGCAAACCCATCTCTCCTCCGTGTTCTTTGTTCCAAAGATTTTATCCCAATTTATGCCTTACTTTCTGCTATAAAACATATCCAATACATTTTATTTTTTTAAATCCAATTTCTTCATAAACATTGGACAACGTGTATTCTGCTACATGTCTTTGGTAAAAAAAAAAATCCCAATAAGTGTATATTGATTGGTTTGCATGAAAGTTATTATATTATGTACTGGATTTTTTTTTTTTTTTTAATACTATTGATGGCAGTGATTAGCGACTTCTAGTGGGACTGTGATAGTGCGGCGGGAAATCTGACACTGACGCTGGGTGGGAACTATCTAACTGACCCTGACATCACCAGTGACACTAATACAGTGATCATTGCTAATACTATACACAGTCACTGTACTAATGGCACTGGTTGGGAGGGGGTTAACATCTAGGGGCAATCAAGGGGTTAACTGTGTGCCTACAAGTGCATTACAAGTGTAATGTGTGTATTATGTGCTGCTTTTACTAATAGATATGGCTGATTTTTCTTCCTGCTTTGCAGGGAGAAAAAAATCAGCCACATCGCTGCTCTCTGTACAGAGCCCTGTGTTAGTAAACACAGGGCTCAGTACTGTGATTCGCTAAGCTGATCAGCAGGTCCTGGCCATAAATCATTGGCCTGAACCTGCTGATTGGCCTGTGCTGTACTAAATCACAGCACAGACGGGGCAAGGGGCATGGACCCCCTACCCAGAAGTGGTGGATCACATACATGTACATGATCTGGCGCAGAGCGACCGCCCCCTCACCGCATCTGTGCATTGGGGGGTGCGCAAGTGATTAATTATTGAATTGATTATCATGTGACTTGTTTTTGCAATGTAAATATATGAAAAAGTAATACTGCATAAAACAATACTTTTAGGCCCCTTTCACACTTATACGACTTGTCCCATGATTTTGTACTGCAAAATCGTATGACAAGTCATTCTCCATGATATTCAATGACTACCATTCATATTGGCACGACTTTAAGTCGCGCTGACTTCAAAGTAGTCCCTGCACTACTTTGGTCCAACTTCCATACGATTTGTACTCCATTGACCTCAATGTTAAACCCTCAAGTAGCATGCAAATCGTACCTGAATAATATAGACACGATTTCAGCACTACTTTGTAAGCACAAGCTGAGAATGGTTAATGCCAAAGTTGTAGCAAAGTCATACAAAGTAGTACTGCTCCCAAATTGCAGTAAAATCGCGCGACTTTGAAGTCATATAAGTGTGAAAGGGGCCTTAATCTGAATCTGTTACACACAAGAATATGGGGAAAAGAGTACTAGTTTTCCTACATTTATCATAGACATTTGATTTGGTCAGAAAGGTTCATCTGTGAAATGTGACAGATTTATTAGTCGGTTAAAATTGTGGAATAATAACCACAAGCACGGTAACTTGTCAATGGATGGACCTGTGAATTTTCACACTCTGAATTCAGTGCCTTACGTTCTTGGCAATTAGAGGCTCTTGTGGGACCTTTTGTCCTTTACCCACTGATTACTGCAATGATCATTGTGTATTACTTCTCCATGAGGTGTGTCCTTTGTTTACGTAACTTGTTCTGAAAGTTATCTCTCTTTCTCCTGTGTGAAAGTTGGAAGGTATGTGGACACCAGCAATTTTACATATTCCCAAGTGCAAAGCACAAACTGGACCAGTTAGTAAATTAAGTATACCATACCTTGTGGTATATAAGCATGGGTCCTATTTATTTCAAGTTTAGCAGCATTTGTATTTGTTCTTAAAATTGCCAGTCCAGTTATTGATTCACAAATAATATTCAGTCTATAAGAAAATTGTAATCTTGTCTATGAGCAAAAATATTATTTTTACCTACAAATATAATTAACCTGCAGAACTGGAAAATCCACAAGGTGTTCATGAAGTCCTCTCTTCAGAAAAAGATGTAACCAAATCAACATTGTTTGAGAAGACAAGACGAGTAAGTCACATATACAGTATTGAGTTAATATTATGCACCTGCAGTTTCAGAGCAAGCAGTGAACTTTAATGCAAGAAGATAGGCAATATCCTTGTAGTTTTTTTCTGGGGGGGGGGGGCTGTTTATATATGAAGGTTTAAAGTATATGTATACCCTCACCTTGTAAAATAATCCATTCAGTTTAAAATAGAAAAGAAATGCAAAACATTTGAGTATAGATATAAAAAAAAAACAATATAAACACTTTTTTTATAAGTGATCACATAATGTCTGTTTTCAGCTGCATAAGAGCTGGAGGGAGGAGAAACGGCAGCACACTGAGCTTCCCAGTGAATGGCTATGTGGGGGTGGGGTGTCAGGACAAGCCTGATCATTGGAGGAGAGCACACTGAGTTCCCAGCATAGCTAGAGCACTGACCACAGTGTGTTCTCCTGCTTAGTGTGGTCAGTTTTTAATAGGAAAGCAGAGAGACTGTCAGGAACATGAGGGATTTCACACAAAAGAAGGCAATACAAAGAGAACAGAAAACATTTTCATGTAACTACGTGTTATAGCAGGCACGTATCAGGAATATGAAATGTTACAATTACATACTTTTTAAAGGCCTGTGTTGAAGGTCTTTGGGCTTCGGTTAATGGCTTCAATCTGACATCAATTTGAGACACTTTTGAGATTTAGAAATGACTGAGAGCTTGTTCTCACCAGAAAACACGCATTCATATGCACTGGGTGTGTGATCTGCTGCAGGTGTCAATATAATCCAATGACACCCCAAAGTCATTGTGAACGATGTGCATTTCCCTTTCCCTGATTGCATGGTACCGTGGTACTGTACCATGCGATCCGGCTCAGCATGTCCTTGAAAAGTAGTGCATGCACTAATTTTGGTGCGATCAGTGCGGTTTAAGCCCATTCAAATTAATGGGCTGAAAATCGCACTGCACTGAGTCACAAAGGAACACGGACCGCGTTCCTGTGCTATTCAGGTGTGACCAGGCCCTAAAAGGTTCACATGACCAGCAGTTGACCTATTTTTGACCTGCATTTGGCCTGCTTTAATAGGATTTTCATTTCCCTTAGACTTGTATAGGAATGCAAATTTTGTTTGAAGCAAGCAAAAGCCCCTTGACATGTGCCCTCTGTGTTCTTAAAGGGTGGTTTTAAATCCTGTCCCATAGCAAAATGCTACTTACTACTAGTGGCTTAGTGGCTAGTATTTTGCTTTGCAATATTGGAGTCCTTTGTTCAAACTCTAACCAAGAAATTATCTGCATAAAACTTGCATGTTCTCTCTGTGATTGTGTGGGATTTCTCTGGGTACTCTGGTTTCCCACAATAAAAAAGACATGCTTGTAGGTTAATTGGCTCAACTGAATGCATCCATGATGGTTCCCTCACCTCCTAAGGGCTTTGAGTCCCCGGGAAGAAAAGCAATATAGAAATACTAATTAAAGTAAATAATTTTGTTGCTAGTCCAAAGACCATTTTAGACTTTAAGAGTTTTGATTATTCTTAGATTTGATATTCTTAGTGTTTCCAAACATGACTAACAGGTTTTTGCATTAAGTAAAAGCTTTGTTAAAGTGGGAGTAAACTACCATGTATGATTTTTACCAATAGGCAAGCCTATAATAAGGCTCACCTATAGGTACTGTAAATATCTCCTAAACGTGCGCCGTTTAGGAGATATTTACTTTAGATGCAGCTGGTGAAGTCACCGGCGCATGCGCTCTGAAGGAATGGCATGCCCGGCTAAGCAGCCGCTCGGCTGTTATTACAAGCTGGGGTCCTGTAGACCCCAGCTCCTTCCATAAAGAGTACCTGTCACTTGCCTTTTGCTGTCACAGGGATGTTTACATTCTGTGTGACAGCACTAAAAGTGATTACATTTTTTTTTTTTTTAAAAGCAACAGTGTAAAAATATAAATTAATACCACCGTGAATGTCAGATCATGGGCAGCAATTTTAGCATTAGACCTCCTCTGTACATCTAACGTGGTAACCTGTAAAGAATTTTAAAGCGTCGCCTGTAGATGACACATTTAGTATCGGTTTACGCAGCATGACATCATCTTTAAAATGTTTCTGTTTCAATATTTTAATTGACTTTTATCATAATGAACAAACAAAAGATAGACAGCATCTGTCATACTTTTGGACTTTGTAAAGAAATTCTTGTTAATTAAATCTTATGCTACAATCATGTAACAATCAGGAAAGAACAAAATTAACAATATGTAATGCTAAGCCTAAAGTAAAGGGTGTCACTCCACACCCCCCTCCACCCCATATGGGAGCAAACTGTCACAGGGGCAGGATAACACCTCCCAACTGCAGGTTGAATTGTTTAACGTTATATATTTTGTCCTAGTTTACATTGTTGAGAGTTTCAGGACAGTGGTTTAGTCAGGCAAGTTCTAAGACCAATAAAAATAGAACTAACAAAGTGGTGATATTAAGTCATAGGAACAGAACTCACTAACTCTTAAGAGAATCTGACATGTGTAGCGAATAACAGAACTAAGAAGGTTCTCTTATTAGTCTTAAATCACAGTTAATGCTATCTGTCACCCACTATAATACAACTGTAATTCTCACAACTGAACCTTGAGAGAGAATTTCTCGGCATTGTGCAGAAAGAGGGGAAGGAGAAAAGGATAGAGACAAAAGGAGAAAGGGAGAGGAGAGGGGGAAAGAAGTTGTTTATTTTATGATCTTTGGGACAAGGAGAGAACTAGGACGGGGATGTATAAATATTAGGGGGAGAGGAGCTTGGTGTCTGCACAGTACCTATGGTTATGACAAAGGTACATGAATATATGATGCCCAGGGTTCCCACATTCGTTAAAACAAAGCACTTTGGTCAGTGATAATGCTAGCAATTTTTTCATGCATCATAATCCATGATATTTTGTTTTTAAATTGAATGTAAGATACTAGGGGTGTCTTCCATGCTCCCACAATAGTGATCTTAGCTGCCAGCAGTATAAAGTAAATCAGACATTTCAACGGACGCGGCCATTTATTAGGTAAAACATTAAGCAAGGCCAAGCTTGGTTGTTCAACAAAAGAGAGCCCTGCCACTTTGCGGATCATTGAGACCGCCCTATTCCAGAATACCATAATTTTAGGGCACTCTTACCATATATGCAACATCGAACACCGCACTAAACAGCCCTTGAAATATTCTGATGTTGCCGTAGCATACATCCTAGGCCAGGCGGGTCAGGACCAAGTACCATATTGTGAGCACCTCTCCCAGGCCAGCATGTATGGCTGTCTGTTTCTGAGGTGGGGTGAGCAGTGATTCATACATCATAGAGATGCCCCCTCTATTGCCCTGGTCCCTAGTGCGCCAATGTTCGTATGTGGTCATTGAAGGGCGTTCTCTTGCTGGCCAAATTGAACATAGAAAGTGAGAAATTTGAAAAAAAAAATGAATTTTTCTGAAACGGGCATTTTTAGGACTGAGGAACAATGAGCAAGGGTGAAGGGGCCTCCTATGAGTGAAGAAGTGGCTGATACGATATAAGCCCTTGCCTGTCCACCACTTAAATGCCCCTATGTCCATACCAGGAGGTAAGGCAGGATTATGAATTATATGTGCCAATGGGGTGAATGCAGAAGTTAGTAATGGATTAGTTTGCAAACGATCCCATAAAGCAAAGGAGTGAGATAAGGTAGGTGCTCTTATTAAGGGGCAATCTTTTAAAGGGAGCCATAGCAAATAATCGATTGTGAAAGAGGGGACGGCCTGGCGTTCCATCTGAATCCATTCCGGTCTTTGGTGGCGAGAGTACACAACCGACAGTTGCATTAGTTGGGCTGACTTATAATACGCATCAAAGTCGGGTACTCCAAGACCCCCCTTTGCCCTAAGAGCAAACAAAGTTAACCGAGCCAATCTTTTGCCCTTCGTGCCCCAAATAATCTTTAAAACTTTGGACTGAAAACGGAAGAAATACACCCTAGAGACCGACACTGGTAACAATCTAAGTAAGTAGTGAAATGTTTAGGCAGAAGAGTCATTTTGACTGTGTGTATCCTACCGAGAAACGAAAGACCATATAGGGTCCAGATAGAAAGTAGTAGTTCTAAATGCTGAAAGCAAGCAGGACAATTCACTGCATATAATGCTGAGTATGTGGAAGGGAGGTTAATTCTTAAATATGGGAGAGCTGTACTCATCCATTGAAATGGAAAGGAGTCCTGTAAACGAGAAAACGTTGATTCAGGGATGTTCATTGCAGAGGATTTTTTCTCATTCACTCTGAGCCCAGACACCTGACCAAACTCATGTAGGGTTCTAAGTATATTTGGAAGGGAGATAAGGGGAGAGGTGACGAACAACATGTCGTCCTCAAATAATGCACACTTATGCATAGAAGAACCACACCGCACTCCCTGTACGCGCGTATCTTCTTGGATGGCTATAGAAACTTTCTCAATTGCAATAGCAAAGAGTAACGGGGATAGTGGACACCCTTGCCTTGTGCCCTTTTCAATTGAGATGGGGACAGAATGACAGCCCATCAATTTCACCCTAGCTTGTGGGCGAGCGTAAAGCATTCCCAGGGTACGCAAAAAAGGGGACCAAGACCCCAGTTTTCCAAAACCTGAAATAAATAATTGAAAGAATCGAAGGCCTTCTGCCAGTCTATTGACAGGCGAAGTCCCCTCTTGTGCGGGCTCCCCTGACCAACCAGACTGCCCACTGCTCTGCGAATCTGATCTGGTCCTTGACGACCCGAGATGAAGCCCACCTGATCCTTATGGACATATGTATTTATGAAGGAGGACAGTCTGTGTTAGCCAACACTTTCGTAAACAGTTTAAAGTGGTGTTCCGGCCGTAATTATACTTTTTAAATAAAAATACCCCTATAATACACAAGCTTAATGTATTCTAGTAAAGTTAGTCTCTAAACTAAGGCCTGTTTTGTTAGTTTATAGCAGTAGTTTGTTATTTTATAAACTTACAGCAGGCCGTGGCCATCTTAAGTGTGGGCATCTGAAGCCAGACTGTATTTCTTCCTGGATCCCATCCTTGCAGATCTTGCACATGCTCAGTGCAGCACAAGCAGTGTAATAGGTTTCAGGTCAGCTTTCCATAGCAACGGCAGTTTCAAAGGAAGTTGCCGCCCCTTCCCAGAAGGCATTGCAAACAGGAAATGTTGTGATGGGCCGCGGCCAGGGAGGAGGAAGTGAAGAATGAATACAGCAGATATACAGTAGGTGCTGAGAAAAAAAATAAAATATCCAATTTGTTTACAGTGCACAGTTTAGTGAGGGATGGTGAAGAGTTGTAAAAGTGAGTGGAACTCCACTTTAAGATCATTATCAATAAGTGAGATGGGCCAATAGTTCCCAACTTCCCCAGGGTCCTTATTAGGCTTTGGTACCACTGAAATATAAGCCATTTGGGAGAAAGGGTCCAGAGGGGCCCCATCCCGAAGAGCATTAAAATATCGAACCAAATACGGAACCAGGGAATCTTTAAATTTTGGATTTAATAGGGAGCCGGAAATCCATCCGGTCCTGGGGCAGAACCTGACTTAGTAGACTTAATAGCCTCCAATACCTCCTATGCTGTGAAAGGGGCTTCCATACAGGACCTATGTAGTGCTGAAATTTTGGGTGATGAGACACCCTGCAAGTATTGGGTACATAATTGCGGGTCCACCCCACCCTGATTTTTATAAAGAGATGAGTAAAAGTTACTGAATCTCCAGTATTTCCAGTACCTCCAATACTTTATGGGGATTCTGGGAGTATGTACCATCAGAACATCGTACCCTGGGAACAGCAAAAGTTATCGCACATGGGTCAAGCTTATAATAATATATAATATAAGCTTAAAATTTAGTGGAAGCCCAACGGGACACTCTTCTCTGCATTAGGTGTCAATGCTAAATTTAGCTCTACCCTAAGCTCATCAGTTCGCTGAAGCAGCGAATCGCCAGGGGAACGCTTATGACGTTTGAGCATGGATTGTAGCTCAGTGTCCAGTGCTTGGATCTGCGCCTTCCGTGTTTTATGGAGTTGAGATGATAGCTGGATTAGTTTCTCATGTACTACTGCTTTGTGGGCTGCCCAGTTAGTTACAGGGAAAATACCCTCCATCATATTCTCACTAAAGTACTGCTTTAAGCTGATCCGTATGTCCTCACACCAGCATGGATCCGATAGTAGAGATTCATTGAGCCTCCACTGGCTAGAACAAGGAGGACCCGATAACACTGACAAAAGACGCAGAAACTGTAGAATGATCTGACCATGCCTTTCTACAGTAGTGGCTTTACAGATGCTGGGAGTGCACAAGACAAATATATGGTCAATTCGGGAGTATGTGGCATGGGGTGCAGAGAAAAAGGTGTAGTCTCTCATTACAGGGTGGGACTCACACCATGCATCAACTAGATTAAGAGACTGTAACATCTTTGCCACCCGTAAACCTGCCTTTGGGGCTCGCTTAAGGCATGCACGAGTAGGGTTGGATTTATCTAAAGCAAGGTTAGTGTTCCCCCACATATAACCTGTCCCTCTAAATAAGGAGTTGAGGCACATAGCATCATCTTTTATATTTTACAAAAAAATTGGGTTATGTATTGTTTTTTGGGTTTTTTTTTGCTTTAAAATTTAAAAACGTGTATTTTATTTTATTTTTTCCCAAAAATTGCATTTGAAAAACTGTTGCGCAAATACCATGTGACATAAAAAATTTGCAAAATCCACCAATTTATTTTCTAGGGCCTCTGCTTTAAATGTAAACAAACAGTTCCAGAAATTGCCTGGTCTGTAAGTGGTTAAAAAGCACTATGGTGGCCTAGAGTAACAGCAGCCCATTAGAGTCAGATTTTATTTTTTTATTTTTTTAAATAAAAAGCAGTTTGCAAAGTATCATGACATAGAACAGTGAATCAGAATTCATGTCCAACAGGAATGCAGTGTATTTTGACATTTATCACCGTGTTTGCAGTTTATTGATAAAGCTAAAAAGTTAATTTTATTTTATGTATAATGCTTTAGCATATTTCACAGCATTTTAAATGGAATCTACAATGTGAATGTAACCAGCTAAATAATGTTATAATTCACGTTAACAATGTGTTGCCACTTTAACTCATTTCAATGAGTACGTTGCAATTTTATAAATATATACAGTATATGTACATGTAAGTGCAACTTTTAATATGCAATATAAGAGTGCCAATATTAACATGAATTTACATTGATTACTAAATAACAGTTTTTTAATCCTTCCCTATTAGAATATTAAATACCACAAAATCATTAGAACTCTTCACTTTATATGTGTTATAGTCATTGTTAGTGAGAACTCTAGTTTTTAAATTATTTATTGTTGTATACAGTGGCTTTCATTTGTCATATTGGGTTTATGAAGTAACATGCTTACTTTTTTACTCCTTTCCAGTTATCACTATTTAAAAGACGATCTACAACAAGTCAGTCCCTGCAAGTAAATGGAGGCATAGCTAATTCTTCAAAAGAAAATGGTCCTGAGAAGACCAAGCAAGCAGAAAAAACAAATAACAGCAAAGATGAAAATCAGAACACTAAGCAGGAAGAAGCTAAAGTTACTGAGCCGCCTCTTCAGGAAAACCCAGAAAATATCCAGAGCATGCAAGACAAAAAATCTAAATCGGCCACCTGTGTACTCTTATGAAGGCTACATATCTGCTTGTGTGTTCTGGCAAGAAATGTCAATCTTCAGGCTCCTCCATTCATGCTGTACAATAGAATAACAGCTGACTAACAGCCATATTTCCTAAACAGTACAAGTCAGTCTTGGCCAATCTTTCAGGAAGAGCACCTTTCTATGTGGTTAGAACCTAATCATTAATTGCAGGACAATAAAGTTGATGGTTCCTGTCAAACTAATGTCTTGGGGAACATTAGTTTTTGTATCACACAAGGTAATGGTAAATAGTGAGAATGGTGTAAAGACCCCATTGTTTGAAGAGGGGAGTGAGTTTCTTGCTTTACTACAGGAAGAAAGGGCCTCTTTATTAAAAACCTTTAGTAACTCAGGAACTATAGGATGTAAGTGAAAATTTTACAAAGCAGATTACAACACATTGCTACAATCCAGCTTATTTTCCACAAGTAATAATAGTATTTAATAACAATTTTGATAATTTTTTTTTTTACATTAAAATGATCTTCTCAAATGTTAATCATCTTGACTGGATGCATTAATAAATAGAAATTCCTACATTTCATGGGGAATATGATCTAATTAGTGCTAAACAGAGGAGCTAAAGCCTAGACATTTGGTCACATGATTTCTGCTAAAGCGAGGATTAGTAAATCTGATCTTTTGATATTGCTCTTTAGAAATGATCACTTGGCATGGTCCACAGGTCTTCAGACATGTGGCTAACACTAACACAGGGAATCAGAATTAGCATTTTCTCAAAGAAACTACCATTTTAGCCTTCCTGATACTGTCTTGTGTCCGTCCCAGCAAGACTGTTAACATAGTTAATGTTGGCATGCAAGTAATGCTCCCCTTTAAGCCATACTTTGATACTGGAGTTTTCGGCAGTACAGGGTTTTTAGGGTACTCTCATATTATAATGAATACTTTAGATCTTTTTCTCACTTTACACTGTACAGGGTTTGTGCCCAAAATTAACGGGACTGACCTGCACACAGTGTGGAATAGGTACTACTGAGCTTCAGATTCTGCAGGTCTTGGATTCCCAACTTCACCATAAGAAACTCTATGCACATCACTTATGCAGACATGAAGTCTGCTTTCCTAACCAGACCCTGTGTAAAGATAATAGTTTCAAGGAACCAAGAGATCCGACTTTTTGGAGTGCTTAATGATTTATGTAATTATTGTGTCTCCTTGAATTGCTCTTTAGGTGCAAAAACTGCTTACTATTACCAAGTCTACCTTGTATGGGTGCTTTCTGATCAGTGGTGGCTCGTCCATAAGGGGCGCCGCCCCCTAATCCATGCGCCCAGCCCCTAATTTAAATGCAGGGTGTCGGACGCATGGATTGCAATGGGGTTTTTTCTTTTTTTTTTTTTCTTTCTTAGAAGCACCTGATTAGAACTGGAGGCTTCAAAAAAGGGTGGCCAATCAGGAAGCGGGTCCTGAGACCTGATTGGCCAAGAGAAGAGATCATATTGGTCACTGAGGAGGAGACACAGGGGAAGGCCCTGTGAAGCCGAGGAGGAGGGAGACAACACACGATGAACCTATATGGGGTAAGTGCGGGGCTGGCCGACACCCCCGTCAAGTAATGGAGCACCAGCCACCGCTGTTTCTGATACTGGAAACATTTGCCCAATTCTACAGACCTGGAGGTTTACAATGGCAATACCACTACTATCTATCCTTTTCACAACTTGACTAGACCACAACATGTTCTGTTTGCAATGGAAGGGGTTTTTAGCAAGCACTTTACTGCAGTCAGCAATGCTGTTACGTTATTTTATAATTATCCTGTTTTTCCTAAACTGAGCCTTTTACTGCATAACCTGTTTTTAATCAATCTTTAAGAAGGAAAAATGTTTATAGTGCTTATGTTTTTGTGGCTTTGTATCATTTTGGTATCATTTCAAACGTTTGCTTATATCAGTGTATTCTACACAATTCTAGTGTGACTTTCCTTGGGGACTCTCATTTTGCATGTCTCTATACAGCAGCTATATTTATAATTTTGTATATTGTATGCATGATGTGAGCACTGAATTATATTACAATGTTATTAGAATGTGTGAATGAATATATATTTAATTCCTGTGGCCTTTCATTGATCAGTGTTGTAAAACAAAGAAAAATATATTTTTTTAAATATCTCGGTTTTAAAAAAAATATCCTATACCTGAACCTTTGTATACTGTCTACATTCCATTGTGATTTAGATAATATATTGTAATATTTAATAAAATGGCATGAATATTGTGTGGCATATTTTAAGGTAAAATGACAGTATTACAATACATGCAAAGATTTATTTTTTTAACAATGTCATACTACCACAACATTTTGGCCATTGTTTCAAAGAACAATGTTGGGTAAGGAAACCATTCCAATGGCTCATGCGTGTTGGCATGCTTGGATGAGCTGTGAAATTCTTTCCTTAGATGCATGTTCATAGCTTCCTAATTTGTGTTTGAAGGACAACTCAGCTGATTGTATAAATTACTCATATGTCTGTTCAGGTGAATATAAACTGGAAATCATAAAGAGTGTTCTAGACACTATAGACGCTATAGGCATTATGGAGAAATTCATTTTCAAAATTCTCAACAGAGGCACAGAAATCTAAGCTTTTATTACATGAGCCTGTGAAAGACATGGCGTCAGACCCCAGCCACCTTCACCAACTTATTACAAATGGCTGGTCAAACTACCACCACGATATCTCTGATGCACAACGATGGCACGCTTAACTTCACCCTGCACAAAGATATCAATCCAAGTGCCAGCTGACTGACAGTGATCATCGCTGGGCTTCTACTCAGTTAACTCTACTCTTCCACCTGATATTTTGACGTAAATATCAAACGTTCACAATATTAGCTATAGCAATTATGACTTACAATACACGTCTCAAATACACACTGTCACCCCCGACCTGTATATCCAGAGATTTACCATATAGTAGCTCTCTTCTAAGAGATTCTTTAACCACTTCAGCCCCAGAAGGCTTTGCCCCCTTAATGACCTGGCCATATTTTGCGATAAGGCACTGCGTTGCTTTAACCACTTGCCGACCAGGCCGTAGCCGAAAGACGGCTACAGCGTGGTTGGCTTATTCTGGGTGCACGTCCGTGGGACGTCATGCCAGAATGTTGCGCACCCGGGAACATCCGTGACCACCGGGTCCGGAGGACCCGGCGCATCACGGATCACGGTAAATAGCCGCTGATCGTGGCCGTTTACCACGTGATCGCTCCGTCAAATGACGGAGCGATCACTTGTAAACAAACCGGCGTCACGTCATGACGAAGTTACTCCCTCCCCTCTGTGTACTGATGGGTACAGTGAGAGGGGGAGAGATTGCAGCAGCGCTGTGGGTTGGATGTGTAGTGCCCACAGCGCTGCTCACTGCCAATAACCTGCAATACTCTGCAACACTGTGCAATACTCTGCAACACTGTGCAATAATCTGCCAATACTTTGCAACACTGCAATACTCTGCCAATCCTCGCCAATACTCTGCAATAAATTTTAACACAAACAATTTTTTTTTTTTTAATTGAATTTTCAGTCTTTTTAAAATTTATAGCGCAAAAAATAAAAAACCCAGCGGTGATTAAATACCACCAAAAGAAACCTGTATTTGTGTGAAAAAAATGACAAAAATTTCATATAGGCACAGTGTTGCATGACTGAGTAATTCTCATTCAAAGTGTGAGAGCACCAAAAGCTGAAAATTGGTCTGGTTAGGAAGGGGGTTTAAGTGCCCAGTGGTCAAGTGGTTAACTGACAATTGTGCGGTCGTGCGACGCTGTACCCAAACAAAATTGATGTCCTTTTTTACTCACAAATAGAACTTTCTTTTGGTGATATTTGATCACCTTTGACACCTTAAACAAAAAAACAATTTATTTTTTTACTTTCTGCTATAATACATATCCAAAAAAAAATCTAAAAAAAAACAAATGTATTCATCAGTTTAGTCCGATATGTTCTTCTTCATATTGTTGGTAAAAAAAAAAATATGCAATAGGCGTATATTGATTGGTTTGCACAAAAGTTATTGTGTCTACAAATTATGGGATTTTTTATTGTTTTTACTGGTAATGGCGGTGATCTGCAATTTTTTGCAGGCCTGTGACATTGCAGCGGACAAATCTGACCCTAGGTGACACTTTTTGGGGACCAGGGACATTATTGCATTGATCGGTGCTATAAAAATGTACTGATCAATGTAAAAATGACACTGGCAGGGAAAATGTTAACACTAGGGGCGATCAAGGGGGGCTTGACGATGCAGACGTGAGGACGTAAGGTCTGTCACGGAGGGAGGGGCCTGATTGTGCCGTCTGATGCGTTGACCTGGAGGAGAGCCTGGCGGACCTGAAGAGGGGATAGATTTGGAGCCCGCAGATGACATCCCCCTCCTCTGTCCTGGAACACGCACACTGGTGCGCCGCACGCCCGGTGGATCACCGGGTGGATCGTGGGTGAGACAGCTGAGCCGCGCTGAGCGGGACGGTGTGTGTGGGAAGGGGAGCGGTGAGATCTCCCCCCCTTGTTTCTTCTCCCCGCTACCCTATCGACCTGACCTGGACGGCTGGAGCTTCTGCTAGACCCCTGAAGGATACCCTTCTTTGGCCCAACCACAGACCCGATGGAGGGAGGAGCCAGCTGGACTCGCTGCCTGACGAAGGGGTCCTGCGTGACTCCGAAACGTTGCACTCTCTGTGTGTTGTGATCATGCAATAAACTACATGTTTGGACGCTATCTACGCTGTTCCATGGTGTGCTGGCAAATATTTCCATTTTGACTTGAACCAGTATCCAGCTGGTTGTTGCTGCAGCACCCATATTTCATGAGCTTATCCAGGAAAGTGTGCGATGGGAATATGAAGTACAGCTGGAGTAGCTGGACGCGAAGCCAGGAGGCATGAAATAGCAGTTCAGAAGAAGAGAAAAAGGAGGTACCCCCCCATTGCATTGTATAGTTTAAGTGGCTATTGTGGAGGCCGAGGCTAAATATACCCATGGACTCGAAACTATCTGTGTCCTAAACAAGGAAGTAAGAGAGGGGGTATTAATTACTGAATGGATTGTTGGGGGCTTATTCACACAAGAGACCTGTTTATGTATAAGGCATTGAAGGAACCAAATTACAGGTACGGAACTGGCTGAGCCGGGAACGTATTAGGTGTGAATCCCTTCTGAGGTTTAAGGAGGCAACCACTCTGCAACTATTCTGTAAAACTGACGAGGATTACAGCAAACATTTACCAGGTGCTTAACAACGGGGTGTGACTAAGGGTCCGTTCGTTGGAGAAATGACATTCTGAATGATAGACGGTTCTTGATAATTACAACTGTGGGCACGAAACAGGGATATAACTCTGGTGCGAGGTATCTAACCCAATCCCATAGGTGTGGATAAATTCTGCAGTCACAAAGGAGTTGGGGAGGGACGAGGGGTGGGTTTAACTTACTAGAATCCCCCCCTATAGACATAGTAGCTATTGTAGCTCCATTAGAGGTCGATCAGACTGGACTATCTAAAATTAAAATTAAACAATATATGGCTCAAGGAGGTAGCCCCAAGATCACAGGCCAAGAGAAACAGGGGCCAGTCAAAGTTGATAAGAAAAGGGGGGCAGAGAAGATGACGGGAAAAGCCTCAGATCACTCTAGGGATGATTTAACAACAGAAAGCGAAATGTAAACAAGTAGAATGGAGGAACAGAGGGAGGATGCCCAAATCCCCACTAAAGGAGAGAAAACGGGAATGTTTCTCAGCTTAGAAAACTCTATTAAAACAGAGATAAATATGCTCAGAGCTGATCTGGGAAATTTGCTGGCAAGAGTAGAGTCGGTGGAAAAGAGAACAGATAGACAAGTCCAGGAGCTGGGTAATTTACAGAAGCAAGTCAAATTAATCCAACATAATAGAAAAAAAATCCTCTACAGATTGGAAGATCAAGAAAACCGTAACAGGAGACAGAACATGAGAATTCAATCAGTCCCGGAAAAAAGAGAAGATCTGAGAAGAATAATATGTACAATTTTTGGCCCTATTTTGGACAGATGAGTTCAGGACTTCCCTAAAATAGAGAGGGTACACCGGGTTGGAAAATTAAACAACACAGAGGGGCTTAGGACAAGGGACATAATAGTTAGGTTCAGGTTCTATGAAGATAAAGCAGAAATCTGGACAAAGATGAGAGGTAAAGTTCCCCTACGATATGACGGTACAGAAATTCAAGTTTTTACTGACCTGGCACCTGATACTCTGGCAAGAAGGAGACTATTAAAACCGCTATTGGAGCAGATGCAGGCACAGAGCATTAAGTACCACTGGGGATTCCCGGCATGTCTGCTGGGCTTTAAAGATGGGAGATCAGGCAGGCTAAGATTTCCTGAAGAGTTGGAGACTTTCTGTAATAAATTGGACCTTCAGGTGCCAGAGTTACCAGGCTGGACAGATAAAGACCTGGTAATCATTTAGGTAGAAAAAAAGGAATAGAAAAGCAGGACCTAGGAGTCGGAGGGATGATCTAAATTAAAATCTATAAGGGTGTGGGGGGGGGAGGTGGAGTGGGAAGGCGGTCGAGGCAGGCCATACCAGGTTAGGCACTTAGCTGGTGGCCGGTTTACTGCTCCTTCTTACCCTCATCTTATCCGGATGGGGGGGGACAGGAGGGCACACTTGGAGCCTCACCTCGGGATGAAGAGATATGTTGAGGGCCTTGGCATCTGTGACCCTCGACAATCTAGTGGCCAGGGTGAAACCTGAGTGAGGGGGGCGTGAGGGGAGGTGGGGGGAAGAGGGGGGGTTGTGGAGGGAGTGTGGGAGGGGAGGGCACCTCTGGTACTTTGCAAATAAGAACGGTCAGTCTCCGAGATAGTAAAATGTGAAAAGCATAGGAAAGAAGAAATGACAACAATAACTTTTATGACCTACAATGTTAGAGGCTTAAACACTCCCACCAAAAGACAGAAGATTTTAAAAGAGTTAAAACGATATGGGGCAGGGGTGGTCTTTTTACAAGAGATCCATCTATCCCATGAGTCCAATGTGAAACTGCATTGCCATAACTTTCCGACATGGTACTATGGAGACACAATCACAAAGAGAGCTAGAGGTGTTGCAATAGGGTTTGGGAAAGGAATCCGGTTTACATTGGAGGAAAGGTTGACTGACCCAGAAGAAAGATACCTCTTCCTAAAAGGCAGAGCGAAATGGAGTGTATGTTGGCAAATATCTATGCTCCGAATAGGAACCCGATTAAGTACTTAAAGGACACCTTGGGGAAGCTGATGGAATTTAAGAGAGGGCATGTGATTCTGATGTGGGACATAAACGTCTGCATGGATCCAGGCTTGGATAGTACGTCCCGGGTACAGGGGACAAATAGCGTACAACTAAAGAAGATAAAACAAAAAATGCATGAGTGCCAACTGGTAGATATTTGGAGGATTCTGCATTCTAAAAAACAGGACTTTACGTTTTATTCCCCTGTACACGGGACCTACTCCAGGATAGACTACATCTTGGTCGAACATAGATTGAGTGGGTAATAGATGCTGGAGTAGATCACTCCGCAGTAAGAATGAAGATGGTAGTACCTGGTAACTAAAGACAACCCTATGCTTGGTGCCTAAATGAAGATCTAATCCGGGATGAGGCGACCTCAGTAATTGTAAGAAAGGAATTAGAGCAGTATTTTGCAACAAATGATACAGGAGAGGTATCGGGGTCCACCTTGTGGGAGGCGCACAAGGCCTACATAAGGTAGATCCTGATAGAAGTTGGTGCAAGGAGAAAAAAACGGGGAAAATTAAAAAACTAACGCAAGAGATTTTCAGAGCCGAGCAAGAACATAAGAAATACCGGGGTACTCAGATAGAATTATACCAAAACTTAGTAACAAAAAGAGATGAACTGAAGGATCTTATGGAACAAGAAAAAAAAAAACTTTCAATAGAATAGCTAAAGAGGAGCAAATAAATAAAGCCCTATCAGACTCGGCTCAGGGGAAAAGCCCTGGTCCGGATGGGTTTACAACGTAGTACTATAAAAAATACAAAGAGATTCTAACTCCAAAGTTATGCAAATACATGAACGGCTTGGGGATAGACTATGAAATGGGCGGTGAGGCCCTGTCTGCCACAATTACAGTAATCTTGAAGGAGGGGAAAGACGGGACGATGTGTTCCAGTTATAGGCCAATTTCGCTGCTAAATGCAGACACAAAATTGTTTGCTAAAGTACTGGCAGGCAGGATGAAAGGTTTGATGAATCTTCTGGTACACCCTGATCAGGCGGGTTTTACTCCTAGAAGGGAGGGAAGGGACAACGGGGTGAGAACGCTACTCCTTCTCCAGAGGATAAAAAAAAGTGGGCCCCCAGGTCTTCTCCTGTCAATAGATGCCGAAAAGGCCTTTGACAGGGTAGACTGGGGGCTCATGATACAGACTTTAGAAATCATGGGAATTGGTCCTAGAATGATCCGGTGGATCAAAACATTATATCACCACCCAACAGCAACTATAAGAATAAATTGATCGCAGTCTGCACCCTTTAAGATGAAAAACGGGATGAGACAGGGGTGCCCCTTGTCCCCGCTGTTATTTGTGCTGTCCTTGGAGCCATTATTGGCTATGGTACGAAACAACCCCGACATAAGCGGATTTAAGATTGGAGAGGAAGAACATAAGCTTGCAGCATTTGCGGATGATGTTTTATTTTACATTGCCAACCCTAGGATCACAATGCCTAACCTATTAAATACTTTAAAACAATTCAGAGAAATATCTCATTTTAAAAAAAACCTAGCTAATTTAGAAATCCTTAACATAAATTTACGTAAGACAGAAGAACAACTGCTGAAAAATTAATTCATGTTTTCCTGGAGGAAGGAACATAAATACCTGGGAATAAAGTTAGCGAATACTTTGAAGAAGGTATACAAAATAAATTATATACCATTACTAGATGAAATAAGAACCGAATGTAATAGAATAATAGGCAGGCCTATATCATGGATAGGACGTATCAATATTATAAAGATGGCCCTATTACCAAATATTACTTATAAGTTCCAGATGTTGCCACTGGCCCCACCCCAACCATACCTCAGAAAGTTAAAATCAATTATAATGAACGCAATATGGAAACACAGAAAACCGAGAGTATCCTTTGCAACTTTAAGACAGGAAAAGAAAAGAGGAGGGCTAGCTGTACCAGATATTCAAAACTATTACAAAGCGGTTGTGTTGTCAAGGGTGGTCAAATGGGTTAGGGATAAAAATGAAAAAAGATGGGTTAAGTTAGAAAAAACACGTAGTAAGGCACATTTGGGAAATATAATATGGAATCCACCACATTGTAGAACGTTGGATGTAAACACACACGCACTAACACGGAATGTTTTAAAAATTTGGGACACAATGTATAAGCACCTTAATGGGAATTATAATTCTCCGCTAATTGCTTTAAAAGATAATGAATTTTTTGCACCAGGGGAAAAGACATTGGGGGGAAACTGGATAAAGAAAGACACGACACAGTTAAGAGACACGATTAAAAAAGGAAAAATTATACCACTTCAAGAGTTAAAACACAATAAGGACCTTTGGTTGATTGATGAGTGGTGGTAGCTCCAGTTACATCACTTTATCAAGAGACTTCCTCGCCCAATTAGATCAGGGGATGAGTTGACTCCATTGTAACGGCTGTGTACCGCGGTCAACACAAGAAATACGATATCTAAGCTTTACAAACTCTTGCTGACGGTGGGCGAGGTAGAAATCCCACCATTTATATAAAAATGGGAACAGGAATTGGGGTCACAAAGGGATAAGACCACTATAGGAAAAATACTGAACTTGACTCACAGTTCGTCAGTTGATACTAAAACCGCTGACATGAACTATAAATGTCTAACTAGATGGTATGCAACTCCTGACAAAATCAGTAAATACCAAAAGGATAAATCCGCGGATTGCTGGCGAGGATTTAAGGAGGTAGGGACAATGGCTCACTTATGGTGAGATTGCTCCAAAATCAAAACATTTTCGAAAAAGATTATATATTATATAAAAGAAATCACCAAAAAAGAAATAGTGGAAGATCCATGGGTGGTGCTGCTCCACGGAGTGGAGGGAGATGTGAAGCAGTATAAGGACTCACTGGTACCGCACTTGATAAATGCAGCTAAAAGACTTATCCCCAAGAAATGGCAAGAAGAGGAAAGTCTATTAATATGGGAATGGATTGACTCTGTAGAGGAAACCTTTAATATGGAATGTCTGAGAGTAAACTTAGAAGACAATAATGAAGGGTTTAGAGCGAAGTGTTGGAAAGAGTTTAAAAGATCATGGAGCTATGCTGAGGAATTAAGAATATAGGTCTATAGCGGAGTTTGATGACCCAAAGTAAGGGGCGAGCACGCAGAGGAGGGGTGGGAGGGGGGTGGGAGGTTGTTGAGTAGGTGCTAGAGCTTGTATTAAGGGATTATATTTTTTTTTTTGAGTAAGAATTGTCATGTGAACCTTTTTAAGTGCATTGGATAAAGCTACTATGATGTGACAAAGAGTTGGGACAATAATGAACTGTAATGGTGACTTAAGTTTCCCAAGAGAGTTTGCTGAAGTGGCAAAAAAAAAAACCACTGGGGGCGATCAAGAGGTTAAGTGTGTTCCCCAGGTGTGTTCTAACTGTAGGGGGATGGGCTCACTGGGACATGACAGAGATCACTGGGAACAGTAGATCTTCTGTCATGTTATGTCATCTGGCAGAACAGGAAATCACCTTGTTTACATAGGCAGTTCCCCGTTCTGCCTCTCCTCACCGCAGGCATGCTGCCGTGGCGCACGGCGTGCGCGCGCGCCCATTTGCTATCCACCTTGCATAGACCAACTTACAGGTCTGTCAATTCTCGCTGGAGGGCCGACCTGCCACGGTATATCTGTGTGAGCTGGTCGGCTAGTGGTTAAGTTGTGCATTAGTGCATCAGAGATAATTTCATGGTTTGAAAAAAAAATATTGTTTAATAAGTAAGCAGGTGAAATGGTGCAAAGTATTTATGGAAAAAAGGTATTACAAATCAAAAAGAGACAAAAATACAACAGGGTAATAAAAAGGGTTTAAGAATGAAAATACTTAACAAAGTCGGGTTCTGCAGGTTTTGCAAAGTCCAATCAATGAGCAGGATGAATCAGTGACTCTCATAAGTCTTGGCTGATGTTCCTTGTTGATGGTAAAAAGAGAGCTCCAGACTACTGATTCGGCCCCTTATTCTGGTCCCTGAGGAGATGTTGACAGAAATGCTCTGAAAAATTCGAAGGTCTGAGGAGTGACCGATGGGATGTCACAGTCTTTTATGAGCATTCAGCTATCCTGCCCTCAAATACAGTTTTCTACATATATTATCTTTGACTACAGGCTGGTAATGTGTGGATTATTATCCAGCATGAAATTTCCATTTGAATGAATATAGATATGATGGGTATCAGATGCCTATTACCTCCCTGGTACCCCCTAGGAGTGTGGTGTTTGTGACTAATTAATACAGGTAAATAGACTGTGTGCACAATTATTAGGCTGGCTGTATTTTTGAGGATTAATTTCATTATTGAACAACTACAATGCTCATAGTCAATCCAAGATGTTAAACCTCAAACCTGAATATTTAGGAAAGTAAAAGTGAGGTTTTGGCTTTCTTATAAGAATTTTTATGTGTGCACAATTATTGGGCAACTATTAGTGTGCACAAATATTATGCAACTAAATGAAACATTTTAGATTTGCCAACTCACTTGTTTATTGTCATTTATTAAAGTGAGAATAATAAAAAAAAACACAAACTTTACAAATAAACATTTCTGTAATTAAAAAAAAAAAAAAAAATCGGTGACCAATATAGCCACCCTTCTTTTCAAAAACAGTAATAAGCCTTACATTTATAGAGTCTGTCAGGTTCTTGATCTGTTGATGATCAACTTTTTGTGCAATAGCAACCAGAGCATTCCAGACACTGTTCAGAGAAGTGTACTGTTTTGCTTCACTGTAAATCTCCCCTTTTTAGAAGGGCCCACAAGTTCGCAATAGGGTTTAGGTCAGGTGAGGAAGGGGACCATGTCATTCTTTCATCTTTAAGGCCTTTACCGGCTAGCCATGCAATGGAATACTTTTATGCATTCGGTGGAGCATTGTCCTGTATATAAAAATCATGGTCTTCTTTAAGATGCAGACTTTTTACAGTACCACTGCTTCAAGAAAGTGTCTTCTAGTGTCTAATAGGTTTTGGAGTTGATTTTGAGTTCAACCTGAAAAGGTCCAACTAGCTCATCTTTAATAATACCAGCCCATACCAATATCTCACCTCCACGTTGCTGGCATCTGAGTCAAAGTGGAGCTCTGTGCCTGTTACTGATCCAGCCACAGGCCCATCCACATGGTCCGTCAAGAGTCACTCTCATCAGTCCCTAATGCCTCTGAAAAATCTGTCTTCAGATACTTCTTGGTCCAGTCTTGACATTTCAACTTATTTGTCTTGTTCAGTGGTGGTCAAGTTTCAGCCTTCCTTACCTTGGCCATGTCTCTGAACACTGAACACCTTGTACTTCTGGGCACTCTAGGTAGGTTGCAAATCTGTAATATACTAGAACTGAAGGATAATGGGTTCCTGGTTGTTTCACATTTGATTCTTCTCAAATCTTTGGCAGTTAATTTGCTTTTTTTTTCTCAACATGTTTCTTGTGCCCCTGTTGACTATTTGCCACAAAACTTGTCGTTCTGTGATCACGCCCGGATATCTTAGCAATTTCAAGAGTGTTGCATCCCTCTGAAAGACTTTTTCAATTTTTGACTTTTGAGAGTCCGTTAAATCTCTTTTTTAGCCCTATTTGCCTAAGGAAAAAAAGGAAAAAGCTGCCTAATAATTATACACACCTTGATATAGGGCAGTGATGGCAAACCTATGGCATGCATGCCACAGCTGGCACGTCAAGCCCTCTCTGTCGGCACAGCAGGGGATTCCCCATCAAGCCCTCTCTGTCGGCACGGCAGGGGATTCCCCCAGCCAGGCAGTCACTTGCACTGACATTGCAGGCAGGGAGGAGCTGGCTCCCTTCCTTGCATCAGTACCAGTGACGTCGGCAGGGGGGTGGGCAGCCAGTCATCTTCTTCCCTGCGCACTGTTTAGGAGGGGTGTAAAATGTTTCCTCCACCGTCCCGACTGTTCTGCAGCTTATTGCCTCCCCGGACCCCTACACCTCTGGTAAGGCATTCGTGGATTACTTTCCACAGGCACCAAATTCAAACTCCCCCTGCTCCAGGACGACTTTGGTTCAGTCTGTCCTAGTGCAGCCTGTGGAAAGCAGAGGGGGAGGGGCGGTGCTCGGAGCAGATCGCCCATGAGGGAGAAATGTAATGGTTGCTAGCTGACATCCTGGTGGTGGGGATATTGAGGAGTGGCTGGATGGTGGGGATTCCTACAATACTGCCCGGGGAGAGCTGGACGATGAAAAGGATGAAAAGGAAGGCCATGGAAAGGTAAGGAGGAGGATGGATCCTCCGATCTACATTGTACTGTGTGGGGGGATGTTAGTAGTGCAGGAAGCATGTGTCAGGTAGGTGAGTGTAATGTCAGGTTAGGTGAGTGTAATGTCAGGTAGGTGAGTGTAATGGTCAGGTTAGGTGAGTGTAATGGTCAGGTTAGGTGAGTGCAATGGTCAGGTAGGTGAGTGCAATGGTCAGGTAAGTGAGTGTAATGTTAGGTTAGGTGAGTGTATGTGTCAGGTAGGTGAGTGTAATGTCAGGTTAGGTGAGTGCAATGGTCAGGTAGGTGAGTGCAATGGTCAGGTAGGTGAGTGCAATGGTCAGGTAAGTGAGTGTAATGTTAGGTTAGGTGAGTGTATGTGTCAGGTAGGTGAGTGTAATGTCAGGTTAGGTGAGTGTAATGTCAGGTTAGGTGAGTGCAATGGTCAGGTAGGTGAGTGCAATGGTCAGGTAAGTGAGTGTAATGTTAGGTTAGGTGAGTGTATGTGTCAGGTAGGTGAGTGTAATGTCAGGTTAGGTGAGTGTTATGTCAGGTAGGTGAGTGCAATGGTCAGGTAGGTGAGTGTAATGGTTAGGTGAGTGCATGTGTCAGGTAGGTGAGTGTAATGGTCAGGTAGGTGAGTGTATATGTCAGGTAGGTGAGTGTAATGTCAGGTTAGGTGAGTGCATGTGTCAGGTAGGTGAGTGCAATGGTCAGGTAGGTGAATGTAATGGTCAGGTAGGTGAGTGTATGTGTCAGGTTAGGTGAGTGTATGTGTCAGGTAGGTGAGTTTAATGGTCAGGTAGGTGAGTGCAGTAGTCAGGAAGGTCAGTGCATGTGTCAGGTAGGGGAGTGTAATGGTCAGGTAGGTCAGTGTATGTTGCACAGTGCATTCTGCATTCTTTTTCGTCCCTGAGGGATTATCAGTCCCATCTGTACAGAGATGCTGGCAGGTTTAATTCTATGTTGGCACTTTGAAAGAAATGAGTTGGTTTTGCGTCGCGGTTTGGGCACTCGGGCTCAAAAAGGTTCGCCATCACTGATATAGGGTGTTGATCTCCTTAGTCCAAGACCAAAATATATGTTCACCAATTACTCCAGATAAACCATTTACTATGGGTGTTTGGTCAGGACCATTATCTGCTTAAGATTAGCAGTTACTTAAGCCAGGACTTGACAGTTTTATGACTGCTATTAGTAAAAAATATGCATTTATTTTTTATTTTTTGTTGGGCGCCTGTAAAGCATTGCACCCATGATCAGCAGACCGTGGGTTTAATGCCACAGTCTTGCAGACTGTCTGTGTAGCTGTCTGCCCGTACCTCCGATACTGGCAGGCAGTTACTCTGACAGGAAGACTTAGTAAAATACTAGCGCGCTCAACAGCGTCCTGGTGGTTCACTTAGAACTACACGATCCCCCATTTGCTGTCAAAGTGGGGGATCAGAAGGGTGCAGGGACCATATGTTACATGTTACACCCTGAATATAGTTGTAACATGTTACAAAAGGTGGTTATCCTTTAATAGGGTTGAGAAATGTTTGCGGTGTCCTCTCAATTACCTAATAAGGATGTTCTGGAATGCAGCTAAAAGTTTAATTGTAAAAAATAAAGTCCTAATGTAGCCATGTTCTTAAAGGAGGGGTTACTGTTGCTAAAAAAAAAAAAAAAAGCAATGTCATGGCTTGCTATGAATTTCAAACAACATGGCTGCCCTGTCTCACACCAGTTTTTGGGGTGCCCAGTTCACATTTACATCACATTGCCCTCTATTGTAAATACACAGCACGGGTTTCTTAACCACTTGCGGTCCTTAGGCTGTATATATATATGGCCTCAGGATTAATTGGTTTTACCAGGATCATGGCTGCAGCTGCATGATCCTGGTATCAAATTTTTCAGCTGGAAATCGGCTTTCTGGTAAAAAGTGATCCAAGAAGCTACACAACCACCCAATCCCTTTTACAGGGCTCGGAAGGGCCTCCCACTGCCTTTCCATGGCTCTCTTGTTCCGCCAGGGACTGCTGCAAGCAGTCGGGTCAGCTGCAGACAGAGGAAAGGAGGTACATCCCTTTCTTCCTATCCTCTGTGACAAATGAAGCCAGAAGCGATGAGGAGTTCATCACTTCCAGTTTCGATGCTCTTTCCCTGGGGAAGCAGCCAATCAAATCAATCTGTGTTTGATTGGCTGCTTTGGAGGGCAATCTCTCAGTAAAAAAGTACCTGTCACTGCCCAAGCGATCACAAGGGATCTTGTTCATCCCTTGTGATAGCAATAAAGTTAAATTAATAAAATAAAAAATCGGTCACTTTTCTTCTTTGTTCCAAACTTATCACAAAAAACGCAAATGCTGATCTGTGTTATTGTGATCCATTTTCATCCTTTGTCTGGCCATTTAGAGATAAAGGACACTATGCAGACACACAGTATGCCTGTATTGGGTAGTTTGTTCAGCCACCTGATGGAGAAAATTAGTTTCTCCTTTAATTGTGGCTCACTAATGTGTAAGAAAAGCCTCCAAAGCCTGGTCAAGGTGCCATATAAGGACATAAGTATGGCTTTACCTTAACTGACTTTATACCAAAGGAATGTCATTGTTAACTGACCAGAATGGCTGAGCCCACCTTCTTTTTAAAAGGTGATATTACTGTCCAAACAATTACGATTGGTCATTTACTCACATACCAATTCTGTATATGCCACATCCAGCTTGGAAGGGTGAGTCTCACCCCCAGAGCTGCATTATGCATGCGTCTGGTTTTAGCATCATGCCACACTAAAAAACGGGGGACTCTGGCGAAAAAGGCATCCATAGTTAAGTATTCTCGTTACTTTCTAATATTATTACATTTATCTGTCATTACTTAACCACTTCAGCCCCGAAAGGTTTTACCCCCTTAATGACTGGAGCATTTTTTGCAATTTGGCACTACGCTGCTTTAACTGGTAATTGCGCGGTCATGCAATGCTGTACCCAAACAACATTTTATGTCCTTTTTTTCCCCCACAAGTAGAGTTTTCTTTTGGTGGTATTTGATCACCACTGGGATTTTTACTTTTTGCGATATTAACGAAAAAAGACCGACATTTTTGAAAAAAATTATATTTTCTACTTTTTGTTATAAAAACTATCCAATAAACTAAATTTTTGTCATACATTTAAGCCAAAATGTATTCCTTGGTAAAAATAAAAATTCAATAAACGTATATTTATTGGTTTGCGCAAAAGTTATAGCATCTACAAACTATGGTATTTTTACTGAAATTTACGCAGCTTTTACTTTGACTGCTTATCTCATTTCTTGAAGTGCTAAAATGGCAGAGCAGAACAAAACACCCCAAAATTACCCCTTTTTGGAAAGTAGACACCCCAAGGAATTTGCTGAGAGGCATGTTGAGCCCATTGAATATTTCATTTTTTTTGGCACAAGAGATTGAAAAATGACAAAAAATTTTTTTTACACAAAGTTGTCACTGAAATTATATATTGCTCACACATGCCATAGGTATATGTGGAATTCCACCCCAACAAAAACATTCGGCTGCTTCTCCTGAGTATGGGGATACCACATGTGTGAGAATTTTTGGGAGCCCAGCCACGAACAGATGCCGAAAACCAATGACCGCACAAGAGATTGAAAAACGACAAAAAAATTTTTTTACACAAAGTTGTCACTGAAATTATATATTGCTCACACATGCCATAGGTATATGTGGAATCCCACCCCAACAAAAACATTCTGCTGCTTCTCCTGAGTACGGGGATACCACGTGTGAGACTTTTTGGAAACCCAGCCACATACAGATGCCGAAAACCGATGACCGCCTTCAGGATTGCTCCTTTCACTTCCTCACTACCTATCACAGTTTCGGAGGCCCTGAAATGTCAAGATGACACCCAACCCCCCCCAAATGACCCCTTTTTGGAAAGTAGACACCCCAAGCTGTTTGATGATGATGAGAAGCATGTTGAGTCCATGGAATATTTTATGTTTTGCCACAAGTTTCGAGAAAATTACCAAAAGTTTTTTTTTTTTTTTTTACACAAAGTTATCACTTAAATGATATATTGCTCAAACATGCCATGGCTATTTGTGAACTTATACCCCAAAATGACAAACTACATACATTTTTAAAAGCCTTTACAGATTACCACTTTAGATTTGCAGAGGAGGTCTACTGCTAGAATTACTGCCCTAGATGTGACGTTCGCAGTGATACCTCACATGCATGGTGCAATTGCTGTTTACATACAACACAAAACTAATGCTTGCCTTTGCCTTTGTGCGTGAGCATGGGGGGATAGGGGAGCTGTAATTTATTTATTTTTTATTATTAGTTATTTTGCTTATTTATTTTATTTTTACACTGTCCCTTTCAAATATATATATATATCTTTTATATATATATCTTTTTTATCACTTTTATTGTTATTACAGGGAATATAAATATCCCATATTATAGCAATAGGTAGTGACAGATACTCTTTTTTTTTTTTTGAACAATTTGGGTTAGACTCTAGATCTCTCCTCTGCCCTTAAACCATCTGACCACACCAAGATCAGTGTGATAAGATGCTTTCCCAACTCAAAAATGGCACTGTTTATATCCGGCGATACCGGATATAAAGTCCGGTGAGACTTTTTTGACAGCATGCCTCAGTGGGAGATCCCCGCTCTGTGTCATCCGGCTGCCCGATCCGTCTGACAGTTTCCTGGCCCCCTTCCATGCCACTCTGATGGTCGCACCACATTTGCCAGAAGAGATCAGCCAGGAAACTGTCAGCCCAGTCCGCCCGTGCTCCACACTTATCCTCCACTAATTTCCACTTGCCAAATGCGAGCAGATGAGTGGAAATTTTAAGGGCTGCTATACTAGTAATCCACTAATGTGTGGTAGCATCGGAAACAGTCCCTGATGCAGAGACCAGGTTGGACAGGACAGGAGGGACAAAAATAGCGGGTGTCACAATGTTTAACAATAAAACACAATAACAGTACAGTAGAACAGTAGAATGGCATACCTGCAAAGCAAACAATGGTTAATAGACATGTGCAATTTGTTTCATTCCGAATTAGTTTTTCGATAAAATTCAACAAATTCGTTAATTCGGAAATATTCGAATTAACGAAAACCCATTTTTCCGAAATTTCAGACATTCGAAAATCCGAAAAGCAGAAATTCGAAAATCCGAAAATAAGAATGAAAATCTCACAATAAGAACAAAAATTAGTAAACCCAAAAATTTGAAAATCTGAAATGACTAACTATTAACCACACGTCGACTGGGCCATAGCTAAAAGACGGCTGCAGCGCGGTCGGCTTATTTTGGGAGGGCGATCATGGATGTCCTCACAGAATCGCGCACCTGGGAATGTCTGTGACCGTCGGGTCCTCCGGGTATAATTTGTGGAATGCATATGCTGTGTGAGAGAAATAACCCGTTGTGACAATTCTGTAAAAGAAAAAAAGAAAAAGAAATCTGCATGTTGCAAAGAATTGTGGGAAAAAATCACAGCTTCAAAAAACTCACAATGCCTTTTACTAAATACCTTGGATTGTCTATTTTCCAAAAAGGGGTCATTTGGGGGGGTATTTGTACTTTCCTGGCTTGTTAGGCTGGCTATACATTATACAATTTTCTTCTACAGATTTCCTTTAGATTTACCAAAACCATATAATATGAGGTCAAATCTAAACACTTTCAATTTGTATGCAATCAGGCAGAACCTTGTACTATACAGTTAAAAGTAAATCTAAAGGAAATTGAGTAAGAAAATTCTTCGGTGTATGGCCAGCTTTAGGCCCCTTTCACACGTGCAGACCGTATGTCTGTATTTCATCCATCCGTTTTGGGATGAAATACAGACATACATGCATCCCTATGGGCTAGCGGGTGTCAGCGGATGAATATCCGCTGACACCCGATATCATCCATCCCCGCTATTGTCCGATTCTGCAGACGAAGGAAAATCCTATTTTTCTATCCGTCTGCAGAGCGGATCGGATGAACACGGGCAGACGGTCCATGTTCATCCGATCCCCCATAGGAGAGAGCGGAGATCTGACAGGGCGGTCTCTGCACAGTGTGCAGGGACCGCCCTGTCATCCCCCCGGCTCAGCGGGGATCAATGGAGCGATCCCTGCTGAGCAAGCGGATGTTCACGGGGCGGATCAACACGGTTCTGAAAGGGGCCTTAGTGTCTCAAGAAATGAGATAGGCCGTCAGTACATCAGGTGTGATCAGGTGAGATCAATTTTCAGTGATTGGCACCATAGCTTGTAGACTCTAGAACTTTCACACAGACCAAATAATATACACCGATTTGGGTTATTTTTACCACCAAAAAAAAGCTCTATTTATGTGAAAAAAGGACAAAAATTTCATATGGGTAGCATGTTGCTTGACTGAATATTTGTCATTCAAAATTTGAGAGCACTGAAAGCTGAAAATTGGTCTGGTTAGGAAGTGGGTTTAAGTGCTCAGTGGTTAATAACTATTACATTATAGGTATTGGAATTCCCTTTCAAATTTGTCTGTTATTTTTTTTTTTAACCATTGATTTTTATTATAGAATTTCAGTTTATACATAAAGTACGAAGCATTGTTTACAATATATGACATAAACAGGGTGAGTGTTGAATGACAGACAGAATTCCACAAAGCGATAAATCTACTTGGGCCAACCATAACCACATAGCTAACGACCTCAACAGGAGGTAGGACCTGTCACCCCGACTGGGTACAAAATGTGAGCAGGAACCTCTAATTGTCTTAAGCAAGGCAGCCCTCTAATGACCTTAGTGAGGGTCAATAGTGAGGAAATACGGTATATGCTCATTTCGAACTTTGTAGACAGCTATCTTATGAACTTCAAACGTTGATACATTCTTAATACATCAATAACAGAAAACACATACCTTTTAGTGTAGTCACAAAATAATAAAGTCTGGGTTGGAACTTCTGGTGTGACTACTTCTAGTAATGTTAATTATTTATTGATATTCTTATTACTTTATCTGATTAATTAAATACCTTTACCTCTATATGCCTAGTTGCTTAGCCTAAATATCATGAAACACAAGTCTCGATTTCACAAGTGAGAGGGAGCATACTGAGAAGATTTCCAGACCTCCCAGTGTTTGTGGAAGGCCGGGACTCTTCTTTCCTTATACGCTAGCATTTTTTCCATTGTGTAGTGGGCATTCACTCTAGAGATTACTTCCTGGATTTTTTGGGGGTGATTGAGAGCGCTATTCTCTTGCTAACGATATGCGCGTTGCAAATAGTATATTTATAACTACCTTTCTCGTCAAATGGGGAAAGTTGTCTATGCCCAGGCTGAGGAGGGAAAGTTCAGGATTTAGTGTGCTTGTGGTATTTGTAATTGTTTGAATGATGGAAGCTACTTTCTGCCAAAAAGGTTTTATTACCTTGCAGCTCCACAATATGTGTAGAAGATTGCCAGTATTGTCACATTTTCGCCAGCATACTGGGGAGGAACTCGGGTTCATTTTATGAATACGTAGGGGAGTAAGATACCACCTATGCAGTATCTTCTGTGCATTATCCCAGTGGTCTATGCACGCTGAGGATTTACTATTACTCTTTACCGCTAGATGCCATTGGTGTAAGGGGAATTCCTTTTTAAGGTCCTGTTCCCACTTTCTCATATTAGGCAGTTTAGCCTGTAAGTATAGAGGGGTAGCGAATTTGTAGAATAAGGATATTCCCTTGTGTTTCCACGGGCTTTTGTTTAATAGATTGTGCCATAGTATTTGGGGTATTTTAAGTGGTCTAGGTGTGTTATGTTTGAGGTAATGCTTTATTTGAAACAGTTGATATATTTCCATTGCTTCCTGTCCCTGTAGGTCAGGTATGAGGAAATGTTCCCCTCTTTTTTTCAAAGTTTGGGTCGAGATGTTTGGGATCAAGTATTCATACGTTGCTAATGGGATTTGTATTTCCTGCATAGTAGTGTCCGTAAATGGTTGTCTTAGCAAGGAGGACCATGCTGTTATAGAAGCTTGTACCGTAGGGTACAGTGGAATGATTGGTCTATGGTGTATACCAGCAGCTAACGCCAGGGCTGGTAGATTATGGCCAGGAGTGATTTCTTGTTCTATTTCAGACCATTTATTGTCAGTTTGGCATGCGAACCAATATCGAGTTTGTTCTAATATTGCTGCTTGATAGTAAATGTGTGCATTGGGGAGTCCTACACCGCCTAAGTGTTTGGGTTTATACAGATGAGTCAGTGCTATTCTAGGTTTTTTCCTGCCCAAATAAATTTATTTAAAATTTTCGCTAATTGTGAGAAGAATGTTTGAGGGAGAGGTATGGGCAGTGTTCTGAAATGGTATAGAAGTTTAGGTAGTATTTGCATTTGATATGCAGCTACTCTCCCCATCCATGATAAATGCAGTTTGCCAATTTGGACCATCTCTTCTTCAACACTTACAAGTAGAGGAGTGTAATTGCTAGAATATAGTTTAGCGGAAGAGGAGGTGAGCTGCACACCAAGATACGTAATGGAGGGGGGGTCCCAATTACAGGGAAACATATGTTTAATTGTGCTTTGTTCTTCCATGGGTATATTGAGTGTTAAAGTGAAACACTTGTTTGTGTTGATTTTGTAAAAGGAGATTTTACTAAAATTGTGCAATAGCTTTTTAAGTTCTTGTATAGAGGCTGCCGGCTCGAAAATTATATCGTCGGCAAAGAGTCCTATCTTATGACTGTCTTTACCTATATTTATGCCTTTGATGGTTGCATTGGACCTAATGCTTTGTGCCAGAGGTTCTATAATGAGTGAAAAGATTATTAGGGATAGGGGGCAACCTTGTCGCGTACCATTAGATAGTAGGAAAGGATCAGATAGGAGACTAGAGGTATAAACTTGGGAGGATGGATTTGAGTATAGGGACATAATTGCTGAATGAATCATTCCTGACATTCCAAATTTGTGTAAAGTTTTTGATAGGTAACCCCAATGCACCCTATCGAACGCCTTTTCGGCATCTAATGCAAGAAAAGTACTTGGTAACTGATTAATTTCTGCGAATCGTAGTAGATCTAACATCCTTCTAGTTCCATCCGGTGCTTGTCTGCCCTTTACAAAACCCACCTGATCCAGACCTATTAGAGAAGGGGTAATTTCTAATAACCTGTTGGCCAATACTTTTGCATAGATCTTTAGGTCACAGTTGAGTAAGGATATTGGCCTATAATTTTGGGGGTGGGAGTTGTCTTTGCCGGGTTTGGGTAGGGTTACTATGATTGCTTGGAGCATTTCTCTTGGGAAGGATCCCGCTGTGGCTGCTTTATTGAAGACATCTACTAGTTTTGATGCAAGAAGGGAGCTAAATGCTTTGTAGTACTCAGCGGAAAAACCGTCCGCTCCTAGGGATTTGTGCATGGGGAGAGATTTAATAACTGTCTCAATTTCTGCATTATTGATTGGAGAGTTTAAGGCTTGTAGAGTTGTTGAGTCTACTGAGGGCAGTTGGATTCCTTGAAGGAATTCGTCTATCTCTCTATCTGTAGGTTGGTAGGTGGATGGGTCTTTATTGAGGTTGTAAAGGGATTTGTAATAGTCCCCAAAAGCATTAGCTATGTTCTTAGGGTTGTGGAGTGTGGTATTGGAGCTATGATGTTGAATATGAGTGATGTTGGACTTCGCATGTCTTTTTTTAATTTGTGAAGCCAGAAGTTTGCTTGCCCTATTATTTTGAGAGTAAAATGATAGTTTCAGCCTTTTGAAATATAGGTCGTAGTCTGCCCTAAGTTCCTGTCGCAGTTCTTCACGACAAGAATTAAGGCGTTTTAAGATGCTGGGGGATGTGGTGCTGGGGTCCTTGTGTTGGGCTTCTAGTTCTGCAATAGATTTGTGGAGTTTCGCTAAGTGATGTGATTTCTTTTTCATTTCCCTCGAGGCAGTCTGGATAAGAATACCCCTAGCATATGCTTTATGAGCACACCAGATCGTTGTTGGGGAGCATTCCCCATTGGTATTGATACTAAAGTATTCTTTAAGTTTCTTCTCTATTTCCTCTTTAATGTGAGGACAGGACAGGAGGTAGGTATTGTTGCGCCATAGTGGTTTGTGGGATGTTTTATTGCTAACTTCAACCTCGATGGCCACAGGCGCATGATCAGACCACGTAATGTTGAAGATATCAGCCTTATTCACTTTCTGCAGGGTATACATATCTGTTGTATACAAAAAAATCAATTCTAGAGTAGCTATTGTGCACCATGGAGTAATAAGAGTAGTCCCTCTCGGTGGATCTAAGGCAGCGCCAGGGATCAAAGAGCCTTTCTTCATGACACCAGGTACCTAAAGAGGGCCTCTTCCTCAGAGCCCCCGAGGAGGAATCAAATTCCTCATTCATGACCATATTAAAATACCCACATATTATGAGATTAATACCCCATTTTTTTTCGAAGTGTCATTGGCGGTGAATACTTTTTATTGTGTGTGCACTTTGGAGGTTTGCTGTTAGTGAAGTGTGTTTCTTGTGCACACAGGATATCACATTTCAGGTCCAGAGCTGATTTCCACATGGCCCTGCGCTTATAGGGGCTGTTTAAACCTCTCACATTGTGTGATACTATTTTAAGGTTCATTCCATTCAATGAGTACAAGCTGCTGCCATCTAGTGGTAGACATCAATAAACAATATGCTTTTGGACTGATGTTGGGTACGTGTAAGATTTGAGATAAATATTCTGAAGAAAATTTCAGAATAGCAAAAAGAAAAAGAAAAACATGAACAAAAAAACAAGCTGAATTATGCAGCAATATGGACAAATCAAACATTAAAGTTTATATAGAACAGGTCACAGGTGTCATCCTGTAATTGAAGAAGGGGGATAACTAAGAAACATATTAGCCGAACAACGGCTGCTTCTTGAACCTACACCTGGGTTCATGGAAGATTTGGAAGGCATCAGTTAGTGATCCTGAGAGAAGTGCCACACGTGTATAGGAGCCATCTACCGAGGCGAACGTGTATCCGAGTGGCATTTACTTGCTCCTTCTGTTTTGACGGTAGTTGTTTCGTCTGTCAGGTAGTGGATCAGGGTCTGCAGCTTCTCCATCCAGCGGTAGAAGACGCCATTATCTGAGGAGTTCCATCCCTTTTTCCAGTGAAGTGATTGCGTGCGATTCGCCGTGCATTTCCAACAGCAGTTTGGCAGGGAATCCCCATTTATAAAGAATCTTATGGTTGCGTAAGATTTTAGTGATAGGGACTAAATTGTGCCTTGCCGTTAGTGTAGCTTGCGATAAATCTGCATACAATGCGATTCCGGTGAATGGATCAGGGAGCGTGGGGTGCTGTCTGGCAAATCGCATCAGCTGATCCTTTATGTGGTAAAAGTGGATCCTAGCGATGACATCCCTGGGGATTTGGTCAGGCAGGAATGAGGGTTTTGGCAGTCTGTGGGCTCTATCTATGATTATGTTGTTAGGCCCCAGAGACGGCAGAACCGTGGTCATGAGCTTTTGGAGGTACGCAGTGAGTTCTGCTGGTTTAAGCGATTCGGAGATCCCTCTGAACTTTATATTGTTCCTGCGTGCCCTGTCTTCGATGTCCGCCATTTTTAGGCGCATAGCTTTGATCTCATCTATTACTTCAAAGTGAGCATCCACCAGCTCATTGTGAGCAAGTGTAAATTCCTCCATTTTTTTTTCCACATAATTGACTCTGCTACTAAACGCTGACATTTCTTTTTTTGTGGTATGCATAAATGCAGACATGTCCTGTTGGAGGGCCCCCCTGAGAGTCAATAACATTCCCTTCATTGTGGTATCCAGGATGGGCTGCCCGGATGTAGGAAAAGCATCTAACTGCTGGCTGTGAGAGGATGATTCCTCCATTGTGTCTCCCTCTGACCCTGCCTCATCCTGATTCTCCTCCTCCACCCCAATCCTCCTTTTTTGCTTAACAGGGCTGTCAGAGGGTGAGGATGGTTGTGGATATTGTGTGAGATTAGACTCACCCGAGGATGGCGACGGATGGCTGCAGGAGTGTGCAGGGGATGCTGAGTTTCTGTTCTCATAGCGGGTGCCATCTTGGAAATCTCGGCCGGCCGTGAGGGGGTAGAAGTCGGACAGTTTTTTCGGTCCTTCTCTCGTTTTTCTTTCATTCATTTTAACCTCTGTATTCCCCTGAGTCTCCCCTCTCTGTGGATGTATTTCTGAAGCGTGTAGTGTCACTGTGAGCTGCTCTATAGAAGCCGTTGTGTCAGAGCTCTCTCCTCACACTACCATCCGCTCTGGCTGCCGGCTCCGCCCCCTCAAATTTGTCTGTTAGTGAACGTAACGAATAGAAATTTATCCGAAGTTATGAATTATACGGAAGAAACGAATGGAACGTAACAAATTAGTAATTATAAATAATAATAATAAAAACATTTTGTTATTAGAAATCTTTTACGTTCTATTCATATAGATGTGACATTCCTTATTTCGGATAATTTGTAACTTTGAATAAATTCGCATTCGTTAGGTTCATTAACAGCCAAATTTGAAAGGAAATTCCAATACCTATAATTTAATAGTTAGTAATAGTTAGTCATTTCAGATTTTCACATTTTTGGGTTTTCTAATTTTCGTTCTTATTTTCAGATTTTCGTTCTTTTAAATTTTCGGATTTTTGAATTTCCGGACTTTCGAATTTAAAATTTTTTTCTAAATATCGAATTTCGATCATAACAAATGACCTGAAAAAAAAAAGAATGAAACGAAAAAAAAAACACATTTTTTGGCAGTGCTCATGGCATTGGTTAACGATAAAACAGTAACAATAAAACAAGTATAGTATAAAATACAGTAAAACAGTAAGAACAATAAAACGACAACTATTTTTGGCTTTTTTATTTATTATTTTATTTTTTGTTTTTTTTTTATCTTTTTTACACTTTTATTGTAACTATAAATGTTCCAGGCTAGGGTCTCTCAAAATGCGATAGCCATCTAACATCATTTGAGATACTATGTGAATATGTGCCCTAGACTGTGCCGTGTTGTACCCTATACACAGGGCTCAAAATTTCAAGTACTGAGCCACCAGCCAGGCCTTAAGAGTTACTCGCCACCAGTTGCCCCACCCAACCCCTACCCTGTCACGCCCCTTAGTCTGCCCCTAAACATGTAAATTATCTAATGAAATTACACTGTTAAATGTTTTATGCAGAATTAAGTTCCAGAAATAAATATTAACAACAACTTTAACAATATTAACATAAAGCCATATCAGTACCCATCAATGCAGCTGATCAGTGCCCACCAGTGCAGCTTATCAGTTCCGCCTCAACGGTGACCATCAATGGAGCCTATCATTGCCCATCAGTGCAGCGTGTCAGTGCCCATCAGTTTAGCCTATTAGTGGCCATCAGTGCAGCCTCAACAGTGCCACTTATCATTGCCCATCCGTGCAGTGTCTCATTGCCCATCAGTGCAGTGTACCAGTATCCATCAATGCATCCTATCCTTGCCCATAAGTGCAGCCTCATCAGTGCCCAGCAATGCATCAGGAAGGAATCAGGAGGATCTGCTGGACGGATAACACAGAGAGACGCAGTTTCTATATAAATAGCCTGGTGCTGTCAAACGAAGTCCCGCCTCCTAGACCGGCTACTCTAATAGACAGCACACTGGTCCAGTGCCGATCCAGGAGGTGGGACTTTGACAGCATGTCTCAGTGGAAATCCCCGCTCTGTGTCATCCGGCTGCCCGATCCGTCTGACAGTTTCCTGGCCCCCCTCCGTGCCACTCTGATGGTCGCACCACATTTGCCAGAAGAGATCAGCCAGGAAACTGTCAGCCCAGACCGTCCGTGCTCCACACTTATCCTCCACTAATTTCCACTCGCCAAATGCGAGCAGATGAGTGGAAATTTTGAAGGCTGCTATACTAGTAATCCACTAATGTGTGGTAGCATCGGATGCAGAGACCAGGTTGGACAGGACAGGGGGGACAAAAATAGCGGGTGTCACGCCTATGTCCGCGTTTTCCAGGCTCACTGCATCTGGTTTGGGAAATTGGGCCACAGCACCTTCTGAATACAAAAGGGCTGTGATGATCTTTTCCTGGAATTTTAGGAAGGATCTACTTCTTCCAGACACTTTGTATAGTACATAAGCGTTGAACAGAGCCAATTGAAATGCGTATACAGCGTCTGGCCTTACGAGCAATTAAGTACAGCCCCATCATCTGGTCATTGAAGCCCACCCCTCCCATTTTAAGGTTGTATTCGTGGACACAACTCCAGTCGCCATTACAGTTTGGACAGTCATATCTGCGTGAAAGGAAGACATAACGAAAACATTCCATTTGTCCTTCCACCTCACTGCATGAAATTACATTGTACCTCAAGCATCTTCTCTCCCCCTGTCTAGTCGGGTATTTGCAAGCCGTTGGGGGAAGCGCCGGTGGTTAGATCACACGGTGTCACATGTGCCAATTCCAAATTCAAAGAGGTGTCTAAAAAGTGGCACGTTTGTATAAAAATGTCCACGTATAAATGGTACTCCTTTCGAAATAAGGGTGACATCAAGTCCCAAACAATCTTGCTGCTGCTTCCTATGTAGTCTGGGCAGTTGGGTGGCTGCTATCTTTTCCCTTGTAAACCAGGAAACTACATGTATAGCCTGTTGCCCTGTCACAGAGCTTATACATTTTGACCCCATATCTGGCACACTTACTGGGGAGAAACAGTTTGAAAAGAAGGTGGCCAAAAAAAAAAAATCAGGGGCTCCTGATCGGTTCTGAAACAAATTTAAACACCGTCGGGTCGTCGGGAACACACGCACGAGCCCCCTACCCACAGGCAACATACAGGTACGTTGTTTTACACAGCCGGGCTGCCCTGCCACAGTAAATGTGCGGTGGGCGGTCCGGAACTTATACCTACAAGTGTTTATGTGATCTCTCCCTGCACATCTCGCAAAACCCCCCCAAAAATGTAAATTATCACGTATATCACGTGATAAAACATTTGGTACCAGAAGTAAGGTATTTGATTTGTGTGAACTAAAGATACAAATAATAGAATGTGTAATGGCAGGATTGTGCTAGATTGTTTGTGCTGGTTTTAAAGTTCATCTTTTCACAAAAAATAATAAATGCACATTTTTTTGCAGGTATAAAAATGTGCATTTATTATTTTTTTTTGCAGGAGCCTGGAAAGCATAGCACCGGTGATCAACAGATCGCTGGTGCTATGCAGGTCTCCAGCAGATCTGCCACTGTATCAGCTTTCTCGTACCTTGTACGAGGAAGCTGATACATGCTGACTGGAAGAATGAATGAACTACCACGATGCTTACAGCGCCATGGTAGCTCATGGAAAACTATAAGCCAACAGCCGCAAAGGCTGTCGGACCTTGTAGTTTTCCATTCACAGAAAGCTGTGATTGTGTGACACGCCCAGGTGGGCAGTGCAGCATTTATTGATAGTTTTTTTATGATGTGGGTTGGTGACACTTAAAAAGCTGCACTTTGGCTTTAAGTATTTTTTTAATCTATCCCAGCTGGTCCAAATTAACTATTACCTTCACTAACAGATGCACCTGTTGGGGGTGCTGTATACCTTATACAGTACTGTGTTCTAGCAAGCAGTTAGGCGTCTAGGTAGGTTCCTACTTGTGGTAATTACTTGACTATGTTACAGCAAAATAAAAAATTGGACATGAAATAGCCCAGGCTCAGACTTTAGAGGCACAATGGACAGTAGTAGGTATAAAAATGTATTTATAATATGTACCTATGTACCTATATGTATAACAAGTACCTGAGATACTTTATATGATGATATTTGAAGCTTAACCACTTCAGCCCCAGAAGGTTTTACCCCCTTCCTGACCAAGCCCTTTTTTGTTATACAGCACTGCGTCGCTTTAACTGACAATTGCGTGGTCGTGCGAAGTTGTACCCTAACAAAATTGACATCCTTTTTTCCCCACAAATAGAGCTTTCTTTTGGTGGTATTTGATCACCTCTGCGGTTTTTATTTTTTGCGCTATTTTTTACTATTTGCTATAATAAATATCCCCCAAAAAATATAAAAAAAACAAATTTCTTCCTCAGTTTAGGCCGATATGTATTCTTCTACATATTTTTGGTAAAAAAAAATCGCAATAAGCGTATATTGATTGGTTTGCACAAAAATTATCGCGTCTACAAAATAGGGGATAGATTTATGGCATTTTTATCATTAATTTTTTTTCTAACTGTAGGGGGGGGTGGGCTCACCAAAACATGACAGAGATCACTGCTCCCATCACTAGGAGCAGTAGATCCCTGTCATGTTGCTAGGCAGAACAGAGAAATGCCTTGTTTACATAGACATCTCCCCGTTCTGCCTCTCCGTGTCACTAGCGGTCACGCTCTAGTGGCGGGCACACGTCCGCTAGCCGCCAATGATGCAGGCATGTTGTTTTGCGCATCCGTGCCACTTTGCCGACGTATTTCGGCGTGAGCCGGTCGGCAAGTGGTTAATGGGTGAGATTATCTTCCATGGACTCCCTTGCAAGTTACTTTTATATAGTGAGACCTGTTTTCTCCAACAATCCCTGAGTGTGTCCTGATGAAGCTAGACAGCAAAATGCGTTGATGCACAGGGGCTCACTACTATGTATACTATGCATGTTCATCTTTGTCATGTATTGAGTATAGAGTGTATCATATGGTTTTAAATCCTTTATTCTTTTTTGCTCTTCTGTACCACGTATTGTTATAAATAAAATATTTTTATACCCACTACTGTCCATTGTGCCTCTAAAGTCCAACCCTGGGCTTTTTTATTCTTTATATTTTTTCTTTTTTCTTTTGCTGTATCAATTCATTACACGAATGTGGCCATAGGAGTGCTTCCTTCATATTTTCTCTACTTGACTAAGTTCTACCTCATTTTTGTTATCACTGTTTTACTAATTAAATCTATTTATTGTGTATTTTGCTGCCAGGCTGCCCGGGTGTTAGGAAGGGGTTAAGGTTGTCAGGTCCCAGGTATTCATATCCCTGCCTCCTTGTGGTGGGCTATAAATTCGAGGGGAGGCAACCTTGCAGGGTCCTTAGATGGGGAATTACATGGAGGAGTGCTGCAGCATGTAGAACTGTTCTTGTTATTGGAATCCCCCTAGTGGGTACCCAGTTGGGGTACCGAAGTTGGATTAATCTGAGATGGACTTTATACTTTTCTGAAAGGTATGATGCTGGGCAGCCTGAAGCCAGAATTAACTCGAGAGCAAGGTATGAGAGGAGTGTGTGGAAGACTGTTATGTACAGACCTGTGTTGGAAAAGATTCTAGTAAAAGTTCTGAAGTTCCAAATATAATACCTGGTCTGAAGTTACTTTTAAAGAGGTTCATGTATGGCATATCTAAGAACAGGCTTTAGAATGGGGATGAAGATGAGTCAGTGAAGATACATTACAGAGGTCTAACGTGCAGGGGACCTATAGTAGAAGAGGCTATATTGCGGTTGCTAGTGACAATAAGAGTAATGTTGGGTGCTTAATCAACCAGCCAGCAGGGGAATCGTCAGTGAAATGGCATGTTTTGACCGAAGGCCCTGGTAGTGAGTAAGCTTTCAGGCTTGGCCCCTCCCTAGAGACTGGTGTCCAATATACCAGGACCGATATCGAGACGCAGGGTGTCACAAGTACCTAGCCTGGGGTGTCACAGAAGAGAAGTAGTGAGTGAGAGGCCTCAGGGGTGAAGAAGCTTAGGAACATGTGAAGAAATGTGGTATGAATTACTAGTTTTTATATATGTATTTGTTGGGTAGCACGGTATGTTGCATATAATGTTTTTTAATATACAATAACTCAGATTTATACAGCAACTCGGGTTTAGGCTAAGTGCAGAAATGTTTGTATTTGCTTTCTGAGCTGCCTATTTGCCTTTAGTAAATCAACCCCAATGTGTCAATCTACACTATAGCCTCGCTCCCTTAGGAATTTTTTTTTAAATGCTAATTACTACTGCTTTAACATTTACGAAAGAAAGTCTAATGAATGCAATTCATGCAGTATGCTAACACAGCAAACTATAAGTTAACACATCCAGAGCACTCACAATAGAATACTGTATATCCTGCTTGAGCATTAGAAAACAAATATATGGTTTGCATTCTATGAATGAACAGCAATAATTTACTTTCCTCAATTTGCTTATACCAACATTGCACACAGATGAGCTCAGTGTATGACTGCCAGCAGTTCCAACATTAACTCAAATTCCTTGCCAACTCATACTTCTTGCCTTAAATGCTAAGTCGGGACTCCTAAGAGTTAGGTCACATTAGTGTGCTTATAAAGGCAAGGTCAAATAGGTACTTTGTGCACTGCCTTTTCAGGTAGTATTCAGGGGCATAAGGATTGAGTTGATCTTGGGTCTCCTCCACCCATAGCCCAGTTGCATATAATGCATATGCAATAAATACCATATATTCTTTAATTGCAATCTTTTTCACATCAAACATGCACATATCTTACCCGGACAGAAAAGAAGCTGCAAGTTAAAAGTAAGCAGCTCTCATTTAATAATACAGTGCCTACTGCAGACATCTTCGTTAAATCCCCAGTATATTTAAACATTACATTGTCTTCAATATACAGTATACGTTTAATGACCTGACTTAGCAAGAGTGGTCCTCACTTAAATCCATGCTAATTCTAGGAAACTATCTGTAATGTAATGTAATAATATAACACTTCACACGGGGACAGAGAGACGCTGCACACCACCACCTCGTCAGATAGGAAGAAATGTAGACGGCCTCAGCCATTCACCTTTCTTGCTATCTGACGAGCTGGCGGAGTGCAGCATCTCTCTGGTCCTATTTGCTCTATCACTTTCTGGATGAAGCACTTGACAGCCACCACCCATTTAAATACTGTGAGACACCGGGCCTGTTCGTCATCATAACACCTTGAGCTGCACTATAAGCTTTTACAATATAACACTGCGGTTTCTAAAAATGTGCTGCTTAAAGCACGTGTGTGACCTAGCTGTCAGTGCATATTCCAATATATACTTATATACTATTTTATTTTGTTTTTGCTTGGTCATTCCTGGAAAGTCATACCAGAACTTAACTCCCAAAAGGTAGTTTAATTTAAACAACCCCCCCCCCCCCCCCCCCAGGATACTTGCATCCCATCACCTATCAGGCTTCAGGAATTGGCATACAGTGTGACCAGGTCGAGGGCCAGAGGGCAGGTCCAGTGCATCAAGAGGCAGCCAGCTTAAAGTGTATGTTACTCCAACATATCATATTCCTGATATGCACCTGCTGTACCATGTACTTGTAGGAAAAAGTCTCCTCGTCTCATTGTATTGCTTCCTTTGTGTGAAATTCCTGGTGTTCCTGCCAGTTCCTCTGCTTTCCTATTAAAAACTGACCACACTAAGCAGGAGAGCACATCCTGGTCAGTTCTCTAGCTATGCTGGGAACTCAGCCTGCTCTCTTCCAATGATAAAACTTGTCCTGACATGCCCCCGCTGTACAGCCTTTCACTGTGAAGCTCAGTGTGCTGTTGTTTCTATGCCCCCACCTCATATGCAGCTGAGAACAGAGGAAACCAGATCACTTGTAAAAAAGGAGAAAAATAGTATTTATAATTTTTTTTATATATATACACAAATGTTATACCTTTCATTTCCATTTTAAACAAAATGGGTTGTTTTACAAGGTGATCGTTTACAATCACTTTAAAAGGAACACGATAACCCAGTATATGTCACCGGAACAGTGGATAACAGCAGGACAATGCTGGATTATCTATGTGGTTATGTGTTTTGAAGATAAGAGCACTGCTTTAAAGCCTAAAGCCGCGTACATGCAATTTGACTTTCTGATGGGAAATGTTTGATGACAGGCTGTTGGCGGTAAATCCGACCATGTGTATGCTCCATTGGACAATTGTTGTCGGATTTTCCGCAGACAAATGTTGGCTAGCAGGTTTTAAAATTTTCCGTGGACAAACGTTTGTTGTCGGATTTTCCGATCGTGTGTACACAAGTCAGTCGGACAAAAGTCCAAAGTACAAACACGCATGGTCGGAAGCAAGGACGAGCCGGAAACGATCAGTCTTGTAAACTAGCATTCGTAATTGAGAATTAACATTCGTGACATGGTAAATTATGAAGTCTCGAAATGCAGCACACATTCTCTTCTTCTTTAATGGGATAATAATGAAAATGCTTTGCTGGTGATACTGGTGAAGTTATTGCAAATTCATTTTCAAAGACTTTTTTTTCTAGTGATATCAAAAATAATATTTTTATGCTTTTTTTTTTTTTTGGCCAAGTTACCACATCACCATTATCCCAAGGTTTTTTAGATCAAAGATACAACTATGTTGGTGTCCCTTGTCAATTTTACATTGTATTTTTTAAAATGTAACTGCCTACTCCCAAACTGTCATTTGAAGTAAAACACATAGCCAACTATTATTCTCCACAATTTTTTTTATTGTGCATTAAAAAAAAGAAAACAAACAAAATTTGACATGATATCTGCCAATAGAACTTAACCAAAAAGTGCATTCTATACATCCAAAAATATAGAAAATAATAAATAACACGTTATCGCCTCCGATTCCGCAACATGGCTGGTTGACGAACGGCCGTTCAGAAACGAACTGAAAAGCGCGAAATGAAAATCGTGAAATGAAAAGTGCGAAATGAAAAGCGCGAATCAACACTCACCAAACTTCTACTAACACAAAATTAGCAGAAGGAGCCCAAAGGGTGGCGCTAAAGAGCTGAAAAACCACGTAGTATGTCAGTAAATTCGTAATTGTGTGACGTGTGTATGCAAGACAAGTTTGGGCCAACGCCCTTCGGACAAAATTCCACGGTTTTGTTGGCCAACAATCCGATCGTGTGTACGAGGCCTAACTCTAGCCATTTTTTAAGCTTTGGTTTGTTAAGAACAAGTTAAAAATTCTGTCTGTGACTATAAAGGGATACAGCTGGCAATAAACACCCAACAGAGGTTTTAACTCTTCCCTGCTCTATCAAGTACAAAAAAGGTTTTGGCTGGAGCTGGGCTTTAAATTTGCAGAAGAATGGATAATAAAGCTCAATTTCATAGGTGCATAGACTGAAAAACAATAGATCCACCTTGTTCAACTTAGAAACAAAAACTACTTCTGGGATATATAATCTTGTATTAAAAAAAATTGTTATTCCTTTAAATTTTCCTCATATATTATTCAAAAGTAATCTTATTTTTATCTAAATTAGGAAAAATTCAGACAGTCTTATGTCATATCCCCACGCTATTATCTGCCCTCCACTATGCTTCACAGTTGGAGCAATGTTTTGGTTTGGTATGCAGTGTTTTGTTTTCTTCAAATTATACAGCAAGGCAAGTCAAACCCACTCTCAACTGATTGGAACACCTGAGTAAATGGGGTTGATTTACTAAGGCTAGGTTCACACAGGCAAATTGGATGGGTTTGAACTACATCCAATTCGCATGACATGTGAAAGAACTTTCTATTGTGCCTGTTAACGTATGCCCAGTGCAGCTAAAGTGCGGATTCCGTGCGAATTGAAAAAGAGTCCTGTCGGTTTTCTGAGCAGTGCGGTCTGGCTCAGTTGCAAATTCAGACCCATTGACTTCTATGGGAATGCTTCTGAATCACGCATGTAATTCAGTTGTGAACAGGATAAAATACAGACCTGATCTTGATGTATACCTGACCTGATCCTGATGTATACCTGACCTGATCCTGATTTATACCTGACCTGATCCTGATGTATACCTGACCTGATCCTGATGTATACCTGACCTGATTTATACCTGACCTGATCCTGATGTATACCTGACCTGATCCTGATGTATACCTGACCTGATCCTGATTTATAACTGACCTGATCCTGATGTATACCTGACCTGATCCTGATGTATACCTGACCTGATCCTGATGTATACCTGACCTGATCCTGATGTATACCTGACCTGATCCTGATGTATACCTGACCTGATGTATACCTGACCTGATCCTGATGTAAACCTGACCTGATCCTGATGTAAACCTGAACTGATCCTGATGTATCTGAAAAATATTTTTAAATCTTGTGACGTGATAATGATGTATTGCAACCCACGTGAAGAATAAAAATGTGGCGCTATTCTAATCACTCTTTCCGTAATATTACCATTACAAGTGAATATCCTAAATTAATAACCCTTTTGTTCAAAGGGTGTGAATCAAACAAATAATTAGTGAAAAATAGTGATAATAAAAATCAGAAAATAAAAACAAAAAAACAAAAAACAAAAAACACCAAAACGCAATGAAGTGACTTCAGTGACTCAGTGATATTGCTGAAAATCGCAGATGTGTCAATTCTATAATCAAGTGTGCAGTTGATCAATAACACACTCAGCATGAACTTCGTGACTAAATAACATAAAAGGTCCAATAATAAGTGCACATATGTGAAATAAAGAAAGTCCGTGTTGAAGATGCACAATAAATAGTGTCACAGCAAATCTTGGAAGATCCTGCAGTACACTTGAACTCTCCACCACACCTCTGTGTTCAGTGTTCCCTCTCCCAATAGACAGTCTCTTACCAACTCTGTATGCCTCCACTTTCGTATGAGGCTAGCAAGCATAAGAATATCCAGGCAATCAGAAGGGGTTAAATGTATTCCATTCAGAGACTCGTTCCATATGTAAATGAGAAAGAACTCCCAATAGTGTGATAACGTAAAAACTTTTAATATCCACACTACAAAATACACTACAAAGGGTACACTCACATTGTGTCAACTTTATAACAGCACATCAAAACACTCCACGGCACTCTGTGCACAGCAATCTCAACAAGGTAATCTGGGTGGTCTATCCTAAGGTTTTCACATAGGGTGTGTGGTCACGGAGGACCTCAATGCCAACAGCGTGTGTAGGGGTCTATCTCACCCACTCCTCGCTCGCTCTTCCAATGACTCCTCCGTCTCCCTGACAAGTGAACCGCAGCCCCTTGTTCTCTTAAGCCACACAGTCTCTGGTGTTTATCCTTCTCTCGGCCTTGCCCCCGACATGTTTCGCTACAACTGTAGCTTATTCATGGGATAGGCCGCTCTGATTGTCAATCTACTTATATAGCCTCCCTCCCCTCTGTCTAACTAAGGGGATCTCAGTGCGCATGCGCGTCCCGCGTGTCCCGCGCATGCGCAGTTAGAGTGTCCCCATAACGCGCAAACCGCAGCTATATTGTGCCTGTTAACGTATGCCCAGTGCAGCTAAAGTGCGGATTCCGTGCGAATTGAAAAAGAGTCCTGTCGGTTTTCTGAGCAGTGCGGTCTGGCTCAGTTGCAAATTCAGACCCATTGACTTCTATGGGAATGCTTCTGAATCGCGCATGTAATTCAGTTGTGAACAGGATAAAATACAGACCTGATCTTGATGTATACCTGACCTGATCCTGATGTATACCTGACCTGATCCTGATTTATACCTGACCTGATCCTGATGTATACCTGACCTGATCCTGATGTATACCTGACCTGATTTATACCTGACCTGATCCTGATGTATACCTGACCTGATCCTGATGTATACCTGACCTGATCCTGATTTATAACTGACCTGATCCTGATGTATACCTGACCTGATCCTGATGTATACCTGACCTGATCCTGATGTATACCTGACCTGATCCTGATGTATACCTGACCTGATCCTGATGTATACCTGACCTGATGTATACCTGACCTGATCCTGATGTAAACCTGACCTGATCCTGATGTAAACCTGAACTGATCCTGATGTATACCTGACCTGATCCTGATGTACAGTATACCTGACCTGATCCTGATGTAAACTTGACCTGATCCTGATCAAATATTAACCAGAAACGCTGAACAACCATTTTGTCAATTAGCTGTGAAAACAGAGCTTCGGACGTGTGAACCCAGCCTAAAGCAGAATATGCTGTTCATTTTGCAAGTGAATTTTCACATTCCAAGAGAGTCTTCCCTTAGCTTGGTGAATATGGTGAAATACATTTTGCAAAGAATATCTAATCACATGCAAAAAAAATTTTAAAAAAAAGTATTTTTGCTTGCACATGATTGGATGATGGAATCAGAAGAGCTTCACCTCACTCTTTAAGGCAGCCATTCTCAAGCAGGGGTCCGTGGAACCACTGTATATTGTCAGCCCACAGCAGGACTTAGGACCTGAGTGCATTTCTGGAAGGCCAACAGATATGGTATTTTACTGTACCTCTGGGGTCTTTAAAACAATAAAGCATGGGGAAATGTGCATGTATAGCAGAGGTATACAGCATATATATTTTTTTTAAATTTTGCCTTGACATGTTTATTAGGTATAGTCGCTGTCTATAAAATAGGCTTATGGTGCTGTTTTTTTCTGCTAACTTTTTACTTTTTAGCTGTATCACCTTTCCTAATTCTTGCTCCATTATTTTGTATACTTCTTTATTTTACATTTAAAATCCTAACAGAATCTTCTTGAACTTAAATATTTAAGCAACTAAATATATAGAAACAACTATAGTAGTATGTGTTTTTTCATTTACGTTGTAGATGTGTCATTAGTATGTGTTACTTCCGTGGGAACAGTTCCTGTCCTAGGTAATTACAGAGCTGTTAGAAGATCATACTTCCTTGCTTCATGTGCCACATCATGAGTTTTGTGTTTCTTCTTCTGTTACATATTTTTTTTTTTCGAGTTATATACTTGGTTTCACTTGTGTGTTGGAATTTTTTAGGTCTTCTATATCAATATCATTTTATGGAAGTTTGTTCTTGTGTTCTAAATCTTACGTGACAGAATGATGATTTTGCATGGTTTATTTAATTTGGATTTCCAATTTTTATGGGTTAATTCATTTTACAGAGAGCAAAGGTCTAATTTATTCCACAATTGACAACCTGGACAGAATAGCCAAAATAGGAAGGTTTCTCACTGTTCCACCACATTAATAATTTCTGATAACTGGTTATTATTGTCAGTGTTGAGAACTTAAAGTGGAAGAAAAGCCAAAGGACGCTTTCAGAAAGGCATTCCAATCAGGTCTGCCTGTCAGTTTTTCAGGCGGTTCTAATCAGACGTTTCATTCATCCCTATGGACAGACAGGTGAAACAAACTTGTTTCCGCTTATACCCGCCCACCTCTGGGTCCGATCGGGGCCGCTAAAAAAATGGGAGAGGAATCTATCCGTTTAGGCAGGTCGGAGGTAGACACATAGTGTAGTCCATTTACTCCCAGCCACCCATACAGCAGATTGGACATGGATGTGTCCGATCTGCTGCCGCTCTGCTCCAATCAGCAGGGGATCCGCTCACAGATCCCCTGCTGATTGCAATGAAATCCATCCTGTGTGGAAAGGGGCCTAAGTCTAACTTTTATTAAAAATGTTCTCTCCCTCCTACCTATCCTGCCTTATCCGTATAAGAAATATCTGTGCACCCACCTATTATTAATTCACTTCGGTCATATGATTCAGTATGTTTGGCTCCTCTGTGTCAGTGAGTGGCTTCTGCAGGGGAGAGGAGTGAGCGCTAACAGTGGCTAGGCTATGGAAGCCTATCAGATTCAGCAGGTCTGGCTCCTCTGTGTCAGTGAGCGGCTTCTGCAGGGGAGAGGAGTGAGGGCTGACAGTGGCTGGGCTATGGAAGCCTATGGTTGACATCACAGCTCCCAGAATTCCTAGCTATTAGCAAGCACTTAATTCAGCCAGAGCTGCAGGATCACGTGACCAAACTGGAAGAGATTAAAATTAGGTAACTACACAGATCTATTTTATACAGGCTAGGATGGAGGAGGGCTGAGAGAACATTTTTTTGGATGTTTAGACTTAGGCTAGGCTTTTCTTCCACTTTAACCACTTGCTGACCGCTCTATAGCAGAATGACGACTACAGCGCAGTTCTGGGAGGGCGTCATATGAAGTCCTCCTATGATCGCGCCCGCTGCGGCACGTGAGCGGCGCGCTCTGTGATTATTGTGTCACTAAGACACAGCTGATTACAGATCAGGTAAAAGGGCCAACCACAATGGCCTTTTACCACGTGATCAGCTTTGTCCAATCACAATTGGTCATGATGTAAACACAAGCCAGTTATTGGCATTCCTTTCCTCACGCTGACAGCATGAGGAGAGGAGAGCTGATAAATGGCTTGTGTAAAAGGGACATCTACACTGATAATCAGGGCACTGATTATCAGTGCAGTCCCAACAGTGCCCAGCAGTGCTGCTAATCAGCGCTCATCAGCGTCTCCATATCAGTGTCACGTATTAGTGCTGCCTATCAGTGCCGCCTGCCAGTGTCCATCAGTGCTGCATATTAGTGCCACCTATCAATGCCGCCTCATCAGCGCACATCAGAGAGTATATGTTCACACTTGTGCGATGACAGACATCGCATGTGATTCGCACCACATTGCTGTGCAGATCACAGGCAATGTCTGTGCGATCCGAGTTCAGCCATACAGACTGTATGGCTGAAATCGCATTGTATTCATACCAAAATGGTGCAGGACCCTTTTTTTGGTCCGCACTGGAATCTGATTGCATGGGTGTTTACACCTATGCGATCTGATTCCTGCACCATTTGACAGTTCGCACTGCGATCTGCGAACTAATCTGGGGGTGTCATTAACTTTACATTGACACGACCAGCGGTTCGCAGAGGGCAGTGTGAACCAGTGTCTGATTCAGGGGCGATGCGGGAATCGGCACTGAATCGCAGGGTTTCCCGCATCGCACCAGTGTGAACCCAGCCTGAAGGAGAAAAATTACCTGTTTGCAAAGTTTTATAACAAACTATGAAAATCTTTTGTTTTTGTTTTTTCAAAATTTTCGTTTTTTTTTTTTTTGTTTTAGTTTATTTAGCAAAACATAGAAAATGCAGCAGTGATTAAATACCCCCAAATGAAAGCTCTATTTATGTGAAAAAAATTATAAAAATCTCATTTGGGTACAGTGTTGCATGACTATGCAATTGTCATTCAAAGTGTGACAGCGCTAAAGGGGGGAAATAGGCTTGGGCAGGAAGGGGGTATAAGTGCTTAGTGGGCAAGTGTTTAAAGTGTATATTTTGCCCAAATTCTTTATTTTTTATTGAGAATATTTTATTAGTAGTTGATGGCTGAAACCCCTGTGAGCTTTTTATTGCTGTGTGTCTCCGTTGCAGATTTCCCCTCATTTCCTGTCTGGTGGCACTTTGACAGTAAGGCCCTATTTAAAACGTGTGATTAGGGGCATACCATGGATTCCTGCAGCAAGAGTCACAGGTTTATGTGAACAGCTGCATCTGTTCAGCCGGTACAAATGAATGACAGGCTAACTGTAACCGACTCTGAAGACAGACTCTATCCAAAATATAAAAAGTTTTGTTTTAAGATATACTTTATGGGGTCTGGGTAACCATTTTTACACCCACAATTCACACAACTTTCACTGAAGGTTCACACATTTTATAAAAGTTAGCTAAAAAAATATGAATCTTGGCTGAACGTAGGTGAATCTTTTAAAAAAAACGGTGATGAATAAACCCCTAGGTGTACCTTTAACCGCTTCAGCCCCGGAAGATCTAACCCCCTTCCTGACCAGAGCACTTTTTGCGATTCGGCACTCAATTTAACTGACGCGGTCATGCGACGTGGCACTCAAACAAAATTGACGTCCTTTTTTTCCCACAAATAGAGCTTTCTTTTGGTGCTATTTGATCATCTCTGAGGTTTTTATTTTTTGCGTTATAAACAAAAAAAGAGCGACAATTTTGAAAAAAAAGCAATATTTTTTACTTTTTGCTATAATAAATATCCCCCAAAAATATATAAAAAAAACTAATTTCTCAGTTTAGGCCGATATGTATTCTTCTACATATTTTTGGTAAAAAAATCGCACTAAGCATATATTAATTGGGTTGCACAAAAGTTATAGCGTCTACAAAATAGAGGATAGTTTTATGGCATTTTTATTATTATTTTTTTTTTATTAGTAATGGCGGCGATCTGCGATTTTTATCGCGACTGCGACATTATGGCGGACACATCAGACACTTTTGACACTATTTTGGAACCATTGTCATTTATACAGCGATCAGTGCTATAAAAATGCATTGATTACTGTGTAAATGACACTGGCAGGGAAGGGGTTAAACACTAGGGGGCGATCAAGGGATTACGTGTGTCCTAGGGAGTGAGTCTAACTGTAGGGGGGGGGGTGTGTGCTTCAACTCACATGACAGCGAACACTTCTCCCGATGACAGGGAGCAGTAATCTCTGTCATGTCACAAGGCAGAATGGGGAAATGCCTTGTTTACATAGGCACTTCCCTGTTCTGCGGCTCCGTAACACGATCGCAGGGAGACCAGCAGACATCGAGTCCACAGGTCCCGCGGGCACCGCCACGCTGTACGCGGCGGCAGGCGCGTGCCAGCTACCCCCGCCAATTAAAGGGGAAGTACAGGTATGCCCATTTGCCCACTGCTGCCATTGTGCCGACGTATATCGGTGTGCAGCGGTCGGCAAGTGGTTAAAATATCTAAAGATGATCTTGACTGTTTGGGCACACTAGGACTTGTAGTAATTAAAGCAGTATAAAAACTAAAATGTAATATGTTGTAGCTTAGCAGTCTGTACATTTGGTGGCTACATCATTTTTTTTCTTAGGCTTTATTTTCACCTGGTGAATCGGCCAGGTGACACTTCTTGTCTCCTGACTCCACTGGGTTAGCAACAGAGACCCCTTTGGACAGCAGCAGTGCCGTACTTGGTAGAAGGTAGTGTTAGATGCACTAGCAGATTTAGATTGACTAAATCAAATAAAACCGGCTAACAGTTTTTAAGCCGCTACAGCAACAGTCTTTTTCCTTTTGGGATAGAGGTTTTACACAAAAGAATAAAAGCTGACCATTGTAAGAAGCCCTGTTAGTATTAACTGGTTTGTCTCAACGCTCTAATTGACACTTTTGCAAGACAGCTTGGCCTGTTACAGGAATTTGAAAAATAACAGACTTACTGGCAGGATCAACAGGTAAAAAAGAAAAGTGAACAAGCCTAAAAAAAAAACCAAACAAAAATAATGCAGCCACCACATTTAAGAATTGGTAAGCTGTTTTTGGATTTAATACCACTTGAAACTGTAGAGTTTATCATATCCTGTATCACACTATATAAATAAAAACAAAAATGTGTTCTGTTTGTTGTAAAAGTATTTTTTTCTTTTGCTAGAATTGCGAAAAACTTTTTAAAATGAAATGAATATTTTGTAAGCAGTAGGTGTTTGGTTTATGCAAGGTTGAGGCCTACAAACTACATATTGATAGGTGTAAATAAAATGAATGAAAACTGTTTCCCATTAAAAAAAAAATAATCTAAAAATGTACAAATTAGAAATATACTGGAGAAAGCATTTTGTTTTTACATCTGGCTTGTTTCCAACCTAAACATCCTTGGAAGACTATGTTAGTCCAGAAGCCTGGAGGAAATAACCCTTGTCAATGCAACCATTAATAAAATCAGACCATAGCAAACAGGCCGAATGGGTTAAAAAGCTTACATTTCAAAACCAGGTTCATCTACAGTTATTTCTAAACAGAAAGGGCGTCTTTAAATTAAAATGTCTGCTTTTCTACAAAGAGAAAAAAAAAAAGTGGAATTAAGAAACAACTTCTGCAAAGCAATCAAATAGTAGAGTTGTGTTGGGAATCTGCTACGTCCAATAAGGGATTGCAGCTCTCTCCCCCCCCTTTTTCCTGGCAGAGATTCAGTTCTTCAAGGGGAAAAAAAAAACTTGCGGTATCTTGCTTCTTGCCTGAAGCTTTAAGACTGTGTAGAATTCTTTCCTCTCTCGTTCTCTATGCTTCCTCTGCCACTTAATCTGTTTCTGAAGAAGGAGTTGTTTTTATGGTCATGGGGGCCTTACGTTGCATGCTGTGGCTGTTCACCTTGAATTTCTACCTGGTGTATGCCTATGAAGGTAGGGTTACCTGGATATATTGCTTATTCAATCAAATGCATTGTGTTAGGGGAGGTTTACAAAAAAAGAATTTGATTTGAAAAGTTGCTCCAACTGCTCCACTTCTTCTGAAGGTTTAAGTTGGTGAACTTTAAGACTTTTGTAGCTTTTTTATATTTGATTTAATTTGAATTTACTTCAAGACTTTTGCTATAGTTGTGAGTATTTTGATGTGTGATTGCTCTAAGTTTTGCTTATGTGGTCAGCTCAATCCTTGATCACACTGCTTTCTCATTTCATTTCACTAACAGTTTACTTTAGAGTAGGTTTACTTTGCAGTCTGTCAGTTTGCTTTGTGAGAGAATGTCATGGTGAGGCATGTTTTAGGTAGCACTTACTTCACAGTCATTTGTGGATATCTGGCAACGTAACACTGTGCTGTCAGTTCCTGCTATGGAACTACATGTCTCAGCTGGTCCCATCGGACATAGAGAGGTAAACATACAGGGATATGCACTTTAATAGCATTTAAAGGGATAGAGGTATATTTGTGTGTGAAAAAGTAAAAATGATTTAAGTTATTTAAAAATAAATATATTTGTAACACAGCATTGATCTTCATATGTTTCTGCTATCTCTTGGCCTCTTAAATGGCTTGTACTATTGGTAAAGCAGTATAGAGAGCTAGGACGGTGATCAAACAGCTGAAACTTATGGCTAACAATATAAAATCATCTCTAATGTGCACTTATTGCCTTGACATGTGGATGTTAAAGGTTACTTTGTGCCTCCTTATTGATCTTTGAACTGTCTTACAGAATAAGCTTTATTTTAACAGAGGTGCTATTACATTTCCAGATCTGATAATCAGGGCCATCTTAATGCATGGGCACCCTGGGCACTGCCCAGGGGCCCCAAGTATATGGTTGCCCCACGATAATTGCATTACATCAGATTTGCCAACTGTCCCGGATTTGCCGGGACAGTCACGTTTTTTTACTAAGTTGTCCCAGAATGACCATGTTCCAGGCAGCATCCCGGAACCTGTACTGTGCTGTCCTGATCCCAGTATTGTGCCCTCATCACCCCCCCCCCCTTTTATTGAAAGTACTAATAATAATCAATGTTTAATTTTATTAACTATTTATATTTTAATTCTTGAGAGTAGGTGTGTTAATTGGAGCAGGCTGGTAAAGGCCCCAGTGCATTACTTTCCCCAGGGGCCCATAATGATATTAAGACAGCCCTGCTGATAATGCCACTCAGCTTGGGCATTGCTTAATACAAATACTCTGTAGATCTATCTGTCCGTCCATCCATCTATACATCCACATCATTTCTAAAAGGTCTGATAATTCATAAAGTTGATTTCAATCAAAAGTTCATAAATGCCAATATGAAATAAGCCTCTTCTGGGAACACCCGCATTAAAAGTTGGCTGACAGCTGTTCGGACGCGAACAGTCTGTCTTATTATTAACACAGCCGCAAGATTTTTCACATGTTTTGGCGCTTATAGAGTGTCCCTTCCTTGTATCACTCACCTTTTGAATTAAAGTTGAAAACCTTTTAGCTATGGATCGCTCTTAGATGCTTTTATTTATTTTTTTATCTGGGGATCATTGCCGTTTTTTCTTGCCACTTCAACATGGGTCTCCCTGACTCATGGATCCCGCTGTGCATTGGGAGAGAGCATCTAGCATATGACAGCCAACCCTGCAGATTATCAGTATTACACCATAGACCTGATGGGACCTCCGCTATTTGAGGAATCCACTTGATCTGCAGATGACAGCTAGCCCAGCAGTTTGCCACGGGTCTGTTCATGCCTTCTATGACCCCCTGTAACTAAGGGGTCAACTGGATCTGGTAAGCACAATTTTATTTCTTATTTACCGCATCGCCTGGATAAGTGATTAATGCGGGTGTTCCCAGGAGAGGCTTATTTCATATTGGCATTTATGAACTTTTGATTGAAATCAATTTATGATTGGACTTTTTATCTTTTTTCACTTCTAGTTTTCTTTTTGCGCTGCACTTATTTTGTTTTTTGATTGTTACTGAGGTTGGTGTTATCCTTTAGTGTTCAGCTTGCATTAATAGTTTTGGGTTTAGTTTGCCCTTCATTTTCAATTCATAAAGTTACTTAACTTACTTCCATGGGCATTTCTTAATACAAATATTCTGTGGATCTATCTGTCAGTCCATCCATCCATCTATATAATATCCAAAAGATCTGATAATGCAACTCAGCTTCTAATAAAGTTACTCAATATCCATGGGCATTTTTTAATACAAATACTCTGTGGATCTATCTGTCCTTCCATTCATCCATTTATCCACATCATTTTCAAAAAGATCTGATAATGCCACTCAACTTTCATGGGCATTTCTACTCTGTTGATCTCTCTGTCCATCCATCCATCCATCCATTCATCAGTCCATCCATCCACACAATTTCCAAAAGATCTGATAATGCCACTCAACTTCTCATAATGTTACTCAACTTCCATGGCTATTTCTTAATACAAATACTCAGTGAATCTATCTGTTCATCCAGTTATATGATTTCCAAAAGATCTGATAATGCCACTCAACTTCTGATGTTACTTTAACATTATTATCATGTTGGAAGTACAACTGTCTTTTACCATGCAAGTACATCATACTTTCCAGCTTATCAATATTTTAAAAAAATAGACACATTAACCCCCAGGCATGGTAACTCAAACTCTACCAGAGGCAGATATGCTAAAATTGGGACTGTGGGGGAGGACTGCCTGTCTGTATACATGCATACATAAACAATACTATGTGTGTGTGTGTGTACAGTAAACTGAACACATATGTTTTATGGATGTGTACCAGAAAGATTTGGCTTAAGTATATATTATATGTCATTGTTTGCTTCCACGGATGTAAACATGGCAGTGTTTGTATTGAAAAAGGTTTCTACAATCCATGTTTTGCGCAATGTAAAGACCATAAATATCAGCAATCAAATTATATGAGAGAGCATTACTAAGGCTTATGTTTCCCAGGCCCCTGTCCTGCTGACTCCTAACCTTTTGATGATATATGTATCTGTTCAGACAAAGTGATGTCTTCTCCAGCACTGTGAATCATGACTAGACTTTTCAGGCAAGGAATACATTGTGATGGTGTGATTCATTTCAGTCTACAGATGTTCATGAGACAAGTGCTGAATGGGTAAGGTATTCCTCTCAAACTGTTCTGGAATCCTTATATATTAAAGGTACCCATTGTACTGCAGTACAGCTATACCTGCATATAAAAAAAGAACTACTCAGCAGGCAGGCAAAGTTTCACTTTCAGATGTGACTGGTGTATACCCTTAAATGGACCTCTGATGATCAAAATATAGATTCTGCTATTGATGTTTTTTTTTTTTTAAAGGTGCAAGGTCCTGGTTGTCATCTGGATTCTGTTTTTAGTACATGGAGAGCAGGGCTGGATTTGTCAATAGGCAACATAGGCCATGCCTAGGGCACTGTGGTAACTGGGGTGGCACATTCATCTGCTGCACCATAGAATCATAGTTCCTCCATAATTCCTGCCATCTGCTGATGCTGTTTGTTAGACACTGATCAGTAACAAGCAAGAGAGTATCATATGTTGGAACAGTCTGTAGATATCAAGAGAAAGGGAGGTAAAGTTATGTTCAAAACCATGAACCAACAGAATAAAATAGAGTTTAGTCTCAACATCACCACCACCTGAACCTCTCTACTTTCATTGAGATATTTGGCCTCAGTGACCAGTGGGTAGGTTTGGCTGGGGGCAAAGCTCAACTTTTACAGGAAATGTTAGGGTTTTCATTATGTCAGCTGTCTAAATTTTTGGATCTGATGATCATTTTAACACGTGGTTATACTGCTTACCTTATGCAATGTTTGTGGTAGATTTACTTTAAATAAACAGTGGGGTTGATTGACTAAAACTGGAGAGTGCAAAATCTGATACATCAATGCATGGTAGCCAATCAGCTTCTAACATCAGCTTGTTCAATTAAGCTTTGACAAAAAAAAAAAACTGGAAGCTGATTGATTTCTATGCAGAGCTGCACCAGATTTTACCCTCTCCACTTTTAGTAAATAAACTGCAGTATTTTACTATCAACTTCCATATATTCATTTTACCCTTGGGCCCACACAACAGATTTTTTTTTGTAGTATCAAACTATAAATATTTTTACTCAAAATGTTGTAACGTGTGCTCAAATTTAAAGCTTTGAAGTAAAGTGCTGCCTATGAGTAGACATCACAAGATCCCCGATGCCTTTACTGCCTAGAAAAGTTTCATCTTTTCCCCTCTTTGTTTGGGTTTCACTTTATTAATGGGGCTTGACTTTCTCTGAGGCTAATCCCTGCCAACTGCCATTCCAATGTTTAATTAAACTGTCTTAATGGCTGGTAAAGGCACTGTCAAAGAACAGGCGGGTGGCAGTGGGTGAAGCTTTGCCACAAAGTCAGAGGAAGTCAGGCCCCAGTAACAAAGTGAAACTTGATCAGAGATAAGCACCATAAAGGCTTTTCTGACTAATTAATGTAATAGCATGTAGGCAGGTGCAGTCTGTATTCTCCACTGCAGGTGGCACTCAGCCACAGTGGCAGTGCAGAGGGAGAGGAAATCAGGAGGAACAAGGTTCTTCTATGGTTTCTTGGGTGACTGGGGCAGCACATGTGAATCTGGCGGCCATCTTGGGTCAGGCACAGTCTATTAAAGACCCTGGCTCCGGGATTTGACATGCTTTTAGCATAAAGATAGAGTAGGGACAGGTCACCTGTCTGTCAGGGACAGCATTAGCTGCAGGGAAAGGTTCCAGACAAGTAGGGAAAGCATAGGGATCCGCTTCTATTCCTGGAGATTTCCCCATTTGGGCTCAGATTAGCCAGCCCGCATTCTGCTCTCGGCTGAGACCTGCTCTGCTACACGCTGTTGTCATCTGTAAGCATTTTTGGTTGGGCTTCCTTCCACCAGGCTTGTTGTAAACTGTTTTGCCTCTACTTCAATATGTTTTCTCAATTGCACCTGCACTGATTGTGTATTATTGCCACTGCATCATGCTGCACCCACCCACAATCAGGTACCTTGTGGTGTCTGCTCCTAAGCAAGATTTTAAAGATGAATTCCAGGTATGGCTATTTTCTATGTAATTACATTGGTTCAGCTTTTACCAGGGCTGCATTCTGCCCCTCCAGACAGATGCTGTCAGCTTGGCTAAGACCTGCTCAACTACACGCTGTTGTCATTCGTAAGTGTTCCTGGTTAGGCTTATGTCCACTGAGCCTGTTGTGAACTGTCTTGCCTCTACTTTAATACAAGTTCTCTTGATTGCACCTGGACTTAGTGTGCATTATTGCCACTGCATCAGGTTGCATCCACCCGCAAGCAGGTACCTTGTGGTGTCTGCTCCTAAAGCAAGATTTTAAAGATGGATTACAGGTATGGAAATTTTTTATGTAGTTACATTGGTCCAGCTTTGACCATTGTAACTATTCCTATACCATACCTGGCCAATGCTCATGGAAGCTGGGAATCACAGAAGTAGACACCACTACTCCAGTGATCTCCACTTGCTTCCTAGTCCCATTCCAAGCAGCTGCCCTGCTGCATTCTGAACACTGGAAGTCAGCAACTAGGACGCCATTTAAGAATGCTTTGCATTTTCTGAATAAATGCAAAGCGGTCTCTGTTTGCATGAGGTGGAGCAGTAGTGTCAAGGCCAGGTGTGGTCCAAGATGGACCAATGTAAGTAAGTCTAAAATATCCATACCCAGATTTTTTCTTTGAATTGTAAAAGTGGAAAATTAAGTAAGTATCACTTTAAGTTGGATTATATTCATAAATGTTACCTGATGTGCTTTTTATGCCACAGCCTTTTTCTCAATCAGGCCATGGTTGCCTACTACATGCCAACAGAATTCCTGGACCTACAATGTTGGACGCAGTACTTGTAAAGCATTTGCAGTTTCCATGTGATATTAATAACCATGAAAAGGCTTGTGATGACCAGTACTATAGGAGAGAAAGAAAGTAACTTTACAGGTGTAGTGTAATGGTATCATAAATTAAAGACTGCCTATTCTGATTATTCCATGTTCATGGAGTACAATGTACAATATACTGTACATTTTGTATAATTTATATCTTGATCCTTTGGTGGGTCCTGCTTAATTCAGTCTGATACTAATACAATACATTTTAATTGTGATGTAAGAAGTATGAAATTAATTAGCAACATTGCCTGTTAATAATTTTATCTGCAATATCATCCGTTAGTCATTTAGAGAGGCAGCAAATGTGTGGTTATCACTACTGACCATTTTGCATAAACAATGAGCGCTTTAAGTCAACTGAGCTCTTGTCTTTTATGCACAGCGATTGTGCCAAGAATGGTTTCAATTTTTTTTTTGGAGCATGTAGCATATTAACACAGCTTTACTATTGTATTTTAGTCTAAACTTCAATTTGGCAGTCCATTTTACCATGGAAGACTTCTTTTGGCAAGGTTATTATTTATTAAAGAGTTTCCAGAATGTGTTATGGAACACAGGAATTGTAAAAGACAAAAAAAAAAGAAGAATCATTAAATATATTTGTTTGTATTGATTCCATCATAAAGGTTCTTCCTTCTTTGAGAAATGTCTGCTTTGAATCTGATGTGATATCTCTGTAATGATGGTTTCTGTGGTGTTGATATCTTTGCACAAGTGCAGTACCATTGAATTATATTCTCCCTGTTGAATTATATTCTTTAAATTATGCAACAGGCAAAGGTTGAATTTACTAAGGTGGGTGGTAAGACTACCACTATGGCAGTATGATTTGGTCATTGGGGTATCCGAGATTTAACATATTGAAACCCAGCTATTTAATCAGTAAACCAAACTCTACTTAACCCACTTCAGCCCCAGAAGATTTGGCTGCTGAATGACCGGGCCATTTTTTGCGATTCGGGCACTGCGTCGCTTTAACTGACAATTGTGCGGTTGTGCGACACTGCACCCAAACAAAATTGGCGTCCTTCTTTTCCCACAAACAGAGCTTTCTTTTGGTGGTATTTGATCGCCTCTGCGGTTTTTATTTTTTGCGCTATAAACAAAAAAAGTGCGTCAATTTTGAAAAAATACAATATTTTGTACTTTTTGCTATAAAAAAAATATCCCCATTTTTTTTTTAAAGCTAATTTTTTCTCAGTTTAAACCGATGTATTCTTCTACATATTTTTGGTAAAAAAAAATCAAAGTAAGCGCATATTGATTAGTTTCTGCAAAAGTTATAGCGTCTACAAAATAGGGGATAGATTTATAGCATTTTTATTATTATTTTTTTTTTTACTAGTAATGGCGGCGATCTGCAATTTTTATCAGGACTGCAACATTATGGCGAACACATCATTTTGACACATTTTGGGGACCATTGGCGTTTATACAGCAATCAGTGCTAATAAAAATGCACTGATTACTGTAAAAATGTCACTGGCAGGGAAGGGGTTAACAATAGGGGCAATCAAGGGGTTAACTGTGTTTCCTACTATGTGTTTCTAACTGAAGGGGGAGGGGGACTGACTAGAGGAAATGACAGATCGTGGTTCCTAGCTATTAGGAACACAGAATCTGTCACTCCTCACAGAGCAGAACAGGGATTTGTAAGTTTACACACACACTTCCGTGTTCTGCCTCTCGTGCCCGCTATCGGTCATGCCCCGTGGTCATCGTGACTGGTCGGCCACGAGCAGCGGGTGCGTGCGCGTGCCTGCTATCCCGATCCCATGAGCCAACGTGGATCGTGGGATCGTGCCAACCTGCCGCTGTAAAAAGATGACGGCTGGTCGGTAAGCGATTAAAGCAGACCTCCAGCCAAAAATAACAAGATCAAAATGAATAGCTTATTAAATCATTTTTAAAAAAACCCTCTTTTTGCTGTATCCAAAGATGTTCCCCGCAGTATCTTTTTCTGCTACCAGGCGCAGTGTTAATTTGGGCAGCAAATTTTAATTTAGTTTTAGTCTTTTGACTAAAATGCCATTTTCGTTTTAGCCATCTGCAATTATTTTAGTTTGATGTATTTAGTTGACTAAAACCTCCAGTACATTTTAGTCGACTAAAAAATCCAGTACATTTTAGTTGACTAAAATCTTCAGTACATTTTAGGTGACTAAAATAATTTTAGTCGACTAAAATCGAATGGGTTCAGTTAAATTGTAATGCATTATTTAAGTATTTCTCTACAATTTCCAAACTCATTATATACTCCTGGAGTGAAAAATCGAATATGTTATTATTTATGGTATTAAGGTCTGAACATGCACTACAGACACAGATTTAGTCATTACACAACATCTTTAGGGGTAAACCTAGTTTTGTTACAAGAATATTGCTTTTTTGACAGAAGTGTAACGTTAAAATAAAAAAACTCTTTGTGTGATGATGCTACCATGCAGTGCACATTTACATGAACTTATCTGGTTTCAGAAAAAAAAATATGTTTTTTTTGGGGGGGGGGTATTGTATTCTTTAGGCTTAAATTGATTTTTTTAGTCATGGGTGCAAATACAGCTTTGACAGCAAAAGGGTTAATCCTGCACAGATCAGACAGTGTGCGTCTCTCCCATAGTGGACAAGCTGTGAAGCCTATTTACAAGGAGGTCTCCTTCAGGGGGCCTTTATATATTAGTATGAAGTGTGACTGTGTCCACAAACAGTGGAGATCCCACAGTCCTTGAAGGATCAGTGTGATCAGAGCACTCTGTCTTCTGGGACACACAGCCCTTACCTCACTGGACTAGTAGAGATCCAATCAGCCCTGCAGGCGTGTATCTACAGAGGCAGTGTGTGAGAGGGTTAACTACACAGCCAAGCCCCCGCCATCCTAATAGAACATCCCCCTTCAGGCTGCACAGCCATTGATGGTCTAACCATCCGCTTGGACAGCCTCCTATCTACAAATGCCGGGCTTCATCCAGAGGAAGCAGGTGGAGCTCTGTGGAAACCAGAAGTGCCAAGGATAAACGTCCCTGCTCCACATTTTCATTTCGTTTTTGTCTGTTAACGAAAACGGAATTGATTTTCGTCATAGTTTTCATCAGTGGATGAAAATGTGGTGTTCTTTTCATTTAGTTTTTGTCACTGCAAAAATGCCGCTGACGAATATTTTGATGAAAACGTTTTAGTTGACAAAGTTAACACTGACTAGATGTCCTTAGTCTGATAGGCTGCATAATTCAACTCACTTCTTCTAAGCCCATGCTGTCCTGGACTCGACTCACCCCAGTCTGTGACTGTCAAATGATGAGCTTATCCCTCTGTCACTTATTTTTCTCTTCTTATTAGCATACTTCTTGTCAGCATATGAACTGATTGGCTCCTTGTGCTGCTACCTCTCACACTCCAGCCCTCCTGTACAGTAGATTTGCAATTGCAAGAGGTTGACACCAGGTCACATTCAGGTACTTTCACTGCTTGTATTAAAGCGTTTGTTACTCCCCAAAAAAATTGATCCTGTTCATTTAAAGCATTTGCCCCTTTCTATCACCTGAATTAACTGGCTGATCCTGCGTGTTCTGCCTCCCCCTGTAAACTGACCACAGTTTATCATAGCTGCTGAGCCCTGACACTGTGGTCAGTTTATGTACCTCCTTCATCCGCAGCTCTCCTCTGTCCCCCCCCCCCCCCCCCACCTGTCAGCTAGTGACAGTGCCCGCTCCTAACCTCCTGCTACTGAAATTGCTTTTAAATTCTCCAACAATCCTTTGTGTTTGATAATGTTAGGTTCTCCAGTGTGTGCCTTATAAAAAACAATGCCTTTCTATATCTTATTTGAGAGTGCTGATCAGCGCTCATGTGACCGGCCGTCTCTCTCCTCCTCTCCTCCCAACTAACATCAGCGGGGGATTCTTGGCCCCTCCTGCTTTGACTGTCAGATTGAGAGGGGAGAGAGGTGGCTGGTCACATGAGCGCCGAGCGGCGCTATAAAATAAGGTATAGAATGGCATTTTTTTAATGAATCACATACACTTGGGCACCTAACATTATTGGACACAGAGGATTGCATGGAGACAATACAGTGGCTCAACAACCACTTTAAAAAAATACATTTAATGATGTATTAATGATTACATTAAATTAAATCCAGGGACACCCTACTGACCATGGCCACTTTTATTAGGGGTGGGGCATAAGAAGAGCAGGGGCAGGGATAATGTCAACACCAATTGTTGGGTGTGGCTAAATTATGCTAGGAATGAGAGAAGCCTAAAGGGTATGGATTAATAATACTTAAATCTACACTGCTTTGGGCCAAGAGTTCATAACACACACAAGTGTACAATTGTAGAGGACAACAGCAAGTAAAGTACAGAGTGCCTCCCAAACAGAAATCCCACCCACCAACCAATACAATCCCTCACCCTCCCATGGAAAAAACACCTCCAGCACATACTCCCTGCTCCCTAAATTGTCCTCACTGGACCTTGGCATGGCTTTGCTGTTGAGTCTCCACAGGTCCACCATCTGCTGGTGAGTTCCCTCCCCTCGTCTTTAGAATTAGCACCTGGTACCTTCAGAAGGCACCATATGCTTTCAGGATGGAGAGGAGTCTGATGCATCAGATGGCATCAGATGGAGCATGTCACCTCTTCAGCTCCTCCCTGCCTCTCTCTGCACAGGCAATCACCAAAATGCTCATGGGTGCATTTAGAAGTGACTGCCAGCAGAGGGCTCTTCAGTTACAATCTAGTTCAGTATAGTAATGTCACAAAGTGCCATTGGTGTCTACTGCTACTGATCTATCACATGGCCCCCCTCTCCCCTTCCACCACATTAAAACTGTACATGGGGCAGATGCTCTTCCTGGATCCTCTCACCCGTCCTCTTGTTCTGGCCCTGTACCCTAGTTTAGTGTTGACTTACTAGCTCCAGCCCAGATGTGCACTGCAGGTCACATCACAAAGAAAAGCAGGACGGCAAAGAATCTATATGCTTACCTTCCGCAAAAATGTCTACACATGCTAGAGGGGAGGGATCAGGTAGACCATGTGATATCAACATGTGACATCATCAGTAACCCTGGACACAACTGGGAGCAGACACAGCCCTCCACTATCTCCTCCTGCTCCAGGCCAATCATAGAAATTTTTTTAAGGCAGATTTCCCTGCAGCTATCCGGCCCGGGGACACCACTTTTGAAGCTGGAAAGAAATCAGAGACACATTCTTTCAACCGGGGATAAAATCAGGGACACTTTTCTTTTGAGACAGCCCCCGAAAGTCGGGTACTGTCTCCTGAAACCAGGGACATCTTTTAACCCAAGCCTAGAGTTCTAGAGCTTTAATACCCCAATATCATATTTGGCCAGACTGACCCCTTGACATTTTTCTTTTTGTATAAAATGACTTAAACTCTGAGCATCACAAGAGCCTTTTGATGCATGCTGGCATTTAGAATATGGTTTTTAAGACAAAGATGATTTTTTTTCTCTGCACACTGGCAATTAAATTGAATTTGCAGAAGGTGCTTGCTATAGGTGATTTTAGTGATACTGTAAATACAGGTGCGTGTACATTACTGATTTTCCAAAGCTCTTAATGCACTTACAGTATGTGCTGCTCATTTTCGACACAGTGGGTTTAGCTGAAGTTAAAGTTAAAACCTAGGCAAACAGTTAAAACCATGATTAAAATATATACAGTATATATGAATTTTTTGTCAAATGTCTGCCAAATGATTGTTTAACCAGTCCTCTGATCTGGGCCCTGCCAGATCCTGGACATTTGTGCAGACAACATTTCAGTTAAGGTGTATGTAAACCTTAACAATGAACTCTTATTTACTTCTTTTTGGTCCATTAAATATACAGTTGAAAGTGTTTTGTAATATCCGTTTGAAAAGTGCAAAAATACCTCTTGATCCTACCAGAAATCTTGTAAACTTGTAGGTTCCTGTGCACTATGTATAGTTTCCAGCCCTGCCCATTTCAACTCATCTCCTATGTTATGAAGATGAGGAGAGGGGTCCTGTAGTCCTAAAACACTTCCTGTTCTAGGGTAACAGTGCTGCTCATCCATAGATATATAGTACAGTAAGTAAGTGTGTAAACCTTGGACAGGAAGTGTGTTACAGGCATGACCACCAGGTGAAAATAAAGGAAAGAAACCAAAAAACAAGAAAACACATTTAGTTGCCATATCCAAAGATTGGCAAACTGCAAACTATAAATTTTTTATTCTTGGGTTCAGATACACTTTAAAGTGGTGTTCCACTCCCCAAAAAATAATGCCTAAAAAAAAAAAAAAAAAAAAAAAACATTTGGAAAAATTTTTTTTTTTTACTCACCTCGTAGTCTGCCTCCTTCAGTGGCTGGGCTGGTGACATCACTTCCTCTCAGGGCATGAAGGGCTCAGCTCTGGCCCCACCCCTCTTGTCAATCATCTGGGACACATTACAGGTCCCAGATGACTGAGCGGCCAGTCACGGCACGCAGCACCGCTCGCGCATGCACAGTAAGTTGCAATGCTGATGCTGCCGAACGGAGGGGGAGACAAGCGGGTCGTCTATCCCCCGCATCGCTGGACCCTAGGACAGGTAAGTGCCCGATTATTAAAAGTCAGCAGCTGCAGTATTTGTAGCTGCTGACTAGGGATGAGCTTCGTGTTCGAGTCGAACCCATGTTCGACTCGAACATCGGCTGTTCGATCGTTCGCCGAATTGCGAACGTTATGGGCCGTTCGCGCTAAATTCGTGTGGCGCGTCACGGCCCATAATTCACTGCGGCATCGCAGTGCATTGCTGGCTGATGATTGGCCAAGCATGCACTATGACCCGCATGCTTGGCCAATCACAGCGCTGTCAGTAGAGAGAGCTGTAATTGGCCAAAGCCAGGGTGGCTTTGGCCAATTACGGCTCAGGGCATTTAGTACACACCCCACACTATATAAGGCCGCCTGCACGGCGGCCCTGTGTAGTGTGTGTTCCGGTGTGCTGAGAGATAGAGAGAGAGAGAGACAGTGTCATTTGATTTGAGTTAGATAGATTAGGCAGAACAGTCAGTCAGTTAGCTGCACTTACAGTGTATTGTGTATATATATGCATCCCAGGTGTTGCATATATATATATACACTGTATTCAGTTTAGCTAGATCCGTTCCTGTTATCTTCTATCTAGACTATTTACATTTAATGCAGTGCGTCCTGCTCACAGTGTTCAGCTAGATCCGTTCCTGTTATCTTCTAGACTATTTACATTTAGTGCAGTGCGTCCTGCTCACAGTGTTCAGCTAGATCCGTTCCTGCTATTTACATTTAGTGCAGTGCGTCCTGCTCACAGTGTTCAGCTAGATCCGTTCCTGTTAAATTCCTACTGACCGGCAGGCTTGTCTGGTTACAGTATATAAAGCTACCTGAAGAAAATTACAGGTGTTCTATTTGATCCTATTAGTACCACGGTCAGGCAGCTAGACTATTTACATTTAGTACAGTGTGTCCTGCTCACAGTGTTCAGCTAGATCCGTTCCTGTTATCTTCCTACTGACAGGCAGGCTTGTCTGGTTACAGTATATAAAGCTACCTGAAGAAAATTACAGGTGTTCTATTTGATCCTATTAGTACCACGGTCAGGCAGCTAGACTATTTACATTTAGTACAGTGCGTCCTGCTCACAGTGTACAGCTAGATCCGTTCCTGTTATCTTCCTACTGACAGGCAGGCTTGTCTGGTTACAGTATATAAAGCTACCTGAAGAAAATTACAGGTGTTCTATTTGATCCTATTAGTACCACGGTCAGGCAGCTAGACTATTTACATTTAGTACAGTGCGTCCTGCTCACAGTGTTCAGCTAGATCCGTTCCTGTTATCTTCCTACTGACAGGCAGGCTTGTCTGGTTACAGTATATAAAGCTACTTGAAGAAAATTACAGGTGTTCTATCCCAGCTTAGTGCAGCTACAGGCCATTAGTATGTCTGGAAGGCCAAGAAGGAGAGGCAGACAGTCACAAGCCAATAAGAGAGGGCAAGCAGGCTCTGTGTCTAGTGCTGGTCGTGGAGACGGTGCATCCTCATCAGCACGTGGCCATGGGACACGCTTGGCCTTTTTTTCGGCAGCTGGCCATGTTGAGCCGCAACATGCGGAAGACTTGGTCGAGTGGATGACCAAGCCGTCCTCATCCTCCTCATCCTCTCTCACCCATGCCCAGGGTGCTTTGTCTGGCAAAGCAGCGGCCTCTTCCCTCAGCTCAATGTCATCAGTGACTCCTTCCCTAGCTCCACCATGTCCTCATGAGGATTCCCTCGAACTGTTTGACCACAGTGTTGGGTACATGCTCCAGGAGGATGCCCAGCGTTTGGAAGGCTCTGATGACGATACTGAGCTCGATGAAGGCAGTAACATGAGCGCGGACAGAGGGGGTGCCCAAGAAGGACAGCAATCTGGCAGTCATGCTCCCCCTGCTGCAGCATACTGCCAGGTTTGCTCCAGTGATGAGGAGGGAGGGGATGATGAGGTCACTGACTCAACGTGGGTGCCTGATAGGAGAGAGGAGGAGGAGGAGGAGGAGGAGGAGGAGGAGGAGGAGGCGGCAGCACATCACCAACGAGGCAGGATGCCCTCCAGGGGCCAGCCTAAGGGCAGCACATTGACTGCATCACACCCCAAAGCTCCACATGTGCAGGGCGCTGCAGTCTCTGCGCGTTATTCAAAAAGTTCTTTGGTGTGGGCCTTTTTTGAGACGAGTGCATCAGATCGCACCGCTGCTATTTGCAACATATGTCTCAAGCGTATCTCGCGTGGCCAAAATATCTCCCGCTTGGGTACCACATGCTTGACCAGACATATGTTGACCTGCCATGCAGTTCGTTGGCAAGCGTATCTAAAAGACCCACACCAAAGAACAAAGAGGATCTCTCCTTGCTCCTCATCAGCTGAGATTTCCAACCCCACTAGACCTTCAGTCCTCTCTGAGACCTGCAGTGAGAGGAATGAAGGTGTAGAATTAGGTGTGTCACAGCCAAGTACTTGTGGGCAATCTGCTTTTGGTACACCGACGTCAGATTGTACCAGGCAAATTTCCCTGCCCCAGCTGCTGCACCGCCGAAAGAAGTTTGCTCCCAGCCATCCACATGCCCAGCGGTTGAATGCTAGCTTGGCAAAATTGCTAGCACTTCAACTGCTGCCTTTTCAGTTGGTAGACTCTGCCCCCTTCCGTGAGTTTGTGGAATGTGCGGTTCCTCAGTGGCAGGTACCCAAACGCCACTTTTTCTCACGGAAGGCGATTCCGGCTCTCTACCGGCATGTGGAAGGCAATGTCCATGCCTCGCTGGACAGGGCGGTCAGCGGTAAGGTGCATATTACCGCTGACTCATGGTCCAGCAGGCATGGACAGGGACGTTACCTAAGTTTCACGGCGCATTGGGTGACTCTGCTGGCAGCTGGGAAGGATGCAGGACAAGGTGCAGTAGTGTTGGAGGTTGTTCCGCCACCACGCCTCCAAAATGCTGATTGTGACACACCTCTCTCCTCCACCCCCTCCTCTTCTTCTTCCTCCATGGCCTCTTCCTCGGAACCAGCGGTGCTCCGTAGGCGTTCAAGGGGCTACGCAAGTACGCAGGCCAAAAGATGCCATGCGGTGCTTGAGCTGGTGTGCTTGGGGGACAGGAGCCACACTGGGGCAGAGGTTCTGTCAGCTCTGCAGGGGCAGGTTCAGAGGTGGTTGACGCCACGCCAACTTAAGGCAGGAATGGTGGTTTGCGACAATGGCACCAACCTCCTCTCTGCCCTCCGACAGGGACAAATGACCCATGTGCCCTGTTTGGCTCACGTCCTTAACTTGGTGGTGCAGCGGTTCTTGGGCAGGTACCCGGGCTTACAGGATGTCCTGAGGCAGGCCAGGAAAGTCTGTGTGCATTTCCGCCGGTCATATAATGCCAGTGCTCGGCTGACGGACCTCCAAAAGGAGTTTAACCTGCCCAAGAACCGCCTAATCTGTGACATGCCCACCAGGTGGAACTCAACGTTGGCCATGCTGCAGCGGCTGCACACGCAGCAGAGGGCCATCAATGAGTACCTGTGCGACTATGGCACCAGGACAGGGTCAGGGGAGCTTGGTTTTTTTTCCCCACGCCAGTGGGCCATGATCAGGGATGCATGCACTGTCCTGTCACCATTCGAGGAGGCCACGAGGATGGTGAGCAGTGACAGTGCATGCATCAGTGACACTGTCCCCCTTGTCCACCTGTTGGAGCACACGCTGCGTGGAATAATGGACAGGGCACTTGAGGCAGAACAGAGGCAGGAAGAGGAGGACTTCCTTAGCTCTCAAGGCCCCCTTTATCCAGACAGTGTTCCTGCGTGCCCGCCGATCACACAGGAAGAGGACGAGGAGGAAGAGGAGGAGGAGGAAGATTGTGTCAGTATGGAGGTGGAGCCTGGCACTCAGCATCAGCAGCAGTCTTTAAGGGATCAGTCCCAAGAAACACATGGACTTGTACGTGGCTGGGAGGAGGTGGCTGCGGACCATGTCGTTCTTAGTGACCCAGAGGACTCCGGACCGAATGCCTCAGCAAACCTACGCTGCATGGCCTCCCTGATCCTGCAAAGCCTGCGTAAGGATCCTCGTATTCGTGGTATCAAGGAGAAGGACCAATACTGGCTGGCAACCCTCCTTGATCCACGTTACAAGGGTAAGGTTGCGGACCTTATCTTGCCATCGCAGAGGGAGCAGAGGATGAAACATCTTCGGGAGGCCTTGCAGAAAGGTCTGTGCAACGCGTTCCCAGAGACTGGGAGGTTACAAACTCCTGTTTCTGGACAACGTGTTGCTGAGGCTTCGGTCAGTCAAAGAAGGAGCGGTGGAGAAGGTGGCCGTCTGACCGATGCGTTCAGACAATTTTTTGGTCCGCAGCCCCAAGGTATGATCGGTTCCAGCAACCATCGCCAGCGTCTGTTTTACATGGTGCAGGAATACCTAGGGGCAAGATCAGACTTGGACACCTTTCCCACCGAAAATCCTCTGGGTTACTGGGTCTTGAGGATGGATCACTGGCCAGAGCTTGCACAGTATGCAATTGAGCTACTGGCCTGTCCTGCATCCAGCGTTCTTTCGGAACGCACATTCAGTGCTGCTGGAGGCGTGGTAACCGATCACAGGGTGCGTCTGTCCACCGACTCGGTCGATCGGCTGACCTTCATAAAAATGAATGAGTCTTGGATCACCACCAGCTACCAAGCACCTGATGCTGATGTAACCGAATAATTTTTTTTGAAATCTCAGATCCCTTCAAAGACTGCCTATGCTGATGCTGAGTGACTATCCCTGAGTAATTATCCTCTTCCTCCTCAATCATCACGCTGATAGCTTGTAAGAACATTTTTGGTTCTGGGCGCCACCACCAGTGCCTAAGGCCCAATTTTTCAGCCCCTGTCTAACAGGGGCGTGTAATTACAATTTTTGATGCAATACTTTGCAGCAGGGCTCGTTCCTGCGTTCCAACTAGAGTGTCTGTGAGGGGTTGCAGTGTTGTGGCACCAGCACCAGTGCCTAAGGCCCAATTTTTCTGCCCCTGTCTAACAGGGGCGTGTAATTACAATTTTTGAAGCAATAATTTGCAGCAGGGCTCGTTCCTGCGTTCCAACTAGAGTGTCTGTGAGGGGTTGCAGTGTTGTGGCACCAGCACCAGTGCCTAAGGCCTAATTTTTCAGCTGCTGTTCAACAGGGGCATGTAATTACAATTCTTGATCTAATATTTCACAGCAGGGCCCTGTGAGGGCTTACAGTGTTGTGGCCACAGCAACACCTAAGGCCCAAATTTCTGCTGAGTATATAGGGCAGGACCCTACTTTCAAACATCTAACTTACAAACGACTCCTACTTGCAAACGGAAGGAGACAACAGGAAGTGAGATGAAATCTACCCCTAGGAAGGGAAATTCTCTCCTGTAAGAGTTAATATGGGAAAACAAGTTCTCCTTTCCACTGATGCTTTCCAATCCTTGTTCCACAAAAAAACCCAAATTTTCAAAAAACATTTTTCATTGGGACAAAAAAGTGAGGTGAAATCTTCTGAAGAGGAGGAAAGACAGCAAAACAAATGTCACAGGGGTGATAACCCTTCCCTATGTTTTCCAAAAAGCTTAGAAAAGATTTTTTGGCTGGAGCTAAACACGTTAAAAATGTTCAAAATTACAAACAGATTCTACTTAACAACAAACCTACAGTCCCTGTCTTGTTTGCACCGCCTGTATACTGCTGTTCAGAGTATATAGGGCCTGGTGGCCCCACACCTTTCCTTATTTTAATTTGGGTGCGGGGTTCCCCTTAATATCCATACAAGACCCAAAGGGACTGGTAATGGACTGGGGGGTACCCATGCCGTTTGTCTCACTGATTTTCATCCATATTGCCATGACCCGACATGACATTAAACCCGCAAGCAGTTTTAAATGAGATTTTTTCCTTTAAAAATGACATTTGGTGCAGGGACTGTTCTAAACATGGGAAACACGCGTCACTTTACAGGCATACTATAGACACCCCCCAGGTACGATATTTAAAGGAATATTTCACTTTTTTTTTTTTACTTTAAGCATCATTAAAATCACTGCTCCCGAAAAAACGGCCGTTTTTAAAAGTTTTTTTTGCATTGATACATGTCCCCTGGGGTAGGACCCGGGTCCCCAAACCCTTTTTAGGACAATACCATGCAAATTAGCCTTTAAAATGAGCACTTTTGATTTCGAACGTTCGAGTCCCATAGACGTCAATGGGGTTCTAACGTTCGTGCGAACTTTCGGTCCGTTCGCGGGTTCTGGTGCGAACCGAACCGGGGGGTGTTCGGCTCATCCCTACTGCTGACTTATAATTTTTTAAAAGAAATGGGAACTCCTCTTTAAGCAATACAGCCTGGTCAATAACCCACCCCAGACTGTGAGTTGAAAAAGAAGCAGCAGCACACTCATAAGGTTATAGACAGCCATAGATGATTCGAATCTCCTCCGGTTCAGCAGGGACTGGCTGAGATTCGAACCATGTAGGGACACGCTGACTGTACCCAAGTTGATCGATCAGCCTGTCAGATTTTACATGCGATTATTGCCAACGGCTATAGCCGCTAACAATAATCACTGTGTGTTCTCCCAACCAGGATGGCTCCCCCTGCTCCCCTGTCGAGAGAACACAATAGCTCCGTGGGAGGGATTCGATCAACACTGACTGTGTTGATGGGGGAATCGCCATGTTTATGGCCAGCTTATCTGTCTGTTCTCCACTCCAGATTACAAGCATGTGTCACTATTGATTGACAGCAGAGTTGGCAACCTCCTGCAGCATTTTTTACTGACAAAACATGGAAAATTTACTGGAGGAGCACATTTTGATAAAGCCCTAAATGTGTGTAGGATTACAGGAGACTAATGCCAGAACATATTCTGGTTCTAATGCTAGCAGTAAAAATAAATTGAGCTATTTTAACTGTATGTACTTGGATTAAATTATGTTTTTTTTTCTTAGATTTGCTGGAGTTTATTTTTAAATGCAGTAGTGTGCACACATGCATTCACAATCAAATTAATCTATAAACAGGGTGTGCGTAGTATGAGCTAAATGCAATGTCAAGCGAAAAAAGATTATTAACCCTCAATGACGGCGAGGAAAATGCAAGGCTAAAAGGCACAGGAGCGGATTTACAAAAACCGGTGTACTGTAGCTACACTAATCACCCTGTCACACTCAATTTAAAAGAAGAAACCTGTGCAACTACTTCTCTTTGGCTTCTGGTTTCTTTACTCCACTTTTTGTAAATCAGCCTATGGGGCTATTAATGGGTTTATGCAGAAAATAGAATCAAATTAATATTCAGATCTGACGATATAAAAACCCTATGGGGCTATTTATATAAAAAAAATTCATGAACTGAATTTTCATGCCATTCGTAAGCCATTTTTGGAAGCCTATATGCCACCTGCGTTTCACTATATTTATGATGGATCAAACACGATTATCTGATGTATTGGCAAATGATGGGAGGGGGATAACATGGGTTAAAAAAATTGGGACATACCGCCTGAGGTTATGTTTGCCATAGTGCAATACCATTGCAAACATCACATGTTCACTAATAACCAATCAAGAGCCTTTGATGCATGCTGACATTTAGAATATGGTTTTTAAGACAAAGAAGATTTTTTTTCTCTGCACACTGGCAATTAAATTGAATTTGCAGAAGGTGCTTGCTATAGGTGATTTTAGTGATACTGTAAATACAGGTGCAGTGTACATTACTGATTTTCCAAAGCTCTTAATGCACTTACAGTATGTGCTGCTCATTTTCGACACAGTGGGTTTAGCCATTTTTGGAAGCCTATATGCCAACTGCGTTTCACTATATTTATGATGGATCAAATATGATTATCTGATGTATCGGCAAATGGTGGGAGGGGGATAACATGGGTTAAAAAAATTGGGACATACCGCCTGAGGTTATGTTTGCCATAGTGCAATACCAACCCCACAACACTTTCTTTTGTCAAAGTCCATGGTTATTTACGCTGTTATTGCTGACCTCTTCTTTTAAAAAAATGTTCATTGTCTGTCTTTGCCCAGTTCAGCTGAAAATGGTGGGTGACTTATCTTTTACAGGCATTTACAGGCACTGTAATACTGTTCTGCTTCAGGCCGTCCTCCTTCCTTGTCTGACATGTAGCACCCTTGCAGTTGGTAGAGTAGGTACATTTAGTTTGGCTCCCCTGTAGGCAGGGGAGCATGTTTTATTTGCTTTATATTTAGGAGACTGGACAGTGCTTCACAGGCTGTGGCTCTGTTTCCTCCTTCCGTCTTCTGTAACTCTCTGATGTTTCCAGAACATAGTTGGCTGAAGGACAGAGGCTGCAGCCTGAATATTCATTGACCTTCCACCAATCCCTGGGAAGGTGAGGAAGCAGCTCATAAATATTCTGAAGACTGGTAGTCTGGGAGTAGAGTCCAGGGTCCAACAATCTGGAGGTGACCCCTGTGCTGGGGGCACTGCCCTGTGTGGCAGAAGAGAAGGAGCGAGAGGAGTGAGAGAGAAAGGAAGCTCCAGGACATTATTTAACTAGGCCTAACTGCAGACTTCAAGCCAAGCCAGAAGCAGCCTGTTCAGTAAGAAAGCCAGCACAGCAACCTTCTGTAGTTTAGGAGCTACCTAAAGGGACTGAGAAAGTACAAACTAGCCATCACACCCAAAGGAAGGATAGGTCAGTGAAATGTAATACCTCACGTGTTCAGGACCACCAGTAGCTTAAGTGCAGTGCAAGACACCTAGTTGCATCCTAACACCTCTAACTTTAGGCTTAGAGCAGCCAGGTGCCATGTCTTCACCATTTTTGGGGGGAATTGTATTTCCTGTTTCAGCTGCACCATTACTCCTACTATTGTGCAGCACAGTTCAGTTTGGATTATAGCAGCCAGAGACCTTAGCAGGTCCTCAACTGTTTGAAATTTGTAATTGCTTCAGTCCTGGGCATCTCATGTATCCCCAAACCCCATCGAAGTTCTATGTTCCCTAAATAAACATGTAAATCAAAACCCGTTGACTGTTTTTAAGCCATCAGATAGAGTGTGTAGAATTCCTTTTGCCTGGTCATGGGGGCTGTAAAGGGGGAATAGTCCTGAAGTCCAGCGGCTCCTTTGGGGGTAATGCTACAGACATTTTTTAATTTATTCAATGTTTTAGCTGAAGGAGTCAAAAATGTCACACAGATGGTATACTGGACACTAAGGGCCAGACTATCAGCTCATAGGTCAAGTATTTTATGAAGAGCAGCTTTCTCGAAAAATAGTCATATGTATCACATTGACACATAAGATAATTTAAATGGAAAAGAACCTTTTAAGGCTCTGAAATCCATGGCATGGCATATTTAAGTTTTCGGAATTTACCATGATATCATCAGAGGGATTGCATAGTTCCATTAGTGGTTCCCAAAAGAAAAATTCTCGAAAAAACAACTTGGGGATATACTTTTTAAGTTATTTACAGTATTTTTAAGCTGTTAAAGAGAAGCAAAGGACAGTTTCTTCCATATCAGCCAAAATGTAAGCGTCGAGACAAAATTCAAGCCACAAGTCTGTATGCTCAAGCCCAACATCACAACCACTTTACCACATTTTATTTGGATCTGTACCCTGTTTTCAATGCTGAATAATAAATTCCATTACTTCCAAGTGTGAACATCATTGCTAAAATCACACATGAATAGCACAGAGGATATTGCTCACCTACCTTTCATTCATGTGTATGCAAAGTGTTTTTGAATTTGATCCTGAATTCAGTCCTGTTTGCTGCTTTCATCATTACATTTTGGGGGTCATTTACTATAGCGCTGAAAAATGATCCTGTAGTCCCAGAAAATAGCGCCCAATTAAGGCCAATTAAGACTTCAACTCTCAGAAACTGGGCGCTAATGCAAATGGAAAGCAGCGCTATTGCCAGCAAACATGCCTGTCAGATCACATATGTGGGAATAGTGGAAGTCAATGGGGCTTGAACCTGCAAAATCCAAAGCTAACACTGAAGGCTTATATGCAAGTTCTTTGCCATAAAAAGTGTATGGGGACCTGGGTCCTCCCCCAGGGGGCATGTATCAATTGGAAAAAAATGTTCTTAAAACGGACGTTTCTTCAGGAGCAGTGATTTTAATAATGCTTAAAGTGAAACGATAAAAATTAAAAATTCCTTTAAATATCGTGCCTGGGGGGTGTCTATAGTATGCTTGTAAAGTAGCACATCTTTCCCGTGTTTATTACTGCACCACAGCAAAATTACATTTCTAAAGGAAAAATTGTCATTCAAAATTGTTTGCGGCTGTAATGATTTGCCGGTTCCTGGTAATATAGAGTAAAAATCAAAGAAAAAAACGGCGTGGGTTCCCCCCACCAGTCCATACCAGGTCCTTCAAGTCTGGTATGGATATTAAGGGGAACGCAATGCCAAAATGTAAAAAAAAAAAACGGCGTGGGGGTCCCCCCAACATCCATACCAGATCCTTATCTCAGGAAAGGGATGGGACGAGCTAGAGCCCCCCCTCCTGAACCATACCAGGCCACATGCCCTCAACATGGGGAGGGTGCTTTGGCGGGCCTCATCCCCACAACCCTTGCCCGGTGGTTGTGGGGGTCTGCGGGCAGGGGGCTTATTGGAATCTGGAAGCCCCCTTTAACAAGGGGGCCCCCAGATCCCGGCCCCCTTATGTGAATGGGTATGGGGTACATTGTACCCCTACTTATTCACCAAAAAAGACAGTGAAATGTGCCAAAGACAATAGCCGGTTTTTGACAATTCCTCTATTAACCACTTGCCTACAGGGCACTTAGCACGTCATTTTTCAGCTTTCAGAGCTGTCGCACTTTGAACGACAATTGCGCAGACATGCTACACTGTACCGAAACAAATTTTTTATCATTTTCTTCACACAAATAGAGCTTTCTTTTGGTGGTATTTAATCACTGCTGGGTTTTTTATTTTTTACAAAAATGAAAAAAAGACCAAACATTTTTTTTTTTACTTAGCTTCTGTCAGTAAATTTTGTAACTAAGTAATTTTTTATCCTTCACAGATGTGCGCTGATGAGGTGGCACTGATGGGCACTGATAGGCTGAACTGGTGGGCACTGATGAGGTGGCACTGATGAGGAGGCACTAATATGCCGCACTTATGGGCACTGATAGGCTGCACTGATGGGCACTGATAGGTGGTACTGATGGGCACTGATGAGTGGCATTGATGGGCGACACTGACGGGCATTGATGGACAGCAGTGATAGGCGGCACTGATAGCCAGCACTGACTGGCATTGCTAATGGGCACTGATTGGTGGCACTTGTGGGCAGTGGTGGGCACTGATTGCTGCCACTGGTGGGCACTGTTGCTGCCACTGGTGGGACCTGATTGGTGACCCTGTTGGCACTATATTGTAATCAGGGCACTGATCATCAGTGCCCTGATTACATGTGTAGGTGTGCCCCTGCGTGGAGATGCCGCTGATCGGCTCTCCTCACCACACACTCTGTCAGTGTGAGGCGAGGTGCGCCGATTACCGGCATCTCCGTGTTTACATGCGACCGGCTGTGATTGGACGATTTACAGAGATTTGGGTCGCGCTGTGTCCTAGCAACACGGCTCGACCGCGATCGCTGCACTGTGCGCCCCCGCGGGTGCACAAGAGCAGTTGTTCTAGGACGCCATCGTATGACGGCATCCCAGAACGAGAGATGCGCCGCCCTGCCATAATTTGACAATGAGCGGGCGGCAACTAGTTAAAAATGTCTTCTTCTTTCCTCCGCTTCTTCCTCCATCTTCCTCCAGTCTTCTCCTTTCTCCAGCTGCTTTTTCCCCAACTTCTTCCCCTGGTCTTCTCCATCTTCCTCCGGCTTCTTCTTCCCCCGCTTTGTCCTGCGGTCTCTCTCCTCCGCCGTTCCCGCAGAACATTCAAAAAGCTAACCTCCTCCGATGCTGCAATGGGGCGCATGATGTCACTTCGAGACTCCACCCCTTGTGACTTTACCGCCCCGGGCATGATGGGTCAGTGATGTCACAAGGGGGCGGGGCCATGCCCCATAGTTATATATGATATATGGAAGCGGACAGATCGGCCTGCTGCAGCGTCAGAGGAGGTTCGTTGTTGTCATGTTCAGCAGGTCGGTGGCAGGAGCGGCGGAGGAGAGAGACCGGAGGACGAAGCGGGGGAAGAAGAAGCCGGAGGAAGATGGAGAAGACCAGAGGAAGATGCAGGAAGCAGCGGGGGAAGAAGAAGCTGGAGGAAGAAGGAGAAACCCAAAAGGAAGACCAGAGGAAGATGGAGGAAGAAGCAGGGGAAAGAAGAAGACATTTTTAATAAAGAAACTGGTGGTGACAAGAGCTTTATGGAATGAGACAACCAGCCCGCATCCCTTTATGCATATACAGTAGATGCTTTTTCCTCTTAGGTGGGATTTTAAAGGGCGGGAGTCTCAAAAAAGTATAACAAAAAATGTAAAAAATTATCAAAATTTTTATTATATCACAAGTTTAAAAGTAAGACATGTGCTAAGGTGGGAATAATAAATAAAAACAACAATGGATGCCAAAATTGACAAATAATGAAAAATACAACCAAGATATACACGACAGGTCGACAGAGCTACACAAAACCCCACAGAGGCTGTATCAGCAAGGAGCCAATTGACAGTGCAGGCCCAACGCGTTTCGAGGCTTTATATAAGGATTGCGACCTCTTCTTCAGGGGCTGGAGGTAAGGTGTATATCTGTCTGCGGAACATTGTTACAAAAAAAGAGACAAAAAAACACACAATGAGGACTGTTATATGTCAAAAATCATGCATATATACAACTATTTACATAATCAGATTGTAATGTATTTACAAAAAATATATCCTAACCATGCTATTACGGGGTCAACACCGTGTGGCATTCACCTCAGACGGGGGGGAGGGGGAGAACGGTAAACCACCGGGGCCCAGATCCGAATACCACGCCGCCGCCGCAAAACCAGGACCGCCAGCAAGTTAGGACCAAACACAGAGGGCGTCACGTCCGTCAGCTGTGTTGTAATTTCTCTTTGTCAGCTAAAGACCAAAAAGGAGAGGGGAGGGTTTATATAAGTGGGACACAGAGGTCCCAGAACAAGATTTTGCTATTTTGATATATGGAAGGTTCCCCCTAGTGGGTTTGGGACCCACTTTGGGACCCACCAGGGTCTGGTATGGATTTTGGGGGGACCCCTACGCCATTTTTTTAAAATGTTGGCACAGGGTTTCCCTTAAAATCTATGCCAGACCTGAAGGGCTTGGTATGGATTCTGGGGGAGACCCCATGCAATTTTTTTTTTTAATTTTGGCGTAGAGTTCCCCTTAAAGTCCATACCAGATCCACTGGGCATTTTTTTTCCTTGATTTTGAATAGCTGGATTTTTGGAATTCCACACCATAATATTGGTATGCTCTTACTGCTGCAACTCCAGCTAGAATCGCATTACTGAAAACCGTCTCCTATGTCTTTTAATTTTGGTATGCTCTTACTGCTGCAACTCCATCTAGAATTGCATTACTGAAAACCGTCTCCTATGTCTTTTAACTATGGTATGCTCTTACTGCTGCAACACCAGCTAGAATCGCATTACTGAAAACTCCTCCACCCAAAACTGAAACACTGCTATCTTTTTTCTTATGTGTCTCTGATAATGCTGGCATGTTATTTCTACTTAACTGTCTGTAGACCTGTCCACACTACAATGCTTTATTATCTCCCTTGTCTTATACAAAATTATGGCCCGTTTAACTTTAGTGCCCTCTTGCTAGTCTGTTTGTGACTTATTTTGCCCTGTTAACCAGCCAAGCTTTACTACCTCTTGATTGCTAATTGAAATCCACCCACACCCCACCCCTATCAGTATAAATCTAAGCTTCTTTTGGGGGAAGCATTTGCAGGGGGCTCTTTCTCAAAGTGGCGATTTCTATAAGTGGAATGCACTTCTGACTCTGCACTTCAGCAAATGCACAAAGCGAAGGGACACAAGATAAACACTTTGAAAAACACCGCACCGACATCAGGTGACCTTGTTTACTCCTTTAGCTCTTTCTCCTTGTAACATGCATTCCAGTGGCGGAATTATAAGGGTCGCATTAACTTTCTAACCAATGACACAACAAAGCTCTTAATTCACTTGTTTGTCATCTCTCGCCTCGACTACTGCAACTCCCTGCTCATTGGCTTGCCTCTACATAGTCTATCACCTCTTCAATCTATCATGAATGCCGCTGCCAGACTCATCCACCTTACCAATCGCTCTGTGTCTGCCACTCCTCTCTGTCAATCCCTCCACTGGCTTCCGCTCGGCCAAAGAATTAAATTTAAAATTCTAAAAACTACGTACAAAGCCATGCACAATTTTGCCCCCAGCTACATCACTAGCTTAGTCTCTAAATACCAACCTACTCGTTCCCTTTGTTCATCTCAGCCTCTCCAATCCTATGGAATACCCTACTCCAATCTGTCTGCTTATCTCCTACTTTATTAGCTTTTAGACTATCCCTGAAAACCCTTCTCTTCAGAGAAGCCTATCCTACCCACACCTAACAACTGTATTTTCATAGCAGCAGTCAGTCCTAGGGTCCACTACCTTAGCGGTGAACTCCTGACTTCCACGGAGTGCATCTGTCACCTGGTCTCAGGTGACTTAACAGTTACCGTTATGGTTATGCAGTAATGTGTGTCTGTCAGCTCACCTTTCCTTCTGTGTTCACCTTTAGAGGCCAGCCACCCTCACCTGACTGCTTAAATAATCTTCCCTCAGCATAGCTCCACCCTGGTCTCTAATTAGGAACACTATATTAACCTCAACCGCTATCTGCTGCTGCACCTATCGCACCAGTCGCAGCCACGCATTCATTACAACTGCCAGCTCCGGCCCGTTTATCTGGGGACTCCAAGGCCTGCAGGGGGTTCCTTAGCCAGTGCACAATTCATTTTGAGCTTCAGCCCCAAAACTTCCTGTCCGATCGGGCAAAGGTAGCCTATATTATATCCCTCCTGTCTGGCGAGGCGTTAGCCTGAGCTGCCCCTCTGTGGGAACTGAATGATCCAGCGGTTTCCAGCCTGTCTGATTTCTTGAAATTTTTTCGGAATATCTTCGAGGAACCGGGTCATGTCTCCTCAGCGGCCAGCGCCCTTTTACGTCTCCGTCAAGTGTCTGCTTCTGTGGGACGGTACGCTCTTCATTTTCGTACTTTGACTGCTGAGCTGAACTGGATGAGGAGCCCACCTGTGAACCTGAGCCGACCATTCACTCCAGTTTGCATGGCCATTTCCCTTTGTCTGTCCCTGGACCCCCTTGGACACACACCCAGGCTGACTCGTCCGCCAGTTCCACAGTCGCTACGCCCTGCGATGCAATTTTGGTGGTCGCTGCACCTGGCGATGCTGTTCAGTCGGCCTCTGCACCAGTCCTACCTATGCTTAGTGAGCTTCCTACTTCTTGTTCAGGACCTTCTGTAACCTGGCCTCACCCTACTGCTACTACGTCCGTTCATTCCTGTTTAAGAGGCTCAATCCATCATTTGGATAGACTGCCTCATTCGGCCAGGTGGGGTTTTCAATCTTTTTTTCAGGGCTCTCTGCATTCTGTTTGTGTTTCAGTTATCCAGCTTAACTCTTGTGACACGTCACCTTCTAACCAACCTGACCACAGGGATCCACTGACCTCTGCCCAGTCTGATGGTCCTGTGTTGGATGTCCAGCTCATCTTTAAGGGTCTGGGGGACCCTGCTCAGACTCCTGATGGTCTTCTCGTGCCCTTACCCATTCCTAAAAAGCCTTTAGCCCTTAATAAGTCCTCTCCCTCCCTCCCGTTCTCTGAGGATAATCTAAAGTACGAGGTTAGTCAAGTTTTGGATTTCCGGTTCCGTAAAGGCATTCTTCAGTACCTCGTACATTGGAAAGGGTTTGGTCCTGAGGAGAGGTCTTGGATCACTGCATCTGAGGTCTTTGCTCCTCGTCTGTTGAGAAGGTTCCATCTGGAGTTTCCCTTTAAGCCTGGGCACAGGCAGGGGAGGCCTCGTAAGAGGGGGGTACTGTCATGGTTATGCAGTAATGTGTGCCTGTCAGCTCACATTTCCTTCTGTGTTCACCTTTAGAGGCCAGCTACCCTCACTTGACTGCTTAAATAATCTTCCCTCAGCATAGCTCCACCCTGGTCTCTAATTAGGAACACTATATTAACATGGGCATTGCAAGCCAACCTTGCTGATCAACCATTGTGTGTTAGATTTCGTGTGCACTTGCTGTGTTTCCTACATCTGATTCCAATTACCGACCTTGGCCTGTTCTTGACTATCCCTGTCTGCTTGTGACCCTGACCTTTGGCATGTTATGTTTATCCTTGTCTGCTAGTCACCCTGACATTTGGCTTATCCCTTACTTTCCTTGTTGTTCCAGCCTGCTGCCTCCTACCTCTTCTCCTGTAGTCTACCGTGAGCGTGAGCTGTGAGACCCTGGGGGCCGCGACCTGGAGCCAGACTGCAGCGCAGTCCATCCTTACCACTAGAGGCTCTGGTGAACACCTGCTGGCTCTTAGATTCCACGCACTGGGGAATCTATGCTCTAGCTCCCAGTGGGATCTGTGTCAGTGTTCCAGAAGACCTGCTTCCTGAACCTCCCAGGGTTCAATCTGCAGCAGTCAGTCCTAGGGTCCACTACCTTAGCAGTGCACTCCTGACTTCCACGGAGTGCACCTGTCACCTGGTCCCAGGTGACCTGACACTAATATGCATTCACTAATTATGCTGCTGAGTACAATGAACATTTTCAGGAGGTGATACCATTGGTGGGATTCAAACCCATGGCTTGAAACTTTGAGGGTAACAGGGCATACCACTCCATTACGGAGCTGAGCACAATCATACATAGAAAATGCTATTACTAATGTTTGATTTTTTCATTCTATATAATAATGTTTTGCATTTGAGGCATTAATATTATGGTACCAACCATGCTCATGTGCTGTTGGCTACTGGGTAGGGATGAGCCAAACACCCCTGGTTCGGTTCGCACCAGAACTTGACCAAAAATATATGCAAACACTGTTAAAGTCTATTGGACACGAACATGAAAAATCAAAAGTGCTAATTTTAAAGGCTTATATGCAAGTTATTGCCAGAAAAAGTGAATGGGGACCCGATCCTGCCCCAGGGGACATGAATCAATGCAAAAAAAGTTTTTAAAATGGCCGTTTTTTCAGGAGCAGTGATTTTAATAATGCTTAAAGTGAAACAATAAAAATGAAATATATTGTGCCTGGGGGGTGTCCTTAGTATGCCTGTAAAGTAGAGCATCTTTTCCATATTTAGAACAGTACCACAGCAAAATTACATTTCTAAAGGAAAAAAATGTATTTACTGCTCGCGGCTGTAATGTATTGTCAGATCCTGGCAATATAGATAAAAATCATTGATAAAAAGGCGTGAGTACCCCCCCATCCATTACCAGGCCGTTTGGGTCTGGTATGAATATTAAGGGTAATCCCACATCAAAATTAAAAAAAAATAGTGTGGGGGTCCCCCCAAAATCCATACCAGGCCCTTCAGGTCTGGTATGGATAGTAAGGGGAAACCTGCGCCAAAATGTGAAAAAAATGGCGTGGGGGTCCCCCCAAAATCCATACCAGACCCTTATCCAAGCACGCAACCTGGCAGGCTGCAGGAAAAGAGGGGGGACGAAACACCTTGTCCCCATTTTGATGGGGACAAGGGCCTCATCCCCACAACCCTTGCCCAGGGGTTGTGAATGAATGAATGAATGAATGATTTATAAAGCGCTGCAAATGCGAACTGAATCGCCTCAAGGCGCTGGATGCATTCTCTGATGTCCACTTCTCAGAAAAGGAAGGTCTTTAGTTTTTTTCTGAAGGCCTGGTGGTTTTCTTCCATGCGGATGTTGGTAGGAAGAGCGTTCCATAGTCGAGGTCCTTGGACTGCGAATCTTCGTTCTCCCTTTGCTTTGTAGCGGTATTTGGGAATGGTAAGGAGGTTTTGGTTAGCTGATCGAAGACTGCGATTCGGTGTATAGTGTTTTATTTTCTCGCGGAGATATGGTGGGGCGTTTCCTTGTACGCATTTGTGGGTGAGGCAGAGGGTCTTGAATGTGATCCGTTTCTTCACCGTTAGCCAGTGTAGGCTCTTTAGGGGGGGGTAGATGGATTCCCAGGGTTTTTTTCCTGTTAACAGTCTTGCCGCCGTGTTTTGGATGAGTTGTAAGCGCGCAAGCTGATATTGGGGTAGTCCTACGTAGAGCGAATTTGCGTAGTCGAGTCGGGAATTGATGATTGTTCCCACAACTGCCGCTTTGTCCTCTTCTGGGATGAAGGGGATGAGTCTACGTAGTTGGCGGAGGAGATGGTGGGATCCGCTCACCACTGATCCTATTTGTGCATCCATTATCATTCCTGATTAAAAAATGACTCCGAGACTCTTGGCTTTGGTGCTTGGGGAGATGGTCTGTCCAAGGATGGTGGGAGGTGTCCATGTAGTCTTTATTTTGGAATTTTTGTTAGCTTGTAGAAGAAGTAGTTCTGTTTTTGATCCGTTGAGTTTGAGGGAGCTAGTGGTCATCCAGTCGTCTATTAAGGAGAGGCATTTCTGTAATTGCTGATGAAGGTCTTTTTGTCCGTTGATACGAAGGTAGCGTTGGGTGTCGTCAGCGTATGAATGGAAACAAAGATCAGTTTTCCTGATGATATTGAGAAGTGGGCGGATGTATATGTTGAATAGTACTGGTGACAAGGGTGATCCTTGAGGGACTCCGCAGGAGACTGCCCGGGTTTCCGAGGTGAATGTACCTAGTTTCACTGTCTGGGAGCGATTCTCTAGGAAGGATGTAAACCATTTTAGAGCAGAACCTGTTGCTCCTGCTACTTCAGCGAGGCGGACGAGTAAAGTGTTGTGGTTTACTGTGTCGAATGCTGCGCTGAGGTCTAACAGTACCAGGAGACTCTGTTCTCCGTCGTCTGCTGCTTCAAGGGCATCATCCCATATTTTGAGAAGTGCTGTTTCTGTGCCATGGCCTGGGCGGAAGCCTGATTGCAGAGGGTCCAGGAGTTGGTGTGTGTCCAGGTGGCGTTGTAGCTGTTGTACTACCGCTTTCTCCATAATCTTGGAGATGGCGTTGAGGCTAGTTATTGGTCTGCGGCAGTTAGGGTCCTTAGGGTCGAGATTGGCTTTCTTTAGCAGAGGTTTGACGATGCCTTGCTTGAGGGAGGTTGGCACAGTCCCTTCTTTAAATGATTGATTTATGAGCTGTGTTAGGATAGGAGCCAAGATGTTGGAACATTCTTTAAGCAGTTTAGTGGGGATGATGTCATTCGGTGATGTGCTGTCTCGAAGGCTTCTGATGATGTTTTTGGTTGTGTCTATGGTGATTGGGGACAAAATGAAATTCGGTGGTTGAGTGATGTTTGTGTCGATATCTTCTTTTTGCTTTGGTTCAGTGAGGGTAATCGTTGTTTTCTGATGGATTGATTTCCGAATGTTGTCTATTTTGTCGATGAAGAAATCTGATAACTCATTGCAGAATTCTTGAGTATCGTTTCCTGGGGGCTCTAAGCAAGTCGGGTTCATAGACTGAGCCACTATTTTGAACAGTTCCCGCGGACGGTTTAAGGCGGATGAGATGGTGTCTGAGAAGTGTTTTTTTTTGGCTTTGAAGATTGCCTTGTGGTATTTCCCCGTGAGTGCTTTGTAGTTAGCATGGTTTTCCTTGGTAGGATTTCTTCTCCATGCTCTTTCAGCTCTTCTACGTTCTTGCTTGAGTAGGGTGAGAGTACCATTGAACCAGCTAGAGTTTTTTTTGCGGATGAGTGTTCTACGTTTTGGCGCCACGAAGTCTGCTGTTTGTAGTAATACATTGTTTAGGGAGTTGAGCGTTTGTTCTGTTGAGAGGTTTGAGTTTAGCAAGAGAATTTTGCTCGATAATGTAGTTTTGAAGAGATCAGAGTGGAGTTTCTTCTGCGATCTATTCCAGTGTGTTGCTGTTACGTGTTTCTGTTTTTGCAGGATGGTGTTGATGGTGATTTTAAATTTGATAGCATGGTGGTCCGTCCATGGTAGCGGTGTGTTGTCAAATACGTTGATGTCCATATTCTGTTTGAAGATGAGATCTAGGGTATGTCCTGAACCATGCGTGGGAGAGTTTATCAGTTGTTGAAGGCCAAGTTCTTCCATTTGGTTGACGCAGGTGGTTGCGGTGGGGTCTTGGGCCGAGTTTGCCCACAGGTTAAAATCCCCAAGTACCAGCAGGTTTTTGGTTTTCAAGGTGTGCATCGAGAAGAATTCAGTGAGTGGTGTGAGCAGATTGGTCTTAGGTCCTGGTGGTCTGTAGCATAGTAGTATGTGAACGGTGTCTTGAGGTGTTGTTCGGAGGTGCAGTGAGAGTGCTTCCATGAAAGGCACTGAGTTCTGTACATTTGGTTTGGTGAACCCAAGATGAGATTTGAAGATCACTGCTAGGCCTCCTCCTTTTTTTCCGATTCTATGCTCGGTTAGGATACTGTAGTTCTCGGGCACCAGTTCAGTTAGGATGGTGTTGCAGTCAGGTGTTAGCCAGCTTTCTGTAATGAAGAGGCAATCTAAGTTGTTTTCGATGACGAAATCGTGGATTTCCAGCCTGTGCTTGACTGCAGATCTGGTGTTAATCAGGGCGCATGCTAGTTGTTGCGGTTGGATCGGTGTCTCCTTGCATTTCCTGGTTGATTGTGGGTTGGTTCTTAGTAATTGTTCTTTTTTTAGTCTTTTTTGAGTGGCGCTCGGTAAAGTTGCGGCGGTGTTTCTTAGCCTGTGGATGGTGTCTGCTGTGTATTTAAAGTTGCACATGATGAGGAGGATGGTGTTGCTAGTAGGAAAGGCGTTCTGATGATGGTCCTGATGTGGTGATGATCCACTTGCAGGGAGATGGCGGGGTCTGATGGCTACCCGCTGCTTCTGGAGTAGTGTGGCGATGGGCTGGAGTGGGTGCGGAGGTACTTGGGAGGTACGGCTGCCTACCCCCTTGTCGTTGATCCAGAGGAAGGCGAAAAACCCCTAGCTGCGAGGGCCGATAATGCAGCAGAGGAAAAAATTCCTTCCTGACCCCCCGAGGGGCGATCGGACTGGCCCCTGGATCAACTAATGCAGTACCCCTAGTGGCTTACCTGTAGGATGGTCCGGCGGACGACGGGGGGGGATCAGACACTACTTACTGGTAGGTGGTGCAGTGGCTGCGTCAAGGATGATTGAGTTGGAGTAGCCTCTGGTGAGATACCGGAGCCTTTGGGATGATGTTCCGTGTTGGCGGGAGGGGTGATTCGGGTGTGGAGGGGTGCGGGCTCTGTTGGACAAAAAAAGGAAGGGGGGGATGAGTGGCTGGCTGCAAGAAACTAAGCCGCAGCCGTGGTCTATCCCACAGAATCTAGCAGCTAGCCTATGGTGATTAGACTGCGGCTGCGGTGGTGACCCGGGGGGGGGGGTGCCGGAAGGAGGGATCAAGGATGGTGGGTCCAACCAGGGGGGTTACCCTGCTGGGGGCCTCAGATGTTGCACCGGGGGGTCTTTAGTTGGTGCACTGACGGCCTGGGTGTGCCAATATGGCCGCCGGTAGGCCTGAGCTGCGGCTGGGCGGCGGTGGGTGTACCAAAATGGCCGCCGGCCAGGCCCGAGCCGCGGACTTTCCTGCGGTGGTCCCGGCCGTCCAGCGGAGGTGTGCGTGATGATCCGGAGGTGGGGTGAGCAGGAGGTGGGGGAGCGCCCGCCGGGCGGGCAGACCGGTCGATGAAGGGGCAGTGAATTGCTGCCTGTTAGCAGCCGAGCTGGGCCGGAGCCGCGGAGTATCCTGTGCGGCCGGCCGGCTGGCTGAGAGCGGCGTCAGGGGGGAGGAGCGGGAGGGGGGTCCAATGGTAGTGCGAGGGGGGTTAAGCCGGACCACGGAGCTGCCTGGCGGCCGGCCGGTTAGCTGGACGGGGCAGGGGACCGAATGGACCGAACAGAGCGGGGAGGGGGGGTCCCGGATGCAGGGGGTCCCGGATGCAGCTAAAGGGGAGCCGCTCGGACCCGCAAAGAGCCCCGAGCGGCCGGCCAGCTGCTATGTGGTGAAGGATGAGAAGATGACAGATGACAGATGGAGAGGAGGGGAGCGGTGAGCTACCGCAGGGGGGGTCGGGATGAGTCAGGACCCAAGGATAGGAGGATGGGAGGCCGAGGCCGAGTGGCCGGGCTGCTTACGAGCCGCTGCAGCAGGCTACAGCAGAGGTCTGCTCTCTACAGTGTCAGCACTCAGACTGACCAGCAGAGTAACAACATCTCTAACAAGCCTGTGATTTTGCTTTCTGGGGGTCTGTGGGCAGGGGGCTTATCAGAATCTGGAAGTTCCCTTTAACAAGGGGGCCCCCAGATTCCGCCCCCCTCCTATGTGAATGGGTAGGGGTACATTGTACCCCTACCCATTCACCAAAAAAAGCAGTGAAATTTGTCAAAAAACAATAGCAAATAACAAACAATAGCAATAATTTTTTATTGTCTTTTGTCACATTTCACAGTTTTTTTGGTGAATGGGTAGGGGTACAATGTACCCCTACCCATTCACATGGGGGGCTGGGATCTGGGGGCCCCCTTGGTAAAGGGGGCTTTCAGATTCTGATAAGCCCCCCACCTGCAGACCCCCACAACCACCAGGCAAGGGTTGTGGGGATGAGGCTCTTGTCCCCATCAACATGGGGCACCTTTCTACAGGTTACATGGTGCTACATTAGCAAAACAGTTAGCAATTGTGTTTAAGGGCCCTGCTCATAGGTGCTTACAATCTAAAATTTGTCTAAACCTTAGAGTGGATACAGCTTTACTTTCAGTGTATAACGGTTAACATTTCATGCTACAACTCACCCACCAGCCCACATCATTTTTATCTGCAAGATTATAGAAACATACTTAACAGTCATTATTCTTACAAAGCATTCCTACGTAATATTAAAAAAGGCATATATTCAAAATATAACACCCACCACCAGCCCACAATCTACACACATACATAGGTGACCATGTTCTGCTGGAAATCAAAGAGTAGACAGTCAGCACATGCTCCCAAACCATGTTTGCATGGTCAGACAGAAACAATACACACAAAACATTGACAGCATGGCCACATAAATCCACTTTTGATGGAAAAAATGCACAAGAATTTCAGCAAACAAACAGCCCTAGTTGGGCGTTTGTCAATATGCACAATGTCATTCCTTCTCCCCCACAAATCACAGCAAAAAACCTGGCCTTCTCAGCCCAAACAAACCCCCCTACTGCAGCCCTTTATATAAGATAGGTTGTATTGTTAGCACACTGACACACGCCCCAATATAAGAATACGCCCACCAGTATCTTTCAATCTGTCTCTTCATGTATGTCTAAAGTGATTGCACCTGATGAGCAGGAACACATAATACTATTTGCAATTGTGTTAGCCCTTGGCTATGTGCATTAAATCTCCAACTACAGGCCAAAGATCAAAGTCCATTTGCATGCACATAAACAAAGCAACGGTTTTCTAAGCATATGTACCTGTGCAGTGTAAACCCTACAATTTTAAATGTTCAAATTCCTGGGCATGATTAGTGCTAACAAACATTACCATCAGTCCCTGGCTGCAATGAGCTTCCAATCTAAAGTCCAAAACTAACTTTCTTACATTAGAGACTATTTCGACAGGAGACAAATAAAATACCAGCATGTCTTTGGATTGTTGTGAGAAACGCACACAGGGGAACATATAAACTTCAACACAAGCATTAGGATGTTGGGGAATTGAACCAACAACCCCAGTGCTGCTAGATGGAACTGCTACCCATTTAGCCAGTGGGCAGCCTAACACACGTTGTCTGCATCTCTGTGGTGTGAACCAGCCCTAAATCCATAGCCATGCTCAGTGTCACAAGCAATATACAAAATATTGTCCGAAGTATTGGGACGCCTGTCTTTATATGCACATGAACTGTAATGGCATCCCAGTCTTAGTCTGTAGGGTTCAAAATAATTTGGCCCAACCTTTGCAGCTATAACAGCTTCAACTCTTCTGGGAAGGCTGTCCGCAAGGTTTAGAAGTGTGTCTATGGGAATGTTTGACCACTCTTCCATAAGTGCATTTGTGAGGTCAGGCACTGATGTTGGACGAGAAGGCCTGGCTTACAGTCTCAGCTCAAATTCATCCCCAAGGTGTTCTGTTGTGTTGAGGTCAGCACTCTGTGCAGGCCAGTCAAGGTCCTCTACCCCAAACTCACTCATCCATTTCTTTATGTACCTTGCTTTGTGTACTGGTCCAAATCATTTGGTGGGGGGGTATTATAATGTGGGGCTGTTTTTCAGGGGTTGGGCTTGGCCTGTTAGTTCCAGGGAAGAGAACTCTTACGGCATCAGCATACCAAGACATTTTGGACAATTTCATGCTCCCAACTTTGTGGGAACAGTTTGGGGATGGCCCCTTCCTGTTCCAACATGACTACACACCAGTGCACAAAGTAAGGTCCATAAAGACATATATGAGCGAGCTTGGGGTGGAGGAACTTGGCTGGCCTGCACAGAGTCCTGACCTCAACCCGATAGAACACCTTTTGGCTGAATTAAAGCAGAGACTGGAAGCCAGGCCTTCTCATCCAACATCAGTGACTGGCCTCACAAATGCACTTTTGGAAGAAGGGTCAAACATTCCCATAGACCCACTAAACCTTGTGGACAGCCTTCCCATAAGCTGTTCCAGCTGCAAAGGGTGGGCCAAATCAATGTTTAACCCTATGGACTAAGACTGGGCTGCCATTAAAGTTCATGTGTGTGTAAAGGCAGGTGTCCCAATACTTTTGGCTAGATAGTGTACTGGCAAGATTTACAATGATGTTGGAACCCTCCTACACATAAATACTACATTTAGACATAGTTTTAGGACCTGGGAGATGAGACAACTTCTCTACATGAATCAAATTGGAAAAATTCTGTGAGCCACAATGATCTTATGCCTTGCTTGTGCTACCTCCAGCTGCATGCGCTAATCACGCTTCATATAACGTGCATAGGATAAATTTACAAGTTATGCGCTGCGCTTGGGTGACCCCAAAAACAAAATTAATAATAACCAACTCTGTGCCTACTAGTGCGATAATATTGAATACAAATAATATGAATGTTGAATAAATAAACAAGGTGTGAAAAAACAAGTGCTTGTTACACCATAAATTAGTGCTTAATAGTGCTTGTTACACCATACATAGTGTCTTAATCAACATAAAAAGTGCTTAGTGCTCAATATAAAGTATCCTGCTTTTTTAAATGAAAATATTAATAAACAATAAATAATGAAAAAAAGTTCTCTTTGACACTCTAAATAGAAAACGCTCCCCACACCGGGGTACTCACATGGCACTGGTGCGTCAGTGCACCATACTATAACCCCCCCTGATGATGACACATGATCCCTGTGTCGAAGACGCGTAGGGGAGGGGCCAGGACGGAGAGATTGACACGGACTTTACACCAGCGCTGTCCCAGTACAGCATACCGAACTAAACATCCAGTCATTTTGCATAGAAAGCCGTTATAGTATGGTGCACTGACGCACCAGTGCCATGTGAGTACCCCGGTGTGGGGAGCGTTTTCTTTTAATAAAAGTATTTTGACTATATTACACTATATAGTTTCCTTTTCATTTAAATGTATGGAGCCACATTGTTTCCAGCTGGAGGAGTGCAGCAGACACTGAGACTGAGCCCAGGGGTGGCTCCAAAGCGTATTTGAACTCAGGGTAGAAGCTGAGTCACACGCTCTGAGGTGAGCACATTAGCTTAAGGGGGTCACGAAGGAGCACAGGAGCATGTTTTGCAGCACTCAGGATATCTTCAGCATGATGTTGGATTGTTTTCACAGCTGAACACCACCTGCACGCATTGTTTTATAATCACTGCTGGACATTATTTGCACGCACTATTTAGAGCGCCAAAGATAACTTTTTTTCATTATTTATTATTTATTAATTTTTTCATTTAAAAAAGCAGGATACTTTATATTGAGCACTAAGCACTTTTTATGTTGATTAAGACACTATGTATGGTGTAACAAGCACTATTAAGCACTAATTTATGGTGTAACAAGCACTTGTTTTTTCACACCTTGTTCAACATTCATATTATTTGTATTTAATATTATCGCACTAGTAAGCACAGAGTTGGTTATTATTAATTTTGTTTTTGGGGTCACCCAAGCGCAGCACATAACTTGTAAATTTAACTTCTCTACATGAAGCAGCACATTTGGGATTTGAACCCAGATGCTCAGGGATGCTAAACCTCTAAGCCATGGAGCTGCCACATGTTTGGACCTCCTACACATAAATACACATAAATACACATAAAAACACATAAATACTGCAATTCTTTGGACATACAGGTGATGGAATTACATTACTCAAGAGTTATTCTTCTTGATTTATTCTGTGATATTTGGTGGTTCTTTGTGGGTGAGTGTAGAATAGTGACATTACCCTCAATTTTTGGGGAATTACATTTTGATTTCTGATGTTGGTGCACATATCACATTTTTTGGGTTTAAATTATGATTATTTGGAAATAATAAAAAACACAAAATTGTGACCCATTTTAAATTTGCATCAGCAATGGTATTGTTTGTGGTTTGTAAAGACACCTGTGTCAGTTTGGGGTAAAGATTGTTGTGAGATGGAGAGTAACAAGTGAAAGTGACAGAGAAAAATATATTTTACCAAAACATTCCACATTCTAGCATTCTTAAAAACAAAATATTTGAAGTAGAAGCAGCGATGTTGCAAAGGAAAATTTATTTCAGAGAACGATACATTTTATCTCGACATTAAAAGGATTTATTTGGGGAAGTTACAATTGTACCATTAGAATCAATGGCAAAAACTTGCATTGGACTATAATAGCGCTGATTTTCACTCCCAAAAAATGCTCTTTAACACAGCGATAATTTTGGTATTTACTATAGCGCCCTGTAAAAAAGACACTGGAGCTAAAATGAGAGCTATTTGCAGGTCTGAGCATGCTCAGTTGTGTTGGCACCTAGTTGTACAATAACGGGGAATTTATCTCTTCTCAGACTTTTAAAGATATTTCAGTGTAGAAATCACTTTTTCACTCAGTTTAAAAGCAGATTATCTTTAAATAATATACTGCATATTTCAGTACAATTTAGGGAATTATATCATGCTCTAAACATTATTTCCATGTGCACTACTCCAGGTTTTAGCAGAGTAAGGGTTTGGGCGATATTTGGTTTCAGGGAACTATAGTAAAACGGAAAATTGTATACTCACCTTTCCGTAATTTTCCTTTCCTGTCGCATCTTCATGGCAGCATACACGTTGGGTTGTGACTCCGCCTCCACAACCTGATAGGACCACATAGCTATAAATTAGAGAGTAGACACCTGCCCCAGTATTCTCTGTAAATATATACACATGTCACCTTAGAGGGTGGGTGATTGTATGCTGCCATGAAGATGCGACAGGAAAGGAAAATTACGGAAAGGTGAGTATACAATTTTCCGTTTTCCTGTCGCATCATGGCAGCATACACGTTGGGGAGTAACTCGCCAAACTGGGTGGGAATGCAAAATCAAAATTTATTGACAAGAAACAGAAGAATTGGCCTGTATAACGGCCCTCCCAAATTCAACTGCTGCTAAACGTGCAGCGTCTATTCTATAATGAGAAATGAAGGTATTCCTCGAAGACCAAGTGGCCGCTCTACAAATGGTTTCCGCTGAGACTTTACAGTAAGCTGCCCATGAAGTAGCCATTGCCCTGGTGGAATGCGCTCTTAGATCTCCCGGAATCTGCAAGGTGCTTAAGGAGTAGGCCTTCTTGATAGCTTTCACGAGCCATGAGGCGATGGTACGGGCAGAAGCTGCCTGGCCCTTCCTGAACCCATGTGGGATGACTAAAAGGTTCTCGCACTTCCTGAATGGCTTGGTTACCGAAAGGTAATGGAGAATGTTGCCCTTGACATCCAAGGGATGAGGGACGCCCTGATCCGTGATCAAAGCCGGGAGGTCAATCTCCTGGTTAAAGTGGAACGCAGAGGAGACCTTTGGGATAAACCTGTCTGAAGGCTTCAGGGTTAGTCTGTCTGGGTAAACCATCAGATACGGTTCTTTGATCAGCAAGGCTTGCATTTCTGAGACCCTTTTCGCTGATGTGATGGCAATTAGGAAAGATACCTTTAGAGTCAGGTCCCAGAGGGAGGTATTCTCAAGGGGGAAGAATGGTTCTCCGGATAAAACCTCTAGGACAGTTGATAGGTCCCATGTTGGAAATGAAGGTTTCCTGGGTGGTCTTAGCTTCAGGCAGGCTTTTTGAAATTGCACCACCAGAGGGTTAAGTGCCCATCTGACCCCTGTCAAGGCAGAGATGGCAGAGACTTGGACTTTCAGGGTGTTAGACCTAAGGCCTTTGTCTAGACCTGACTGAAGGAACTCAAGCACTTGTACTGCTGATGGGGAAGACGGGTCCCAACCTTGTTCCTGAGCAAAGGAAGAGAATCTTTCCCAGATTCTCTCGTAGGTGCTATTCGTGGAGGATTTCCTGGCTTGAAGCAGGGTATCGACTACCTTCTGAGAACATCCTTGCTCTAAGAACCTAGACCTTTCAGTCTCCAGGCCGCTAGGTGCAATCTCTCTGGATTCGGATGTAGTAGCTGGCCCTGGGTTAGTAGATCCGTTGTTACCGGGAGTGGAAGTGGATCCGCTGTGCTCAGTTGCAGGAGGGTGGTGAACCAAGGCCTCCGTGGCCAAAAGGGAATCACGGCTAGTACTAGAGCTGTTGAGTGTTTGAGCCTCAGAAGGAACTTGGCTATCAGTGGGGTTGGTGGAAAAATGTAGCCTAGGTGAAAGTTCCAGGCGTGCTGGAGACAATCCGTACCCTCCGCTGTGGGGAAGGGATTCCTCGACAGAAACCTCTGACACTTCTTGTTCTCTGGTGTTGCTGCGAGGTCTATGTCTGGATGACCCCATGTCTGGCATATGAGGGCAAATGCCTGTGGGCTTAGACACCACTCGTTGTTGGAAACGAATGTTCTGCTGAGGGAGTCCGCCAGTAAGTTCTGAACCCCCGGAATATAGGTCGCCTTCAGGTCCCACAGGTTCAGTTGAGCCCATTGCATCACCGGACCGACTTCCCGCATCACGGAGATGCTCTTGGTACCCCCCTGCCTGTTGATATAGGCTACCGCCACTCGGTTGTCCATTTGAATGAGGACTTGTTTCCCTCTCAGGAGTGAACTGAATGCCAAGAGGGCTCGGAAGGCTGCCTTCATCTCTAGGATGTTCGATACTACATCCTTGGTTTTGAAGGGCCAGCGGCCCTGAGCTGCATAGTGTAGGTAGTGTGCCCCCCATCCTTCCAGACTGGCGTCTGAAGTTACTACCTCCTGGTGGAGGGTGACTATCTGCTTGCACCTGCTGAGGTTGTCGGGGTGGGTCCACCACCGTAAGATAGCCTGGCTTCCTCTGGGATGCGAATCAATTGGGACATGGACCATCCGTCCCACTGGCGCAGGAAGGAGGCTTGTAGGGGTCTGGTATTCCATTGCGCCCATCTGACCATTGGAATGGTTGCTGATAGGGAACCTAGGAGGCTGAGGTATGCTCTGGCCGGCAGACATGACGCTGGGATAGCCTCTTTCACTTTCTGAATGAGTAGGGACGATTTCTCCCTTGGTAACTCCACTGTGTTCGCTCGGGTGTCCAGTTCGGCTCCCAGGAAGACCATCCTTTGGGTAGGATGGGTGTTGCTTTTCTGCCAATTGATTATCCATCCTAAACTCATTAGGGTGGAAACCAGGATCTCGCGATGTTGGACGAGTGATTCCTGGCTGCTTGAGAGGAGGAGGATGTCGTCCAGGTAATGGTGGACCCTTAGACCTTTCTCCCTCAAAAAAGCTATTGCTGGTAGTAGCACCTTCGTGAATGTTCTGGGGGCTGTTGAGATGCCAAAGGGAAGGCTTCGAAACTGGAAGTGCCCCTGACCCACCGAGAATCGTAGGAATTTCTGGAATGCCCCGTGGATCGGAATATGCAGGTAGGCGTCCTGGAGATCTATGGAGAGCATCCAGTCCCCCAGATTTATGGCCTGCAGGATAGACTGCAAGCTCTCCATCCTGAATGACTCCACTCTGATGGACCTGTTGAGGTTCTTTAGGTCTAGAACCGGACGAAGGTCTCCTGACTTCTTCTTGACGAGAAATAATGGAGAGTAGAATCCTCTGCCTCGTTGTGCCAGTGGAACCTCTACTATTGCTCGTTTTTGGAGAAGATCTTGGATGTAGTTCAGTAACGACAACCTTTTTTCTCGAGATGGGGGAATACGGGTTGGGTAGAACTGATCCCCTGGGGGCCGGTTTTTGAAGGACCACCTGTGGCCGAAGGTAATAGTGGCCAGGGTCCAGGTATCCCTTATGGTTTCCGCCCAGACCAGCTTGAAACTGGAGAGTCTTGCTCCCACTACCGCTGGTCGGACGGGCGCACCTTCAAAAGGGCTTCTGGTCACTGGAAGCAGGCGCCTTAGGCTTCTGAAACTTCATGAAGGAGGTTTGAGGGTTCTTCCAGCTCCTTCTATACTCCTTGCCTGGTCTGTATGCTCTCGCATCCCTATACCTCTCTGGGAGGTTCCGCTTAAAGGGAGGAGGTCTCTGTTGCTTGGGTCTCCTGTCTGAGGGGATGAGCCCGGACTTTCCGCCGGTTACTTTGGAGATGGCTGTGTCTAGTTTTGTTCCGAAGAGGTGCTCACCATCAAACGGAATACGACACCAGTTGGATTTGGAAGCTGGATCCGCCGTCCAGGGCTTTAGCCATAATGCTCTTCTGGCTGTTACTGAAGCCAGCATAGATTTAGATGCAGACCTGATAGTGTCGACTGAAGCTTCAGCCACAAAGTCGCCCGCCAGGCTTAACTCTTGCAACGCCTTTACTATTGATTCTTGGTCTGCCCCCTCTGATACAAGCTTTTCCGTGCTTGTGGACCAGCTCGAGATGGCTCTTCCTACTGCAGCAAGTGCTATTGCAGGTCTGCAGGCGCCTCCAGCCGACAGGTAAGCCCGCTTGAGATCCGTGTCGATCTTTCTGTCGAGGACATCTCTAAACGTTACCGCGTCTTCTAACGGGAGGGTAACATGCCTGGCTAGGCGCATCAGGGATGCATCCACTACCGGAGGGGACACCAGAGGGTTCACCTTAGGCTCCTTGAGTGGGTATAACTTCAGTAGTCTGTTATTCAGACTAGACTTCTTTTCTGGTCTCTGCCATTCTTCTTTGATCAGGTCCTCAAGTTCTTCAATGAACGGGAAGGATTCCGGATCCTTTTTAAGCTGAGGAAAATACTTCCTCTGTTTCGGTTGGGCTTGCTGGGGCTCCTCCCAACCTATCGCCTCCTTAACCGATTTTATAAACGGTTCTACCAGACTGAAGTCGAATCCGGCCGATACCTCCAGACCCTCATTATCCGACAGGGAGTCTTGCTCCTTCGATGTGCTAGCCCGGGCTGGAGAGGCAGTGGTAGAGAAATCCACCTCGGATACCGAGGCCTGGGGGGCTATGGCCCCTGCTGAATCTCCGACCTCCGAGATTCTCTCTCTTGCGGCCTCTTCCCGGCATGTCTGACAGACCAGTTTTCCTGGAAGAGCCGCTGCGCCGCAAACCCAGCATGCGTTCCCGGCAGGACGGGAGTGGCGTGCGGGGGAACGATGCCTGCGTGAAGGCGATCTTCTGTGGCGGGATCGGCCGTGTCTAGAGCGCGACCGGGAGCGGCTTCTTCTGCGGCTTCCTCTCGAGCGGCTTCTTCTGTGATAGGAACGGCTCCTTCTATGTCTGGAGCGACTTCTCCTGCGTGAGGACTCTCTTTGTCTTGAGGCAGACGTTCTTGAAGACCTGGTAGGGCTGACCAATTTAGGCAGCGTTAGTAGTGCTCTCTTTTTCGATCTTCAATACTTACATTTGTCTTCCCCCCCCTTACCTAATAGGCTGACGGTGATCTGCTGGGGCAGCGGTCTCCATGGAGAGAAACCGGACTGGAAACCTGCAGTGAGAAACAATAAACAGCGCTATGCAGAGGAGGCTTCAGAGGGAGCAGGAATCCTGACTTAAAGGCAGTATAAAGGAAGGCCACTTACCTTTGTAGAGCGCTTTGGAGTCCAAACAGACAATCTGTCATGCATAGACAATCAGCAGCAGCAAATACAGCTACTGCTGGGCTTTTAAATCCGCCGCCATCAGCGTCGGACGCTCGCGCATGCGCAGTAGCGCCGCGAGACACCCGGCGCCATCTTGGAAGCTGGAAAGCAGCCCAGCGGTGCCCAAACGATGTACCGCGCATGCGCGAGGACGCCGAGAACGCTCGGCGCTCCGGAGAGCAAATCAGGAGAACCACAGAGCCCAGCAGACGGGCAGAGGCACTGGTAGGAGAGGGGGAAAGAGGGGGGGAGACCGCTGCACACAACTAAGCCTGTTTAAGGCTTATTTCATGAGGCCACAATGAAGTTTTCCTGGCCATTCCTCCAGCAAGCCTGTTTAAGGCTTTTGTGGGCTGCTGCACTTGAAGCCTGTTTAAGGCTTATACTTGTGGTCAGACAGCTGAATGAGATGAGAGTATGCCCCTGAGATCACCAGAGTAGGGCTCCTTCCATTTAGCTCGTTTAGAGGCTGTACAAGAAGGACTTCCATCCAGGAGAGGCTAGAACCTGGCTGGGGCGAAGCGGTAAGGGGGTGCTGATCCGTGCGTCCTGACAGGTGAGGAAAAATAAGAGAATACTGGGGCAGGTGTCTACTCTCTAATTTATAGCTATGTGGTCCTATCAGGTTGTGGAGGCGGAGTCACAACCCAACGTGTATGCTGCCATGATGCGACAGGAAATCCGATTTTGGGAGTATTTTTTTTACCAGCGCTATAGTGAATACTGTTTTAGCGCTAATTAGCATAATTAGCACCATGTTGCTATAGTAAATGACCCCCATTGTCTGCTATTAGTTGACCCGTACAAAAAAAGCCTCCTGCACTTGTATGTACATGCTATAGGCACTTCATTCCTTGTTCCAATCTTGACCCAAATGGAAATGCCCCACTTTGCTGCCCTTGTAAGATTGGGGAAGTCTGGACAAGCTGCAACCATAAACAAAAAGAGGGCACACCAGCCTAGTGCATTATCCTTAACCATTTCAGCTCTGGAAGATTTTACCCCCTTCATGACCAGGCCGTTTTTTGCAACACGATACCCAAATAAAATGTATATCATTTTTTTCACGCAAACAGAGTTTTCTTTTGGTGGGATTTGATCACCACTGGGTTTTTTATTTTTTGTGCTATAAACAAAAAAAGATTGAAAATGTTTAAAAAAAAATATGCATTAAAAAAATGGAAAAAATTGAATTTCTACATAAATTTAGGCAAACATGTATTCTGCTACATCTTTGGTAAAAAAAAAAAAAAAAAATCCCAATAATTGTATATTGTGAATGTTATAGCATCTACAAATGATGGTATATATACTGGAATTTTTATTATTATTTTTTTTTATACTAGTATTCTCTTCTAATATGCCTGCAAATGCCTTCGTGTGCATGGGCACAAAGGCTAACATAGAGGTGTGTTTAAAGGGTGAAGAAAAAATACAAACACCAAAAGCCTGTAAAAGAGGCATTTTTGAAGCCCTGTGTGCATTCGGCCATAACAAAAAGATTGCTGCTTTTCACTAATAAACAAAACCTTTAAATGGTGGTTATTTTCTACAAATGTGTCTATTTTATAAGGTTTTACTCTGCTTATTAGGTATTAGCTACCAAACCATCCATGTGGCTTCCTCTACATCACTGAGAATGTTACAATTAAAATCTGAAACAAACAGCTAAGCATAGCAGTAGCAGTCTGCCAAAAAGCTTTATTTATTTTGGCTACAGAGAAAACCTCTGGCTATAGCTTTTGGCTAGAGGTTGTGTGTACTTTATGCTTAAAGGGAAACTTAAAATTACTCTTTCATGATTAACACTAGTAAGATAACACATTATAAGCATTTAAATACACAATATATTAGTACTTTGCAGACTTTAAAACGGCATGATGTAAGTTTCAGTAGAGAAGAATGTTCAGGGATATCAGCGGAGGGTTTTACTTGATTTTTGTACCAAAATGCATTTTTCTATATAATGAATTTTGTCTATTTTGAATCATCGGGAGGGCAGCAATAGCTACATAAAATCTGTATATGTTTGTTTAGGTTCCTCTAACAAAGCCACACTGTATAGGTAATTGGCCTTTTCAGGAATCAATTGCAGTTTGTGTGTGTAACTGTTGTAGGAATACTAAATTGCAGGTTCCGCATGGGTGGGGACTGAAGTCAATGGTCCACTGATCTGTGTAGAATACATTGACACCATATAAACAAATAAAGATAAGCAAAGCAAACATTGTTGTATAATGTACGGGTGCTTTGCAAATGCTGTGTTAGCATTAGCAGGGGTAGGCAACCTGGGGCCCTGCAGCTGTTGCAGAACTACAATTCCCATCATGCCTCTGGGAGTAATTGTAACTGCAAGCCTTGCAATGCCTCGTGGGAAATGTAGTTCCACAACAGCTATAGGGTCCCAGGTTGACTACCCCTGCATTAAAGGGTAACTCCGCTTTCTAGGGAAACAAAATTAGCAAATAAAAAATATAGCATATACAATTACAACTCAAGTCATATTGTAATTGAATGTTATAAAAATTACCTTTCCTTTTTAATCTGCTCTCTACAGAATGCCCCCCCCCCCCCATCCCCAGAAACATAAATTCCTGCTTGTGTGACTGGCTCACTGATTTTCCCAGAAGTCTACACGAAGGTACAAGTTGGATATCAGGCATCCCCTGCAACAAATTAATTTTTGGTGAGATACTCCCAGTAGGAAATCACATCTAAAGGGATGCAGACCCTGCAATTTTCCTCATTAGGCCTGCAGGTGCAGCAGCTGGTTGATAATTATGGAACCACTCCCATTAGATGTACATGGGCACACAGAAACAAAAAGTGATTTCTTCAGAATAACAAAAAGTAGGAATCTGCATCAAAGTTTGTTAAAATCTTTGTAATGTACATAGATCACCCAGAGGGGAAATTTTTTTTTCTTAACAAAAGTGGAGTTACTCTTTAATGATTATGTCATTTGTGAACTAATGAATGCGTCTTGCTAAAAGTAGGGACCCAGCTGCCATTATAACTTCTCTAAACTCTATTTTTACACCAGAACAGAATTTTCTCCTAAAGTCCATCTAAGCCTTTCTGTCTGCCTTTTCCATTCATAGAAGCTCCACCATAGTGCTCTATTAATGAAGGAGATGGACCTTTAATTTATCTGCCCATCCTCTATTCATAGAATGTTTTTTGTTGATGGACGATAAGGAACCAGAAGAATTTGGGGATTTTGGGGGAGGTTAGAGTACTGAAAGTTTCATCTAAGGCAGCTGCCACCAGGGCAAGGGACACATGTCATTGAATGTAAGTACTGTCCTTTATGCTTTAAAAAAATAATCAAACGTAGGCTTTTATAAGAGAAGTTTGGGATCGTAAAAAAACAAACAATTATACTCAGCTACGTGGATACAGAATCGATCCAATACTGCATCTGTCCCCAGCTCTGATAGTGAGAACTGAGTGAGCAAACTATCAGTCACCGGCTATCTGCTCTCCCCTCTAGTGCTCACTGGAGTGCTGGGCTGTGGAGGGGGCAGGAAGGGCTGGCTCAGGCTCTCAGCACTCCACTGTGAGGCTGAGCCAGGTGCCGGTCCAGGCTTCTGGCGGATCCCGACCATATGGTCAGGATCTTTCCCCACCAGAACAGGGTTCTGTGACATCAGCAGACAGAGGGCTTTAGCCAGCTGTTGGCTGAAAATGGGTCACAGCAGTACAGAACGAGCTGCCCTCCTGTGATTCATAGGAGAAGTATGTTATTTCTGCTTTAGGTAATTTCGTTATGCACAGGATAAGATTCTGGCAATACATTTACATAAGTCAAAGGGTACTTGAGGAAAACTAATACACACCAGGGGTTACTTAGTAAACTGTGGAGTGTACACAACTCAGTAAATTTGACTGATCTGGACAGTTTGAAGACCCTGTAGGTGGACACAAAACCATACTGTGTATATCCAACTGACACAGCATTACATATTTTAACAATTTCTTTTATCCTTTCTTGGCAGCACTCTCATTTTGTAGAACATGTGCAGTGCTCTGATTATTTAATTTGGCCCTGTTCCCCGTACATAGCAATCATATTCCTTTCATGAAGGGACCTGTGAGTACTGAATAATCTATTAGGCAAATTATCCAGCATGAACCTTTGTAGACATGCATTATATATATAAATCTTTCTAATTAAAATGACTGGAGGGATTTTTTTTTGGTCCATTTTACTGAGCTGCTGTATAATTAAACGTCAGCATATTCCATTCAGTTTACACACTGTGCGGCAGCTTATGATAAAGATTTTAGGCACCTATAATTATGTTATTAAACATTTTGCTTGTATGTTATAATGTGATAATTTAATTAAAGAGATACCATATCTAATAATTAAAAGCTTCACTAGAAATGTATGTAGTGGGTTTGTGGGAAAACATTAGGGTAAGTCCACCAACATTTAAATTAACATATCATTGCTAGATGGGGACCCTTTTGGTTCTCATGTCTTTTAAACCAAAGTGTCTCAACTGCAGTCCTCAAGTACCCCCAACAGGCCATGTTTTCAGGCTTGCCATTATTTTTCACAGGTGATTTGATCAGTTTCACTGCCTTAGTAATTACCATAGCCGTTTCATCTGAGGGAAATCCTAAAAAAGGTCCTGTTGGGGATACTTGAGGACTGGAGTTGAGAAACATTGTTTTAGACAACCGGGAAACTAGTTCTTTACACTCCTTCCACCAGGTCCATAATGTTCTTCACTTGTCCAGTTCAAGTACTAGTGTTTTGCAACATTTACATGGTTGCACTGATTCTCTCTGGGAGTTCTGACAATGAACAGCAGAAGCTGTAAGTAGCGACTGTCGGATTTGTCCTGTGTACAAATCAATGGTCAGCATCGCTGCTGTTCGCATGTACTGTCTCATCTGAGCAGTCAGGCCTCATGCCCACGGGCATTCTTTCAGACACGTTTAGAAGCTTGTTTTACAGCTTAAAAATGCCTCTCCATTCAATGGCCTCATACCCACACAGGCGTTTTTGAGCTGTAAGTGGCATAGGCGTTTTTAAGCTCCAAAAAAAAAAAAAAACAGCATTCTGAGGCTCCAACGCTAGAGCTGTAAAAACACCAGACGCCAGTAAAAGCTGTTAAACGTGGCTTAAAGCTGTATACAGAGCGTTAAGCTTCGTCGGGCATTTCTCTACCTCTATTCAAAATCAATGATTCCCTATGGAATCCTATTGATTTGAATATAAGTCACACTAGAAGTCGGATCATGATGATCCAACTTGCGCTGAAACTTGTGTGCTGAGGATCTTGAAGGGGAATCCCCGCCAAAATTTTAAAAAAAATTGGCATAGGGTTTCCCCCCAGGACGATACCAGACCCTTATCCGAGCACACAGCCCGGTAGGTCAGGTAAGGGGGGGGTGCAACATGGTCCCCCCAGGATCATACCATGCAACATGCCCTCAACATGGGAGGGTGGTTGGGTGCCCCCCACCCCAAAGCACCTTGTCCCCATGTTGATGAGGACAAGGGTCTCTTCCTAACAACACTGGCGGTTGGTTGACGGGGTCTGCGGCAAGGGGGCCCCCAGATCCTGCCCCCCACCCTATGTGAATGAGTATGGGGTACATTGTACCCCTACCCATTCACCTAAAAAAAGTGTCAAAAATAAACACAGTACACAGGTTTTTAAAGTATTTTATTATGGGGCAGGGCCTCCTTATGAAGTAAGCGGGTGGTCCTGCCCCATACCAATATAATTCATTGCACACGGCGGACCCAGCATTACACTGGGAGATCGCGTCGAGTCAACATTGGAAGAAAAACAGAGAGAGAAGACAGCGAAGAAGACCCAGCAAAAGACAGCAGAGAAGGCAGTGGAGAAGACCCAGCAAAAGAGCGAGAAGGCAGCGGAGAATACCAGGCAAAAGAGCAAGAAGACAGCGGAGAGAGAAGACAGCGCTGAGAGGAGAAGAACCGGCAGAGGGAGAAGGACCGGCAGAGGCAGAAGATGTCACCAGAACAGAGGGAAGAGCCAGAGAGGGGAGAAGAAATCGAAAGAGCCACCGGAGCTGCCTTAACAAAATACTTTTAAAACCTGTGTACTGTGTTTATTTTTATTTTTCAGGTGAATGGGTAGGGGTACAATGTAAAAAGGGGCTTTCAGATTCTGATAAGCCCCCACCTGCAGACCCTGACAACCAACAGCCAGGGTTGTTGGGAAGAGGTCCTTGTCCTCATCAACATGGGGACAAGGACCTCTTGTTGAGGGCATGTGGCTTGGTATGGTCCTGGAGGGGGCGCTCGCTCGTCCCCCCCTTTCCTGATCTACCGGGCTGCGTGCTTGGATAAGGCTCTCGTATGGATTTTGGGGGCCCCACGGCAGTTTTTTTTTTTGCCGTGGAGGTTCCGCTTAAAATTCATACCAGACCAAAAGGTCTGGTATTGTCCTGGGGGGAACCCCGTGCCAATTTTTTTTCATTTTAGCGGGGGTTCCTCATCAAGATCCTGAGCACACAAGTCGCACTGCAACTTGGTGCAACCTCTATTCAAATCAATGGGCTCCCATAGGAATCTATTGATTTTGAATAGAGGCAGAGAAACTCGGCCTGAAAGCTAGCACGGCTAAACGCACATTGACGCCAATGCAAAACACTGAAAAAATTTGCATTTTTAACGCTGCTTTTTTCCTGGCATTGGTACTAGCTTTGCAGTTCATTTTTTATAACGCCCGTGGACATGAGGCCTTACATGTAAATAGAACCTCTAACCAACATTGGACACAACCATGGTTAGAGTTTCTGCCGAGTTTTAGACACACACAAACTGGCCGCAACAAATCGGCCAGTTTGTATACTGCAATAGCAAAAAGAAATTCTTAAAAATATGCACCCTGTGGTTAAAATTCTCCCACCCCTTCATGTGTGTAGCATGTTATGCACTGCTGTAGGCATCACAGAACTAGAGCTCTGTCCTCTCTTCTTTCCTCCCTTTCCTTACACCTTTTCTTCTCTTGCTCTCCCTGGCCTTCTCAATGTGGAGACCTCTGTTCATATCTCACCTGTTTTTCCTCTTGTATAGCGAATCAGATTTCTGCATTTATACCCATGAGTGTCTTCCAGCTAATTGCTAATGCTCTGTTTACCTTTCTCTGTGTATTAATGACATTTATTGTAATGATAGTATGCAAACTGGAATGCTTATTACTTTCTATTTCAGTTATCTCCCTTTCATTGATGTCTGCTGGATAACTTTCTGGAACTCCCTGACACATTGATTGCATTTTTATATCTGTATTATGGGCTATGCTGTGTGTCCTGCAAAAAAAATCAATAAAAACTTATAAAAATATATAAAGTGAAAACTGTTTCCTTTAATGATCAGTAGATCCATAGATAATAGATAAAGTTATGTGCAAATTTTGCCTTTCCCTTTTGCTCATAGTTATATTTTCAAAACTGAGAGGCTTAATCAGCAATCGGATAGTGCTGGAAAAATAAAATAAAATTCAATATTATCTTGGGATTCTGAAACCAAATTTTAGATCCATTGGGCATGAAATATGTGATTGTTTCCCAAATGTCCTCCAGGTCGAGTGCTACATGTTTTGCATCTCTGTGCGGCTGATCTGCAGCCTTTTTCAGCCTATAAACATGCACATGCTCCAGGGTCTGCAGTACATCATTATTCAGCACTGGCTCCCTGATAGTGATAACATCTACATAGGCCTGCTCAATGAATTTTTACACAGTTACAACTTGGAGACAGTTGTCATCCTATAACAGAAAGGTCAGACACTGACCATGGACCTTCAAGGCAGGATCACCAGGTATAATTTTAATGAAAGCTGCAGATTTAAAGAGACAAATAACTACAACTGAATGACATTTTGGAAGAACTGTACTTGGAAATTATAACATTATAATTAGCCCAGGAACTTTAATAATAAAAAAATGAAGTTCAATCTTGAGCTGTCCCCCTCAGTGCTTCCTTTCTGCCACGAGATGCTAACACATGGAATGACGGCTAGGGTCATTCCACTCATTTCTTTGAGCCTAGACTGTCAATGGCCTGTCCCTGGGGTGGAATCACTATGGCAGGCTAGTCAAAACTACTACACTAAATGGTGCATCCATATCCTTATGTGGGGGCGGTAATGGAGTTTTTAAAGTTCAGCTCTACAATATTAAAGCACATATGAGATTCTAGTGATTATGTTTGCATATACTTTAAAGCTTTTTTTGGGGGGGGAGTAGCACCATACGTATCAATTACAAACGGCTGCTTCTGCTTAAAGTCCTCTCTGCTATACCGCCTCACAACTGCCGATACTACCCTGAGCAGCTGTCTTCTATGCTGTGAAAGTTAACTGAAACTGCTGCTACTGAAAAAGTTGCACAATTGCCCATTCCTTCTCCCTTCTCTGCCAATCACAGAATTTGCATTACAACACTCCTACAATACATGGCGATCTGTGAATGGGCAGTGGAATCCTGTCATTCAAGTGCCCCACTGCCCATTTACAAAACATGATGCATTGTGGGAGTGTGGGAATGTGTGTGTGTATATATATATATATATATATATATATATATATATATATATATATATATACACATATACACTGTATTACTAGAAGTATTTGGACACCTGCCTTTACACTCACATGAACTTTAATGGTATGCCAGTCTTAGTCTGTAGGGTTCAATATTGAGTTGGCCCACCCTTTGCAGCTATAACAGCTTCAACTCTTCTGGGAAGGCTGTCCACAAGGTTTAGAAGTGTGTCTATGGGAATGTTTGACTATTCTTCCAGAAGCACATTTGTGAGGCCAGGCACTGATGTTGGATGAGAAGGCCTGGCTCGCAGTCTCCACTTTAATGTGAAGGTCAAGTCAAGTTCCTCCACCCCAAACTCGCTCATCCATGTCCTTATGGACCTTGCTTTGTGCACTGCTCCAAATCATTTGGCGGAGGGGGGATTATGGTGTTGGGTTGTTTTTTAGGGGTTGGGCTTGGCCCCTTAGTTCCAGTGAAGGAAACTCTTAAGACATCAGCATACCAAGACATTTTGGATAAATTTATGCTCCCAACTTTGTGGGAACAGTTTGGGGATGGCCCCTTCCTGTTCTAACATGACTGTGCACCAGTGCACAAAGCAAGGTCCATAAAGACATGGACTGAGCAAGGGGGGTGGAAAATTAACTTCAAGCGCAAAAATTCACATTATATTAGTAACTAAAACATATAAAATAACAATAAAATAAATAAAAATCTAAACAATAAAAATTCCAAAGTGCTATAACCCCTTCCTGCCGACCGTACGCAGATATGCGTACTCGGCTTTCCGGGGTTATACCGGGATGATGCCCGCAGCTGCAGGCATCATCCCGGTACCGTTGTTTACAGCGGGCGATCGGCTACCCGTGTATAACAACCGATGCGGCTAAAAGCCGCTCGGTTGTTATACCGGAGGAGCGGGAGGGGACATCCCCCCCCTCCCGCCGCCTCCCGCCGCTGTTACCGGGCCTCCCATGCGATCAGGAGGCCCGGTGTCCAATCGGGTACCTTCGGCAGATGGGGGCGGGCTGGAACGAAGCTGTGAGCGGCTTCGTTCCAGCCTTCTTGTTGTAAACGCGGAAGCGACGTCATGACGTCACTTCCCGTTTACTCGGCTGCCAATGGCGCCGAATTTTAAAAAAGTACACAGTATTCAGAATCGCCGTTTTCGGCGAACTGAATACTTTGAAGTGTAAAGGAGGGATGGTGGGTCTTTTAGACCCCCCATCCCTCCATAAAGAGTACCTGTCACCACCTATTACTGTCACAAGGGATGTTTACATTCCTTGTGACAGCAATAAAAGTAAAAAAAAAAAAACAATTTATAAAGTAAAAAAATAAATAAAATAAAAATAAATAAAATAAATAAATTAAAAAAAAAAAAAAATTTTTAAAGTGCCCCTGTCCCCGCGAGCTCACGCAGCGAAGAAAACACATACGGAAGTCGCGCCCGCAATGTAAACGGTGTTTAAACCACACATGTGAGGTATGGCCGCGATCGTCAGAGCGAGAGCAATAATTCTAGCCCTAGACCTCCTCTGTAGCTCAAACCTGGTAACCGTAAAAAATTTTTAAAGCGTCGCCTTTGGAAATTCATAGGTACCGTAGTTTGTCGCCATTCCACGAGTGCGTGCAATTATAAAGGGTGACATGTTTGGTATCTATTTACTCGGCGTAACATCATCTTTCACATTATACAAAAAAATTGGGGTAACTTTACTGTTTGGATTTTTCATGAAAGTGTCCCTTTTCCAAAAATTTGCGTTTAAAACACCGCTGCACAAATACCGTGTGATAAAAAATATTGCAACAATCGCCATTTTATTCTCTAGATTCTCTGCTAAAAAAATATATATAATGTTTGGGAACTCTAAGTAATTTTCTAGCAAAAAATACGGATTTTAACTTGTAAACACCAAATTTCAAAAATAGGCTTAGTCATGAAAGGGATAATGGTGTGAACCTCCCAACTAAAAAGTTGTTGCACTTGAAGTTAATTTGTATTGCAATTATGTGTAAAGGGGTTTCCACCACCCCTGCTAAGTTAAAAAAAAGATGTCTTATTCTCATGTTGATGTGTATTACATGTGAAATCACATATCACTGGAATTATTGCACTTGTAGTTAATCTGTATGGCAAATATCTAAAGGGGGGGTTTCCACCATCCCTGTTAAGTTTCATTTTTTATTTATGTTTTCAGTTTGATGTGTAATATATGTGATGTTACATATCACCGGTAATGTGGTAATATTGGCATTTATTGAGATTTCCACAATTATTGTTAAGTTATTGATTAGTAAGTTAGCGCTGCACTTTTTTTTTGTGGTGTGGGAACACATACCAGTGCTTAGTGGCAGGCCTTTTACTGACACTTTTTTCATTTACCTCCAGTAGTTTATTGTAAATAGTAGTAAGGTGATTACGTATTATACTAAAGATCGACATGTGGCATTAATAAACAGACAGATTTCAGGTGTGCCCCACCAGGCCAGCCCCCATAGACAATGTGCCTAGCTGCTGAGTTCAACTGCCCATCCGTGCACTCAGTGCACTGATTGGAAGCACTGATAGGCAGCCCTCATAGGCACTGATAGGTGACACTGATTAGTAGCACTCATGGGCACTGATAGGCGGTACTGGTTGGCAGCACTGATAGGCACTGCATGGTGGCACTGATTGGCACTAATTGGCAGCACTGATTGGCACTGATAGGCAGCACTGATGGGCGGCACTGATGGGCACTGATATGCAGCACTGATAGGTGGCACTGATGGGCATTGATAGGCAGCACTGATGGGCACTGATAGGTGCACCGATAGGCAGCACTGATGGGAACTGATTGTCACTGATGGATGGCACTGCTAGGCAACACTGATTGGCAGCACTGATGGGCACTGATAGGTGGTACTGATTGGAAGCACTGATAGGCAGCACTGATTGGAAGCACTGATTGGCACTGATAGGTGGCATTGGTTGGCACTAATAGGCTTCACTAATTGGCAGCACAGGTGGGCACTGATAGCCAGCACTGATGGGCACTGATTTATGGCATTGGTTGGCACTGATAGGTGGCACTGAAAGGCAGCACTGATGGGCACTCATTGGCAGCACTGATTGACACTGATAGGCAAAACTGCTGATAGGCAGCACTGATAGACAGCACTTATGGGCCGACTGGCAGCACTGATTGGCACTGGCAGGTGGCACGGATTGTCTATGATAGGTGGCATTGGTTGGCACTGACATGTGGCACTGATGAGTAATGATTGGCACTGGTGGGCACTGACAGGTGGCACTGGTGGGCACTGATTGGCACTGACATGTGATACTGATGGGCACTGACAACTGGCACTGGTGGGCACTGATTGGCACTGACAGGTGGCACTGATTGGCGGCACTGATAGGTGGCATTGGTTGGCAATGATAGGTGGCACTGATGGACATTGATAGGCAGCACTGATTGTCACTGATCTGGGAGAGGGGAAGTTTCCCATTGCGCAGTCGGCTAGGCATGTAAGAGCCCAGCTAGGCATGTAAGAGCCGCTCAGTGAGCTGTCAGAACTTGGAGCTGATGTCGGGGGTGGGTGGGACAGAACAGCTAGCCTATCAAACACAAGCCAACGGGATAGGGGCTGGGCGGGCCGGTCTGTGTATGTGGCTCCGCCCCTTTCTATCATCTATCAAACACCAGCCAAAGGAATAGGGGCTGGGCGGGCTGCTCAGTGTATATGGCTCCGCCCCCTTTTTTAAGCAGACCAATCATTGGCTAGTGTTTATTAGCTGATAGGGGGCGGGGCCACATACACGTAGTGGCCCACCCAGCCCTCGACATCAGCGTGTTTGATAGGCTAGCTGTTTGGTCCCGCCCACCCCCGACATCAGCCCTGAGTTTTGACAGCTCCTATCTGCAAGCAGTGACATTACATTACAGTTTAAAGCACTAAGCAGCTCTTACATGCCTCCCTGACTGCTCAATAGGAAACTGTCTCACAGGCAGCTCCCTATACAGTCTCTTGGAGCATCTTATAGCAGATCTCCAGACACACATTAGGGTGTGCCCAGGCACAGCACACCCTGTGCGCACACCTATGGAGAGTGTTGTATTATGGGTTCTGTGAATGGCAGAGAGGGCAGAAGGGATGGGCAATTGGTGCAACTTTTTTTAACCTACATTTTTGGCACAGTTTCAAGAGTTTATTTTCTCTTTAGGTGACATAATATTTTCCATAATATTTTATTTTTTTACAAATGTAAGAACTTTATTAAACTTTTACATGTCAGTAACATAAGCATATGCAATATATAACAGAAAGGTATAGGTATACATGCACATACCTCATGCAGGAATTACAAAAGAGGAACAGTCAAACGTAGCCAACAGGATTGTCAACTAAGATGTAATGCTTTGCAGATTCCAGGAGATTAGCACATCCAAGGCAGTCAGTCCCTATGTGATCAAAAGGCAATTCCTAGTAGGAAGCGAAAAAGGGACAGGGAGAGAAATGGGGGGAGGGGGGGCATAGAGTAAGGAAGAAGGGAAATGAAGGGACATGAAAGAGAGGGGAAGGGATAAGCAAAGGGGGAAGAGAGGCGGGCAGGAGAGGGAAATTGAAGGGGAAAGGAAAGGGTATGTACAGAGGGAGGGACAAAGGGACAAGAGGAGAAAAGAAAGAATAAAAGAGGGGGAACATATCTGGCCTGAATTTAGTCCAAGTGAAATATAGTGTTTATAATTAGGGGGCCACTTTCGGACTAGGCGGGAGAAATCTCCTCCTGTAAAGAACCCCAGGAGTCTATCCAAGAGGACCAGATCTTGTCAAATTTACTCGGACAGTTCCTGTTAACATTCATAATTTTGTACAAAAGTAAAACGGCATTTAGGGTACTCCGCCAGGCAGAAACAGTAGGTGGTAGTGTGGCTTTCCATTTAAGTAAAACCTCTCTGCGAGCATAATACGTGGCATATATTAGGGACAACTTTGTGTACCTTCTCATGGTGGGGTCGTCACCTATATTTAATAGCAAGGCCCCAGGGTCTAACTCGAGGGTTGTCCCTGCTACCTGGTTATTGTCTTCCAGGACCTGTTTCAAAGATCTTTGCAACGAGGGACAAGACCAAACCATGTATGTGACTACTCCATGGTGCAGTCTTGTAAAACCTGCGTATTGGAGATCTTTCATCCAAAATTAAACTTGTGTATGAGAGATCTGTCATCCTAAATGTACTTAGATTATTTGTGTGTTGGAAGTGCAATGACCTGCCTGCAGCGTGGTGATTGTAAATTGGCTTAGGAAAGAATTTGGAGGGAAACTATATAAGTGTTCCAATAATATGACTAAATCCTACTAGGCTGTATAATGTTGTCACATTTTAAGATGAGAAATGTTAGTGTAAGGCACTTGCCAACAAGTCCTCCATCAATGCAAGATGTAATTAATCCTGAACTGTTCTTAGATGTTACTTAAGGTAACCATTTCTTTGTATGCACCCTGTTAAGTAATCCTCTGGTTTCTGCGCCTGATGTATTATTTATGGAGTCAGTTTTGTATGCTACTGACTTAAAAAGCCCAGCTCTATAGCAGAAGTATTTCAAACCAAAGGTACAAACCTTTCAAGTATTTTTTTTATACATGTTAATTATTTTTTTTAGATGGTCATGTAAAAGACATCAGCTCACTGACCCTACAGGACAAAACTAGGGAATACTGTGCTGCTCTGACTGACCAGACCACAAAACTTAGACTTGCACAGAGGAGGTACATCTTTGAGTTTGTGGACAAAAGTAGCAGACTTCTGGCATATTTAGCAAGAATGGAGTACGTCCCTGCATATATAAAAAGTGTTTATGATAGGCACAGATCTGAGGTGTGTGACTCGGCTGACATACTGCAAATCTGTGCTCAATTTTATAGGAAGCTTTATGTGTCGTGTGCTTCTGCAGGGAGATGCATTGGAAACCTATCTAGCTAATATCAAGTTACCTGTGTTGACGAACGAAGACAGTGCTGCTTTAGAAGGGGATACCCTTATGCCTTTCCCCCAGTAGTCCTCTGTGTTGTAATCAATCACTGAAGGAGTTATTTAAACTGGAAGATGGATATGTTGGGCTAAGTATGATATAAAGTATTTGCATCATATATATCAGAACGGCAAGATGTCCACCTTTGCACAATTATGGGAACAGTTGGGAATACCCAGGACTTGGCATTTTAGATATGCTCAGTTGCATCATGTAGATGTAGCACAGTTTGGGGGTGGGGAGGTTAGCGTTCATAATATGGCTCTGGAGAGGATCCTGATCGATCTTGATCCAGCCAAATGCATTTCCAGATACTATAGGGAGGTGGGACCTAGGAACCCTGGGTTCATTGCCAGGACCAGGTCTCGCTGGATTGCTGTTGTACCGGAGTTGTCTGAGGGGATGTGGCAGGAAGCTCTGGATATCTATCTTGTCTCTGTCATCTCTTCCACAGATAAGATGATGCAGCTTAGATACCTCCACCAGATGTACTATACACCAGCTAGACTGTTTTGAATGCACAACAGACTCTGCAGTGTGCCAAATATGTATGCGAGTGGACGGAACTTTTCTTCACATAGTATAGGAATGCCCTAGGACACGTCCCCTGTGGTCAAGGGTGACTGAATTTATATCAGATAACTTTGACCTCCCTAACATATGTTCTCCCTTATGTTGCCTCCTGGGAGTCTTTGACCAAGAGGAGGTAGACGTATATACTAAATTGTTTCTCAGAATTTTATATTTTGGACTACAAAAACTTATAGCTCGGAGATGGATCTATGGAGAACAACTGACAGTAGGGATGTGGATAAAGGTAGTGAATGCGGATGTACTTTTATACCGGATAACATATGAGGCCAGGGGAGCTCCCAAGAAGTTCAGTAAGGTATGGTTTAGGTGGGTTGACTCACAGAATACATTGGAGGAAGATGGGGCTCAGAGCAGCGACCAAAATTAGGAGCAAGATCCAGCTGGCGAAGTTTCGCAGGAGGGTGAGAGTGGGAGTACAATGCACTGACAATAATAAGAATGAAGGGGATTTAGGGTGCTTTACACTATATCCCGTTGCCCATGGTTCTAAGTTTCAAGCTCCGACCCTAAATATCGGTCTACAGGGTTATGGTTGGGATTCAGGACTACGTATTTACAGTTTGATTGATGAGGATGACACTAATGCCTGGATCACTGTGAAATTCATTGCTACCTGTACATGCTGTGTTAGCTATCCGGTGGATTGTATGTGTAATTTCTGTTATGCTAAATAAATACAAATTTGAAAAAAAAAAAAAAAGACATCCGCCCTTATCAATGTGTCTTAGGCCCCAATCACACTTGTGCGATCGGACAATTTGTTAATGCACGTTATGTCTCCTGCTAACACGTGTTGTATAAAGGCAGGCCATTCATTTAAATTTGTTGCTAACATGCCACAGAAGACTTAAAATAACCTGTACTGTGTTGCACCACACTGCAGTACGTGTGCTACCAGGTACTGCAATAGCATTATATTTATACAAGATATAGTGGGCAACAGTATGGGTAATGCTTTACAAAATGAATGTAGACAGTACAGTTACAATGTAATTCAAGATGAGTATAATGCCACGTACACGCGGTCGGAATTTCCGACAACAAATGTTCGATGTGAGCTTGTTGTCGGAAATTCCGACTGTGTGTAGGCTCCATCAGACATTTGTTGTCGGAATTTCCTACAACAAAAATTTGAGAGCTGGTTCTCAAATTTCCCGACAACAAAATAGTTGTCGGAAATTCTGATAGTTTGTACACAATTCCAATGCACAAAATTCCACGCATGCTTGGATTAAAGCAGAAGGCTATTGAACTTAATTTTTCTTGGCTCGTCGTACGTGTTGTACGTCACCGTGTTCTTGACGTTCGGAATTTCCGACAACATTTGTGTGATCGTGTGTATTCAAGACAAGTTTGAGCCAACATCCGTCGGAAATAAAACCAGGATTTTGTTGTCGGAATGTCCGATCGTGTATACGCGTGATTAGAAGGGCCCTGCTAGTGGGAACTTCCAATCTAAAAGAAACAAGCAAGTGTTGAGAGTATGTGTTGACGAAGAAAGTTAAATTTCAATTTTTAGGTACAGGCAGGATTGACTTCCCTGAAGAAATTAGTTTTAAGGGGGGCAGAGTAGGCTATAGCAAGCAGATTAGGGAAGGGATTTCCAGAGATGGGAGAGGCACTGGAGAAGCCCTGGAGGCGATCATGAGAGTAGGTGATGAGGGAGTAAGAGATCAGGAGTTCTTGGCAGGAGAAAAGATGACAGTTGGATAATATCTTGAGATGAGATTGGTGATACAGGTTAATTCATTGGCCGGGCAGAAGCCAGTGGAGGGGTTGGCAGAGCAGAATGGTACACACTGAAATGTTGGTAAGGTGGATGATTCAGGCAACAGTATTCATGATAAACTGAAAGTAGATAGTCTGTGTAAAGGTAAGCAAATGAGAAGGGAGTTGCAGTAGTTGAAGGTAGAGATAACAAGCAAGTGAATTAGTAACTTGGTGGTGTCACTGGTTAAGAAAGGGCATATTTTGGAAATGTTACAGAGGTGAAGGCAGCACGTTTTGGATATGGGGCTGAAAGGATTACACCTAGTACCATGGCATGAGGGGATGGACTAATACATTGCGTATAGAAAAGAATCACTCCCTTTAAAATAATCACATTTTGTTGCTTTGCAGCATGAAATGAAGACAGAAACAGTTTTTGTGTTATCCAGCTATATTTACTCAGTGCAACTTATAACATCCAAGTAAAAGATATAACAACATGTCTCTACTAACTTTTCACATCTACACTTTGCAATATTTGCCCACTCTTTTTTGCAGAACTGGTCAAGTTTGGTTAAATTTGATGGTGACCGTTTGTGGACTACAGTCATTCCACAGATTTTCAGTGGGGTGTAAGTCTGGGCTCTGACTAGGCCATGCAAGGACTCTTACCTCTTTTTCCTTCAACCACTGTGTGGTCATTTTTGCTGTGTGTTTTGGGTCATTGTCATGTTAGAAGGTAAACCTTCCCATTAACAACTTTCTGGCAGCAGATTTTTCAAGACTTTGAAGGTATTTTGCCCCATCCAATTTTCCTTCTATCCTGACAAGTACTACAGTCCCTGCTGCAGAGAAACACTCCCATGACAGGATATTACCACCTCCATGCTTTATTGTAGGTATGGTGTTATGTGGATGATGAGCTGTATTGGATTTCCGCAAGACATTGTTTGGTGTTGAGGCCAAATAATTCAATTTTAGTCTCATTTGACCATAACACCTTTTTCCATGTGGCCTCAGAATCTTCAAGGTGTGTTTTGGCAAAGCTCAGTCGTAGCTGCATGTGGCTCTTTTCTTGCAACCTTCCCATACAAGCCACATTTGTGGAGAATTTGTGATATTGTTGTCACATGCACACAATGACCACTCTTTGTCATAAATTCCTGCAACTGCTTCAGAGTTGCTGTAGGCCTCTTGGTGGCTTCTCTGACCAGTTTCCTCCTGGCTCTTTCAGGCAGTTTGGAGCGACGTACTGATCCAGGGAGGGTCTGTGTTGTACCAAATACCTTCCACTTCTTAATAATAGACTTCTCTGTGCTTTTAGTCATTGATAAAGCATTTGAAATTGTTTTGTATCCATCTCCTGACTTGTGCCTGTCCACAACTTTATCTCGGAGATAAATATCCTAATAGTAGGATTCTTCTAATTCCCTATACAACATGCAGACTGGAAGAGGGAGAAGCAGCACCAGGAGTCAATCACATGTGCTATATACAAATGTGCTAACAAGGAACATTCTAATAGGAGAGCGCAAAGTTAAAGGGGTTGTAAAGTCAGAAGATTTTTTATCTTAATGCTTAATTCTATCCATCTCTGTCCAGCGATGTCAACGAGTGTCTCGGCCGTCTGAGACCCTCCCTTATGACTGTCTGAGACACAGCAGCGGCACCATTGGCTCCCACTGCTGTCTATCAAAGTCAGTCAGCCAATCAGGCCCCAGAGGGGCGGGGCTGGGCCGCTGCCCTGTGTCTGAATGGACACAAGGAGCTGTGACTCGACTCGGGTGCCCCCATAGCAATCTGCTTGCTGTAGGGGCACTCAACAGGAAGGAGGGGCCAAAAGCACAGAAGAGGGACCCAAGAAGCAGAGGATCTGGTCTGCTATGTGCAAATCCACTGCACAGGGCAGGTAAGTATAACATGTTTGTTATTTTTAGAGAAAATGACAAGACTTTGCAATGACTTTAAGCTGGCCACACACTAGTAGATTATTAAAAAAAAGGTTTGTGTGAACATTTGTACACAAATTCTTATGAGTACAATCAATGACTTGATAAAAGTACCCCAAAAAAGTTTCATTTTAACTTTTGATTTTGAAGTGAGTGAAATTTCCTGAACAAAAATTATATTAACTGATAAAAATGTTTGCTCAAGAAAAAGTTTTCATCCAGCTTCTTCAAAACGGAACATTGATTTTGACCCCAATAATGATTAGAAAATCGAATGAATGATCTTATTTTTTTTTTGTCAAAACTCTACTTATGTATGGCCAGCTTTATCAGAGAGATTAGTTAATCGATTTACTGCTGCTTCATCAGTGCTTCTCCAGACTGCTGGTGTAGAGAGTACTGTATTCCTTCTACAGTTTATAAATGTAACAGTCTAAGTGGTGTCTTCCTCCTGTGTGAAGGGACTGTGCTGTGTGGTAGGGCACTGTAACCCTCAAGACTGGATGATCAGAAATACAAATTCTTTGGCAGATAAAATACCTCCCTTTATATGTTCTCCATCTGTGCATTTAACTATTTAGCTGAAGGTCAACTTTAAGGGTTCATTTACAACAGTACCGCTAAAGTGTAAATACGGTGTAGTGTAACCAAAAAGTTGTTTTTCAGTTGTCCAGCTTGGCAACCATGCAACTAGCATTTTCAGAATGAGGCCACATATGGCAGCTCTTGTAGTTTGTTTTAAAGGGGAAAGATAAAGTTTGATTCTAGACTGTACTACAGAGGGAGCAGACCCTGGATTCTATACAGCAGCCAGTGGCGGCGCATTTTTAGAACCCTACAGCAAATGATGTGGCTAGTAACGTGGTGACTAGGGATGAGCCGAACACCCCCCAGTTCGGTTCACACCTGTGAACGGACCGAAAATTTGCACGAACGTTAGAACCCCATTGAAGTCTATGGGACTCGAACGTTCGAAATCAAAAGTGCTAATTTTAAAGGCTAATGTGCATGGTATTGTCCTAAAAAGGGTTTGGGGACCCAGGTCCTGCCCCAGGGGACATGTATCAATGCAAAAAAAAGTTTTTAAAACGGCCGTTTTTTCGGGAGCAGTGATTTTAATGATGCTTAAAGTGAAATAAAAAGTGAAATATTCCTTTAAATATCGTACCTGGGGGGTGTCTATAGTATGCCTGTAAAGTGGCGCGTGTTTCCCGTGCTTAGTGGAGTTGGAGATCCCAGCTGATGAGGAGCAAGGAGAGGTCCTCTTTGTTCTTTGGTGTGGGTCTTTTAGGTACGCTTGCCAACAAACTGCATGGCAGGTCAACAAATGTCTGGTCAAGCATGTGGTGCCCAAGCGGGAGATGTTTTGGCCACGAGAGATACGCTTGAGACATATGTTGCAAATAGTAGTGGTGGGATCTGATGCACTCATCTCAAAAAAGGCCCACACCAAAGAACTTTTGGAATAACGCGCAGAGACAGCAGCGCCCTGCACATGCGGAGCTCTGTGGTGTGATGCAGTCGGTGTGCTGCCCTTATCCTGGCCCCTGGAGGGCATCCTGCCTCATTGGTGATGTGCCTCCTCCTCCTTCTCCTCCTCTCTCCTATCAGGCACCCACGTGGAGTCAGTGACCTCATCATCCCCTCCCTCCTCATCACTGGAGCAAAGCTGGCAGTATGCTGCAGCTGGGGGAACATGACTGCCAGATTGCTGTCCTTCTTGGGCACTCCCTCTCTCTGGGCTCACATTACTGCCTTCCTCTAGCTGGGTACCATCATCGGAGCCTTCAAAATGCTGGGCATCCTCCTGGAGCATGTACCCAACACTGTGGTCAAACAGTTTGGGGGACTCCTCAGGAGGACATGGTGGGGCTAGGGAAGGAGTGGCTGATGCCATTGAGCCAATGGAAGAGGCCGCGTTGGCAGCTGCTTTGCCAGACAAAGTATCCTGAGCCTGGGTGAGAGAGGATGAGGAGGATGAGGACAGCTTGGTCATCCACTCTACCAAGTCTTCCGCATGTTGCGGCTCAACGCGGCCAGCTGCCGAAAAAAAGGACAAGCGTATCCCACGGCCACGTACTGATGAGGATGAACCGTCTCCACGACCAGCACTGTTGCCTCTAGACACAGAGCCTGCTTGCCCTCTTTTATTGGCTTGTGACTGTCTGCCTCTCCTTGTTGGCCTTCCAGACATACTAATGGTCTGCAGTGAGATGTAGCTGCACAAAGCTGGGATGTATATATATACTGATACTGCAGCTAGCAGAATCAACTGCCTGCCTGTAGTATTATTAGTATGAGAACACCAGCAATTGTCTTCAGGTAGCTTTAGGTGCACGCTGTGCAGAGGGCGCAGTACACTAACTGTAAATACTGTAGCTGCCTGCCTGTGGTATTAATAGGATCAGAAGAACACCACCAATTTTATTCAGGTAGCTTTAGGTGCGCACTGTGCAGAGGACACTGTACACTAACTGTAAATACTGTAGCTTCCTGCCTGTGGTATTAATATAGGATCAGAAGAACACCACCCATTTTATTCAGGTAGCTTTAGGTGCACACTGTGCAGAGGACACAGTACACTAACTGTAAATACTGTAGCTGCCTGCCTGTGGTATTAATAGGAGCAGAACAACAGCAATTGTCTCCAGGTAGCTTTAGGTGCACATTATGCAGAGGACGCACTACACTAACTGTAAATACTGTAGCTGCCTGCCTGTGGTATTAATAGGATCAGAAGAACACCACTAATTTTCTTCAGGTAGCTTTAGGTGCACACTGTGCAGAGGACACAGTACACTAACTGTAAATACTGTAGCTGCCTGCCTGTGGTATTAATAGGAGCAGAACAACAGCAATTGTCTCCAGGTAGCTTTAGGTGCACACTGTGCAGAGGACGCACTACACTAACTGTAAATACTGTAGCTGCCTGCCTGTGGTATTAACAGGATCAGAAGAACACCACTAATTTTCTTCAGGTAGCTTTAGGTGCACACTGTGCAGAGGACGCACTACACTAACTTGTAAATACTACAGCTGCCTGTGGTACTGTACTAAGAGGATCAGAAGAACACTAATTTTCTTCAGGTAGCTTTAGGTGCACACTGTGCAGAGGATGCACTACACTAACTGTAAATACTGTAGCTAATAGGACTAATAGGATCAGAAGAACACCAGCAATTTTCTTCAGGTAGCTGTAAATACTGTAAAAACACCTGCCTGCCTGTCAGTAGTAGGAAGAGAATAACAGGAACAGATCTAGCTAAACTGAATACAGTGTATATATATATATATATATATATATATATATATATATATATATATACACAACACCTAAGATGTATATACTGTATATATATATATATATATATATATATACACAAAACACTGTAAGTGCAGCTAACTGACTCGCCTGCCTACTCTATCTAACTTAAATCAAATGACACTGTCTCTCTGTCTATCTATCTCTTTCTCAATGCCGGAACACACTACACAGGGCCGCCATGCAGGCAGCCTTATATAGTGTGGGGCATGTACTAAACCCCCTGAGCCATAATTGGCCAAAGCCACCCTGGCTTTGGCCAATTACGGCTCTCTGTACAGACCATGCTGTGATTGGCCAAGCATGCGGGTCATAATGCATGCTTGGCCAATGATCAGCCAGCAATGCACTGCGAAGCAGCAGTTAATTATGGGCCGTGACGCGCCACTCGAATTTGGTGCGAACGGCCCATATCGTTCGGAATTCGGCGAACGACTGAACAGGCAATGTTTGAGTCGAACATGCCTTCGATTTAAATACGAAGCTCATCCCTAGTGGTGACCAAGCAGCTGGGAAGATGTGGCTATGTACAGCTTTCAAAACTAATTGAACCACATGCTTCTTGCAGATAGAAAGCTTTTTGCCATCCTTATAGGTGTTAGCACTTACAAGTGCCCCTTACCCTTCCTACAGAAGGGGTATTTACATCATACTCTGCAGTCTGCAGACATTTCAAAACTTGATCAATCTTTAAGTTGGAGATATTTGTACATAAAAATATAATTTTTTACCCTGGATCACTTATCTTCAGAGTGAACATAGGTCGGCAGCATTGAAGTGGATGACGTAGATGGTCAATCCCCTAGAATAAGCAGCCGTTTCTAGAAACCCTAGAAGTCTCAGCACTGTCTATTCTCCTTGCCTCCACTCTTTCCTTTGGTAATTGGTATCTGGATGCATCTACTAATATCCTAGTTATTAGAATGTTTAAAATAAACGTTATTATTGTACAGCTATTGTGTAATGTGTCAAAAACTACAAGATTGTTAATATTCATTGTAAACTGTATTGTCTACAAATACAATATTCACACACCTTGTATTTTATCCTTACTACCCTGCATATAGCATAATGTAAGCATATTGTTATATGTTCTTTAGAATACACAAGAGATACAAGAGAGATAAACTAAAAAGAAAGCAAAAAAAAAACACAGGGCTGCCATACCCAAATGTGCCCAGAGTTACCCCAGAGTAACATCATCCAAATAAAAAAGTCTCCTCAATAAAAAAAAAACTCCTCAATAAAGGGGACTCAAAGAGTCATGTGTGGCAACAAATGATAGAAACATTTCTAATGTTTCTGTAGCCCCCTTGTCCTAAGTAGGGGCTACTATGTCAATTTAGTTTTTGGCTGGGCTGTAGTTAGCTCAGACTGATTGTATAGTTTTTGCCTAAGCTTAGGATGGCTTGTGATTTCTCATTGTTGCCAGTAGATGTCACTTGTATCACTGGTCATAGTATGAGATTTCACAAACAAACTTAAGTTATAAATATTTATATTTTCTTTATCTGCTCCAGTAGGAGGTTTAGGCAACTGGTACATGCTGGGGGATGATATAAATATTTGGGACAGGCTGACTCTCTTCCCCTGGGCTGAGGCCTAGGGAAATGCTGTTGGATGGAGTTCTGTTGTTAGGCCCAATAGCCTGTTTTAGGGCCCAATGTGTGCTGAAGTGGTCCTGAAGCTGTCCTGCCTGGTCTGGAGAAAGCTGTGCCAAGGAGGAGACCCAAGGGAGGCCCCTGGCTAGAGAGAGCCAGGAAGAAGGCTGTAGTAGAAAGAGTCATCACAAATGTGCCCATAGGTAGTTTAATTGGCAGAAGCACCCGATGTGGTTGTTCAAAGGATAGGCAGGAGTCGTCTGCTTTATTAAAACATCCAATTACTTTATTTAACCAAATAAAATGCATTTGTGGATTTACAACTTCCTCAGTTCAAAGTGATAAAATTTGTGTCTAGTATCAGCTTGTAGTGAGATCCACTTGGGGATTATTCTTTATTGGCCACTAGGTGGAATGTGGAGCTTGTGGCGGTGATTTCATCTAGGTGGATCACATGTCTCATTAGGAAAAAGGCTGGTCTCTCAGAAGGGCCTGTTGACTCACTTGGAGGACACACTGAAATTTGTGAATGTGCTTACAGTGTTGCTGGGTCGGACTAAAGGTTCTGACACTTTAAAGCTGGACATTAATCTGGATCTGGAGAGTCTGTAAGTCATCTGTTATGGTATCTGGGACTTCTAACCCTCACCTCCTTAAATGTTCTCCAAAAAAACCTTAAAAAGACAAAATTGACTTGCGCCCAGTATTCTTTCTCCGTCCCCCCATTTTAGCCATTGACCTTGGGTGAAATACTAGCCTGCCCCTGGTCTCTGGAGGTGCTATCCTGCTTTTGGGGTGTCAGAGGGGTGCTACATTTCATTACCTCAGAATGAGTATCTGGTCAAAATGTTCAAATGACAAAACATGCTTTATTATTAAAATTAAACATTAAAATGTATTTAGTACTCATAAAAGCAAAACTCCCAGAGAATAATAGATTGTAAGCTCTAACAAGCAGGGCCCTCTGATTCCTCCTGTATTGAATTGTATTGTAACTGTACTGTCTGCCCTCATGCTGTAAAGACCTGCACAAACTGTTGGCGTTATATAAATCCTGTATAATATTTAATAACATACTTAATTTACAGGTTACATCAGTGGTTGAAGAGAACAGCCAGTCAGAAGCTGAATCTACAAAGAGGGAAAAAGATGGGAGAGGAAGAATAAATCTTAATGCTTTTTTTAGAAAGAATTTTCACAAGGGTGATGGCCAAAAAACACAAGCACAGAATAGCAAAATATGAGGTTTGGAAGAGTATAGTGGTAATAAAACGTTTACAAAGAAGAGTAAAGATGTCTGCGAAACTCCTTGATTGTACAAAGGAATCAGTAGAGATCTAATAACTGCCCATTTTACATAGGAGCACTAAGCGCTGCTAAAACACATTCTTTCATACGCCAACTGTGCTGATGACTATTTTTGGCATATTAAAGGAAACCTTTCATAGAGGCCACCATTGCTGACCTTTCCTTCTGGCAATGCTAACTGTCTGGCTGTTGATTTGATCCAGATGCTTCAGTGTTTTGAGTCACTGACCTGCAACAAAGCTGGCCATGCACTGAAAAAATTTCAGACAATTCAATGGAATCAGTCAAAAATCTAACAGCTGGTTTTTCTGCCGGCTCAATATTAGTCACTTACTAAATTGACTTTTGTTAATGGAGTCGGGCTGAAAATTGGTGGTTGAAAAAATTCTGCAGCCAGTCAGCTGCAGACACTGCTCTGGCATTATGACAGCTGGCATTAAGGCAGGCAAAGTACAATAGCTCAGCTGGGGCAATTCGTCCATCAATATCATTTGTGTGAATTGAGAAGTTTCTTTTTTCCTTTCAGACCATAGGCTTAACAAAAAGTGTATTAGTGTATGTCCATTTTTGCTCATCATAACTGAATCAGGTGCATACATTTTTTAAACAATATTTATTTTTAGAAGTGCTGCACGATGAGTCTTCCTTCTTTTTTATATATATAACATGGCCCAATACTAATGCCCTGTACACACGGTCGGATTTTCCAAGGGAAAAAGTGAGATCGGATTGTGTTGTCGGAAATTCCGATTGTGTGTGGGCTCCATCGGACTTTTTCCGTCGGAATTTCCGACACACAAAGTTTGAGAGCAGGCTATAAAATTTTACGACAGCAAAATCCGATCAGTTAAATTCCGATCGTGTGTACACAAATCTGACGCACAAAGTGCCATACATGCTCAGAATAAATTAAGAGGCGAAAGCTATTGTCTTCTGCCCCGTATATAGTCCCGACGTACGTGTTTTACGCCACCGCGTTCAGAACGATCGAATTTTTCCGACAACTTTGTGCAACCGTGTGTATGCAAGACAAGTCTGAGCCAACATCCGTTGGAAAAAATCCATGGATTTTGTTGTCGGAATGTCCGATCAATGTCTGATGATGTGTACAGGGCATAAAATAGCTGGCTTGAGACTCACAACGAGATCTGGTGTGGAGATTGAGGCATCTATGGTTGAACATATGATCCACTTCCATACAGTGCCAATGTACAGCTGAACCTTGGAGATGGAAGGAAGCTCTGCAACTCATGCTGTTCATGATCTCTTAGGCCCCTTTCACACGGACGGATAGAATTGTGCTTTTAGCTGTGGATTTTCTAGTTTTCTACCGCAACTAAAAGCACCCAATGCTTTCCTATAGCCCCATTCACACACTGCGTTTAGCTGCGATTTAGTTACATGCGCTTTGGTGCAGATAGAAAAAATAGAATTGACTGCGTCCAGGAACAATTTAGCGCAGCTATACGCACATAACCGCAGGTAATCGCATTATTTTGTGTCAACTGCGGATAGCAGCGTGAGAAAAAAAAAAGAACAGGAAGCACATCATAAGCAGCAGATATACCTGGGAAATGACACAGGAAGTTCAGAGGGATAGAGGAAAGAGGAGAAGGCAGCATGGCGGCACAAGATATCTCCCATGAGGCCATTATAGCCCCGGTGCATGCCCGACCGGAGTTATGGGACTCAGAATGCCCAGGATATGCCGACTGAGTGTTGAAGAGATCAAAGTGGGAGGAAGTATACAGATATGTCACACCAAACTGGGACGATATGTCTGCAACTGAACAGGATAACCGAGGTGAGTGTAACATTTTTTGTGTCTATGTACCAGGGTACACATGCATCATAGATGTTTCCCATTCTAACCAAACTTTAACTACAAGCTGAAGATTTAACCCCTAAAAATGACCAGGCCATTTTGTGGCGATACAGCACTGCGTCACTGACAATTGTGCAATGCTACAAACCAAAATTTTTTTATAAACAAATACAGTGTCTTTGGGAAAGGTTTATGGCATTTGTATTTTTTTTGTCTGTACTAGTAAGGTGATTTGTGAAAAAAAAAAATTGCGGGAGGGACATCGACATTTTGGCAGACAGATTGCACACTTTTGACCCTTTTTTTTGGACCAGTGACAGTAGCAGTCAGAGTTAAAAAATAGCCACTGATTACTGTATTCATGTCACTGGCAGTGAAAGGGGTCAATACTAATGGGAAATCAAATGGTTGCTGTCTCCCCTAGAAGCATCTCTTGGGTGTGGGGTGAAAGCAGATCTCTCTCAACTTTTGTTCCTAACATGCGTTATGTTTGATATATAACAAATTTATACAATGAAATATATATTGCAGGAAAGGAGGTTTATACACGATGGAGGTCCCTACGTGACCGGTACAAGAAGGAACTAAACTAAGAGAGGTCTGCAGATAGAAGTGGAGCACCCTCAACTCGTTGTAGGCCTAACCCCCATGCAGAGGCTTTGTCATTTTTGAGGCGCACCACCGAGATGCACTCGTAAGTTTATATATATATATATATATATATATATATATATATATATATATATATATATATATATATATATATATATATATATATATTTTAACTTTATTTTACTTTGTGGGCGGTATAGCCGCACTGTCCCATTGATTTCAATGGGCTGGAGATGCTGCTAGCAGGATTTTTGTTTGCGTCTTGCCAACACACCGCTCCAGTGTGAAAGGTGTTTAAACCCCTTTTTTTAATGTTCCCCCAGCTCCAGTTAGAGGTCTATTTTGTAGTGTACACATGATAGTATTCTGTAAACACTAAAACCATGGCATTTTTTTTAAAACTTGTAATGTTGTTATTCTTACCTAGAACTGTCTCAAGTTTTCCTGCAAGAGCAAGGCATGCAAGTTCGTCACCAGAAAATGATGACGCTGACCCAAGTCAAGAAACCAATTCAGAGACAGTTTCATCCCAAGATTATCAACCGATCACTCAAGAACCTGCGGTATGTATTTTCAAAACGTCACAACCTCCATCTACAGTAAACTTATTACTTACATATTATAATGGCAGCTGGTGTTGGTACACAACGGCTTCTTTTTTTTGGGCAAAGTACCATATCAGTACTTCTGGCTTTGGAGGTCTTGCTGCTAATACAGTGGCATCTGTTTTTTGGGACAAAAACAAGTACCTGTGTCTGATCTATCCAAAACAGGTGGTGCAAGCTCTGACATGACTTATATTTGGGCAAGCCTCAGGTTTATTAGTATGCTGTTCACCAAGTGTGACCTCAACATCAGAAGCATAATCTATATATTCTATCTATTTGCAGGCAAATCTTAATAGGAGAGTCCAGTATACTTCACCACTCGTCGAACATGCCGTACTCAGCAAGAGCCACCTTTTGAGGAATATTTAGATCGTATAATTAAAGAAATGAGAAACCAATCACAAAACCCTGCCACAAAAGATGATGAATTCCTCAACATCTCAGACCCTGATGTGATCTTTTTGAGAATATTACTGTGTGTAGTCAGGGAGATTCCTCCTGATAAGCGTACTGAAGTCAGGGGTGATATACATGCCTATCTTACGTATATAGTTTCTGCTTGCAAAGAGCAACACCCATATCAAAGACTTCAGCCATGGGGTCTGGGTTTTAATACACCTAGTGGCTCTTTGAATAAACCAATGCCAAGTCATCAGTACTATGAGACCACACCAGCCATGAACCCACACGCAGGACCGCCACCAACGTATACACCTTTCCCATCTCATCCTGGTTTTCAAAGAATGCATGTGGATCACCTATAGATGTTGGCAGTGAACCAAGCCGTTCTTCCCTGTGTTCCCCTTACCCAGTGTATGAAAACTTGTAGTTTTATTATTTGAATGACTGTTTTATTTTTAAGTTTTTGTTAATGCAATGTTATTAATACCTTTACACCAGGGGTCATCAAACTATGGCCCTCCAGTTGTTCAGTAACTACAATTCCCATCATGCCTAGTCATGTCTGTGAATCTCAGCGTTTTACAATGCCTCATGGGATGTGTAGTTCCGCAACAGCTGGACGGCTGTAGTTTGAAGATCCCTGCTTTACACAAACTAATATTTACAACCCCTTTAAGGTAAGGAGACCAAGGTTAGGTTCTTGACACTTTTTCGGTGGGGCCATCTCTCAAGAGAATGTTGGACACACTCTGAAGCACTTAATTGTACCCTTACACCAGGGGTCATCAAATTACGGCCCTCCAGTTGTTCTGCAACTACAATTCCCATCATACCTAGTCATGTCTGTGAATCTCAGAGTTTTACAATGCCTCATGGGATGTGTAGTTCCGCAACAGCTGGAGGGCTGTAGTTTGAAGATCCCTGCTTTACACGAACTAATGTTTACAACCCCTTACTCTATATTTGTGGAATACTCTATATTTGTGGTTGCTTGAAGGTTCATATAAGGGATTTTTGGGATGTTATCTGTTCTACTGAGTCACTCTATATTTTATGGGAAGTTATCTGTTGTACCGAGTCATGTTTTACTTGATAATAAAAAACATCTCAACATTCCAAAGGAATAAAAATAAAAAAATTAAAAATCTTCTACAGATGCAAGCATCAATGTTTTTGTAAGGTTTTTCTATTTTTATACCCTTTGTTAATTTACATAGCAAAGATAAAAACAAATCCAATTTAATTGGACAAAGTTATCAACTACTTTATTTAAAAAAAAATTTAAACAGTGATAACAAGAAGGTTGATGCAAATGCGTAACAAACAAAATACTACTGCCACGGTAGCTGTCAATTGTCAGTAAGGAAATAATCACAAAAATGTTCACAGACTTGTAGCGCATGATTGCTTGGGCGAGTGGTAGTAACACGCCCTCTGTGTTCTTCACAAACAGGTAACGGGGATTTATTGGGCACAATATCCTTTCCCCTTAGAAAGATATGGAGAACACAGCATGCCAAAACCACATTGACCGCGTGATCCACTTCCAGGTGCATTGCAGTCAACAGTACATGCCATTTGGCGATACAAATACTGAATGTGCACTCCACCACCATTACCTCAAACGGTAATTAAAAATGCGCTTCTTGGCAGTAAGACCATGCCTCGTATAGGGCCTGAGGAGGTGGGTGGATAGGGCAAATGCCTCATCTCCTAGCACTACTAGGGGCAGATCCAGTCCAGCAGTACCAGGTAGAGGCCTTAACTGTGGTACATTAAACTCACCATACTGCAAATGCTGGCCCATCATGGAATTCCTAAAAATTCTCGAATCACCAGAATTGCCGTAAGCTCCACCGTCCACCACTATAAAGCGTATGTTTGCATCACTCAGTCCCAGCAGGACAATGGAGAAGTACTTTTTGTAATTAAAATAGCGGGAACCTGAGTTTGGTGGCTTGATGAGCCTGATATGTTTCCCGTCTAATGCCCCGATACAATTTGGGAAGTTAGTCTTCTCCCAAAATTCCTCCGCTATCTCTTCCCACAGACTGGCTGTTGGTTCCGGCATTACTGTGGTCTTAAGCTCCTCCCAAATGGCAATACAGGTGTCATGTACTATAGTCGACACAGTTGAAATTCCCATTAGGAACTGATGATGAAGGGAGGTAAAACTTGCTCCAGTGGCAAGGTATTTGCAATACAAAATTAAGAACAATTCAGAAAATATAAAAAAGTATAAAATATATATAGATGTATATATACCTACACTATTGTCAATAATATTGGTAAACCTGCATGTGCATGAATTTAAACATATGTTCAAGATATGGAAAACCTACCTTAAAGTAAGTAACAGCCGTTCTTCCTCACTAATGCATCGTCTCATGTTGGTCCTGTGTCTGGTGAGGCATCCTTGAACAAGTTCCAACAATTCATCAAAACTCGCCACGACATCCTCGTGTAGTTATAGAACTTGTCTCCGTGAGTTCTCAGTTCACCAAACATAAGGGCAAAGTAGCTGATAGAAAGATGCTGTGGGGTTAAAGGGTGCACCCAGTAACGACGGGGACATCTCCTCCGCTCGATCTCTCTTCTTCTCATGAGCAGCAATATGAGCATTGCCATCAAACTACCCATACATGCATTCATCTTGAACGATCTCAACACAATACACAGAACACTCCTCTCACTGCAAAACTCCAACACACACTCAGCCAGTCAACAAAGAGACAGGAAATAGATGGTTTGAAATGCAGAGGACCGAAATGCATCATGGGTAGATTCAAGGTACCAAACAAAAACATTGACTACCGCAGCTAAACGCAACCGCATGTAACCGCACGTAAACACAGGTAATCGCACTGTACAAATCCAACTGATCGCAGTGCCTGGAGTCTTGAATTTCACACAACATATTATATGCTTTTAACTGCAGCAGAACAGTCGTCATTGTGAAAGGCGCCTTATAATCTGGAGATCATGGAGATTTGGTAAGAGGCCACTATTTCTACTTTTGAATGCTGGTGGAACACAGAAGCACTTTGTTGGATGTCATTATTAAGGAAAACTGGGAACAGTGCACTCATCTGTTTGTCTTTTTAAAAAAAATGTTTGGACACAATTTTTTTTTTATTCGTTTTTGGACATTTATGTTGATATATCACATTGGTGTCTTTGAGACATATTGCACAGTAGACTTTAAGTAATAAACAACATGGACACTAAGTGACACATTTTATGTGGTTGACACGTTTGTTTCATTTTTTTTTGTTTTGACTCACTGTTACTAATTTGCTAGTTTGAGCAAGATATTTCACTAAGTTGATTTGACTATCACTGTGGTCACTATTGATAGGGTTTGATATCTTTTAACTGACAGCACACTTTTATTTTATTTTTCTATTTTTGCCTACTTTCCAGTATTCAGGGTATTCTTAAGTGCAGCAGTTTGTTTTAAATTATTTTAGCGTGAGGTTGTTCTAATATATATACATTAGATTTTTACGACTAGATCATCCTTCTGGTAAAGTCATTTTGATGATGAAACACGTCAGTACATGGCCTAGCAGCGATCAAGTGTGAGCCTGTGAAAACAAGGAGCCAGGGAGATACGCTGAGAAGCAGGAGAGCCAGCTTGTGCAGTGGCAGAAGGGGTCCCAAGGCAGCCTGTGTACTGACTTACATGTTATGTGATCTGTTTCAAGTGCTTACTTAAAGAGGAGGGGAAGATTTGTGTACCCTGACTGGATTACTGCAGCTAAAAGCATTATCAACCAATAAAAACTGATCAAGAGAGGCATTTTAAGCTGGTGAGTGTCTGTCTATTAGAGTAGTGGAGAGGCACAGGATTTTAAAATGTACACAAAGATATTGGGGTGTTGCATAAAGAAGCTCTTTGTACATTAATTGTCTGCTCGTTTTTGGATGGATTGGAATTTTTTACTGGTGTTAGTTCATTTATGAACGAGTGACTTTCACATTTGAGTGCAGAGACTTTGGTTCATTAACTTTGCACAGTGTGGACACTCATTCATATGTTTCTATATGTATTTATATATCCCTATTTTTGCTATATTTATATATTTCTAGCCATCTAACACTACCCTCTTCACAGGCTGACAATGCAGCTGTCCAAATGCAGCTACATTGCTTCCCTATAGATAGCCTAAGAAAGTGCAACTAATATAACCAACAATTCTAAGGATCATTAAGCTGCAATATATTAAATACTTATTTTAGATATGCTTTAACTAGACGTTGCTGATATCAAACGTATTTATCTGCTTGCAGGAAAGAGATTTTTACAACCAACACTATAAAAATAAACAGGCCTAAAAACATTTCATAAGAAAATAGCCACAGGAGCTCACTCACTTGCAGGGAAACAAAACAATGTTATAGGATCAAAGTATTTTGGTATTGGTAGCGAATGTAAAGAAAAACAAATGCTCCTGCGCTGCCTCTGTGTTGTGGAGGAAAACACGGCCGTGTATGCAGATTGAAAGCAAGGCTTGGAGAGCAGACACAGGCCGGCGCCGAACCATGACGTCATCAACATGCGACGCGTTTCAGAACTAGCTGGCTATAGATGGAGGAGATAGCCGCATTCCTTTCTCAAGCATGGAGTCTGAAAGCACGGTAGATTAGAGAAGTAGACCTTCACCAATCACGCCACCACATCAGCTGTGCTGCCACTCTCAACAGGGCGAGGGAACCCAGAAGAAACTCTAAAAGGAAATAGGAACAGAGGGCGCACCAGCCTTGCAACACTTTGCAACACTTGGTTTATTAAAAAAGTGGTAAAATTGCCTACTCTCAAATGATAAAATCAGGCAAATAATATAAAGTCCATCATCCAACAAGATCTGCTGGCCAGTAAAAATGTAGGTGGGATTTAAAGTCCAAATAAAGCTGAAGTGTTTTGAGGGGTATCCCCTATTCTTCATACGCTAACTGCCTAAACAAAGAGTTCCTAGGGTGCAAGCAACAAAGTTGCAATAGCTGAAATGAAGCACACATAATCTCAGCACTGCAAGATTGCACATTGTGAAAGTAAAATAAAATAGTTTTCAGGCAAAACTTTGAATAATAACTTGCAATGTGTACTCAACGGAAAAAAGGGGCAGCTGCCCTGGGCCCTGTCATTGTTGTGGGGCCCAAAGCAGCTGCCTCATACTTGCCAACTATCCCAGTTTAAATTCCCTTGTCCCTTGAAGTACTAATGCTGGCCAGCTCTGTCCTATCATTGTGTACAGATGACTCACCTGCAGATCCTGTGTTTACATGTAAATAACTGGAATTCATATGTAAATAGCGGCAGCATTACTAAGTAAATAGCTGTGGCCGGTGATATTGATATGTAAATAGAGGCAGCATTCATATGTATATCATGCTCCCCTGCAGTGAGGAGATGATGTGCTGTAACCTCTAGCAACCAATCAGTGAGCAGTATTACTGTACAGTAATCTCTAGCAACCAATTAACAAGCAGAAATCATTTGCTGTGTAGCAGCTAATCAGTGAGCCGTAATGTGTGCTGTAACCTCTAGCAACCAGTCAGTAAGCAGTAATGATATGCTGTAACCGCTGGCAACCAATCACAATTGCTGCCTGATCTGATACAGTAAACTGATTTTAAGTCTAGCTGCTATTTATTGTATGTCTCAGAGCAGGTGGAGGGTGAAATTGCATGGGGGGGGGGAGGGGGCAAGACATTTTTTGCCCAGGGTCCAATCAATATTAAAGACGGCCCTGCCCACCCTTTTCAGCTATTAGTGTTTTAGCTCTTCTGGGAAGGCTGTCCACAAGGTTTAGGAGTGTGTCTATGGAAATGTTTGACCATTCTTCTAGAAGCATATTTGTGATGTTAGACGAGATGGCCTGGCTCCCAGTCTCCGCTTTTATTCATTCTAAAGGTGTTCTATCGGGTTGAGGTCAGGACTTTGTACAGGACAGTCAAGTTCCTCCACCCCAAACTCACTCATCCATGTCTTTATGGACCTTGCTTTGTGCACTGGTCCAAATCATTTGGTGGAGGGGGAGGTGTGGGGTTGTTTTTCAGGGTTTGGGCTTGGCCCTTTAGTTCCAGTGAAGGGAACTCTAAAGCCTCATACACAAGATCGGATTGTTGGCCAACAAAACAGTGGAATTTTATCCGAAGGGCGTTGGCCCAACCTTGTCGAACGTAGTGACATACTACATTGTTTTTCAGCTCTTTTGCACCACCCTTTGGGCTCCTTCTGCTAATTTCATGTTAGTAGAAGTTTGGTGAGTGTTGATTTGCGCTTTTCATTTCGCACTTTTCATGTCGCGCTTTTCATTTCGCACTTTTTGTTTTGCACTATTCAGTTAGTTTCTGAAAGGCCGTTCGTCAACCAGCCATATTGCGGAATCGGAGGAGATAACGTGTTATTATTGGCCTTGGAGTTATTGCTTTGACATTATTTTTTTGGTAGAATAAAGGTTTGATTTGGTATATTTTATATATTTTTGGATGCATATAATGCACTTTTTGGTTAAGTTCTATTGGCTGATAGTATAATCTAGTCTAATTTTATTTGTTTTCTTTTTTTTAATGCACAATCAAAAAATTGTGTAGAATAATACTTGGCTATGTGTTTTACTTCAAATGACAGTTTGGGAGTATTTATTTTCATAATTTGCCACGTCACTATTGTTAATTCTCCATTACGAATGCTATTTTACAAGACCGGCCGCTTCTGGCTCGTTCTTGCTTCTGAGCATGTGTGTTTGTACTTTGGACTTTTGTCTGATGGACTTGTGTACACACGCTTGGAAAATCCGACAACAGACATTTGTTCACAGAAAATTTTAAAACATGCTATCCAAAATTTGTCCACGGAAAGTTGTCCAACAATTGTCCGATGGAGCATACACATGGTCGGATTTTCCGCCAACAGCCTGTCATCACACATTTCTCCTCGGAAAATACGATTGTGTGTATGAGGCTTTAAGGCATCAGCATACCAAGACATTTTGGACAATTTCATAATCCCAACTTTGTGGGAACAGTTTGGGGTGGGGCCTTTCCTATTCCAACATGACTGCACACCAGTGGACAAAGCAAGGTCCATAAAGACACGAATAAGTGAGTTTGGGGTGGATGAACTTGACCTCAACCCGATAGAACACCTTTGGGATAAATTAGAGCGGAGACTGTGAGCCAGGCCTTTTCGTCCACATCAGTGCCCAACCTCACAAATGCGCTTCTGGAAGACTGGTCAAACATTTCTATAGACACACTCCTAAATCTTGTGGACAGTCTTCCCAGAAAAGTTGAAGCTGTAGGGGTGCCAAAGGGGAACCAAAGGGTGCCAAGGGGAAAAGGGGTGCCAAGGGGAATCAAAGGGTGAGCCAACTCAATATTGAAATTTACGGACTAATACTGGGATGTTATTAAAGTTCATGTGTGTGTAAAGGCAGGTGTCCCAATACTTTTGGCAATATAGTGTATATACAGGGTCATGTAAAACAATTGTAAAGTACATATAGCATAGGTGCAAATACAGAACATTAAAAGGCTTATTGGTGTGAATGAACTGGTTCACTGTTACTCAAAAATAAAGTGACAATCCTATAATAAGTGAAAAAGAAAGCTATCTACCTTCTTTGTAAATCTGCTAATTGCTCTGCCAACCCTGCCCAATTGGCAGGAGATCATTCCGGAATTTACTGTCACTTCGGATTCGCACTAGCATAAAACTTCTGTGAAAAAGAAGCGCACCAACACCTCAAGTTCTTCACAGAAAAATGGGTAAAACCTTTAATGTCTCCACTTTAATCTGTTACTATATAGACTTCCAGCCATTACTCTCCTCCGCTTGAACCCATTGTCGCGTGACTTAATGGTCACTGTTTTTTGACTGAACGAGGGGGTGTCTTCCTAACTCACAGCTGTATAATTTACATCTGCTCTACAAACATTTCAGACACCCTACTTTATGCTGTTTGTGTAGCGTTATAGTAACTTGATTTAGGCTTGGATGGTTTTCTGATATCTTCATGTAGATATTTGTATTAATAGGGCCCTTAGCAATGGCTCTTTAGACATGTCATATTTGCACATGGCTTATTTCCTGAAGGGATGCTACCCCGCTCTATATACAGTTGTTGGGCGGTCCATATGATTCTTTAAGGCTTTCGATTGTTGTGGTAAATGCCCATCAGCTGTCTAGCCCCCTGTTTACTCACTGCAAACTGTTGCGTGACATAACTTGGTTACACTTTTTTCTTTATTCTCCTTGTGTTTTTTTTTTCTTGCACCTTTCTGTTCCTTCTTTACCCGTCCCCCTCCTTACCCAATTTCGCCAAGGTACCAGCTCCCAGGAAAAGCCCTCACTTACCCGTAGTGATTAATAACCTATTTTTTTACAATGTAAGAGGCTTACATGGTAACTTATCAGGTAAGAGACATCAAATATATGGAGAGCTGAAACATCTTGCATGTCATATTGCTTTCCTCCAAGAAATGGATTTGACACATTCTACCAATAGAAAACTGCACTGTCACATCTTCCCAACATGATATTATTGTCTCTCTGGCACAAACAAAGGAGTCACCATTGGTATCCACAAAGACACCTCCTTTAAATTGGAAAGTATGTTATCTGATATTTATGGGAGATTCTTATTCCTCAAGGGCTATTTAGGTAACACTCCATGCACCCTTGTTAATATGCACTGCCCCAACCAGGTGCCAACCTAGTTTTGTGTCTCAAATACTCACAAAGCTATCTGATTTTGTATTTGACCTAATGATTCTAGTGGGTGACCAAAACATTGACTTGGATCCTATTCTTTATACATCATAAAGGTCCTCCTCTATCCCTGGAAAACACCTCAAGTTTATTAAGAAATGTTTCTATCACGTCCATTATGGGCACATGGGAGCTCTTTACCCCACAGGACGTGATTATTCCTCTTACTCTAATGCCCTGTACACACGGTCAGATTTTCTGACGGAAAATGTGTGATAGGACCTTGTTGTCGGAAATTCCGACCGTGTGTGGGCTGCATCACACATTTTCCATAGGAATTTCCGACACACAAAGTTTGAGAGCTTGCTATAAAATTTTCCGACAACAAAATCCGTTGTTGGAAATTCCGATCGTGTGTACACATATCCGACGCACAAAGTGCCACACATGCTCAGAATAAATTAAGAGACTGAAGCCATAGGCTACTGCCCCGTTTATAGACCCGACGTACGTGTTTTACGTCACCGCGTTTAGAACGATCGGATTTTCCGACAACTTTGTGTGACCGTGTGTATGCAAGACAAATTTGAGCCAACATCCGTCGGAAAAAATCAATGGATTTTGTTGTCGGAATGTCCGATCAATGTCCGACCGTGTGTACAGGGCATAAGACTCATAATTCATGTACCAGAATTAATGCCATTTTCATATCCCATCGACATTTGGAATTACTGTGGAAAGCCTCTATTGAGGTTACTATTATATTGTAGCATATATCTGTTATTACTCAGTTATTTGTTTCTAACCTTTCTACATGTTCAAATAACTGGATGCTTGTTTCCGACCTGCTTGATTGAGCCCAACTGGAGGCTGAGCTCAAATGGAATTTCCAAACGAATGTCCTTCCCTCATTTGGGAAGCTCATAAAGCCTCCATGATGGTAAACTTATTGAATTGGGAACTAGTAAAAAAAGAGAAAAAGAGAACACACCCATCAGCTTTTGAGACTGAGCAAGCAAATCAAACAGCTTGAACAACTTCATAAACTTTCCTCACACCTAAAGCAACTTGCTACTAAAACTAAACAGGCCTTTCACTCAGTATCACAAAAAAATTATAAAAAGGGGTAACAATTGTGGAAAAAGCCTGGGGAGAGCTTTACAGGAGAAGAAGACTGCACCTTTATTTCTAAAATTAAATCCTTGACATGAAATTTGCCACGCCTGATATGGCCCCATTTTTAAAAGCTTCTACCATAAGTTGTATAATGTACAGCAACACTTTCCCTTGTGCTCACTTAAAGAAAAACAAGCATGCACCTTAGAATATTTAGCATAGGCGAAACTGTCTACCCTACCTCTCAACGCTCGTAAATCTCTTGAGGCTGACATCACTGAAGAGGAAATTTCTCAGGCATTAAAATTCAGACCCTCAGGCAAATTAATTTACATCTGTCTACTATAAAGCATTTAAAAATATTCTGTTCTCTTATTTAGCTAAATATGCTAACTCCATTGCGGAAGGAGGAGATATTAGACCTGAGTCTTTACATGCACACATCACGGTCTTACCTGAGGCTAGCCATGCATTATACCAGCGGGTTGAAGGAAAATAAATGAGCCTATTCACTCTTGCTGTGTTACTTGTATTCTGACATAATACCATGATCTGTGTTGCCGGCTATAGCTGACAGCACTAATCGATCGGGCAAAGCCAACAGATAGATCGACGTATGTACAAGCAGCCTGCCCATACATGGAACAAAATTTGGCCAGTCCGTGCTGAACCGATCCATGTATGGCTGCCTTAAAGTGATTGTAAAGTTTTTGTTTCTTTTTTTAGTTACAAACGTGTCATATTTACCTGTTCTGTGCAATGATTTAGAGCCATGGTTCTTCTCTTCTTGGGTCCCCTGCTGGAGCTCATGGCTCTTCTTCTCTGTGTACCTCCATATGAAGCCGCTTCCTATTGTGGCACATATGCGGGCTCTATCCCAAGCTCTATAGACACATACAGTGTGTCTTGGTCCTGCACCCCACTCCCTCATAAGTGGATTTGATTGACAGCAGCAGGAGCCTCAGGTAAGTTTTGGGTGGGGGAGACTGGTGGGGGAACTGACAATAGATGTTTTTTTACCTTAATAAAGAGACTGTATTAACGTAAAAAAACTTTTCACCTTTACAACCACTTTAAGCCTGGTAAAGACCCCACTTGCTATGGAAGTTACCGACCTCAATTGAATATTGAAATTGTATGTCTAAGTGCTAGCTTCTAGATTGATACCTCTCCTTCCCCAGTGGATATCCCCAGACCAAATGGGTTTCATTCCTGGTTGGGAGCAAGGGATAACTAATCAAGGGCACTGTCTTTTATAGTATATGTTCATAAACAATCCCAATCCACCATTCTCCTTTTCACAGACATCGAAGAAACATTCAATAGGGTGGACTGGGATTATCTTATGACTACATCGGAATTTTTTTTGGTTCTGAACCTAAGATGATGCGCAGAATAGCAGCACTATAGAATAGCAGCACTATACAAGGGCCTACAGCTCAAATTCAGAAAAATGGCACCTTAAGTAAATCTTTTTTTAGAACTATTCCTCTCCACTATTTAACACCACTCTATTTCGGGAGTTATCTAATTTTAAAATTAATCTCACCAAGTCTGAGATTTGGAGCATTTTAATACCCACCTCTGAAGCATGCCTTAAACCACATTTTCATTATTCATGGAAATCACATTGTCTGAAATACAAGGGGGTCACCATAACTCCCTGACAGGCCTCTTTAAACACAACCATATCACTTTATTAAACACTGTATGGACATCATTTTTCCATAATTGTTCTTCTTGCTTATAGTAGACCGGTGTGTATCCAGTTTTGTCACTAGGCAGACAGTCTTTGGAGAAGACCAGAAGGTAAAGAGATATATCCAAAGCTCCTTGGCAAGTTAACCCGCTAGATATGGTTCAGGTATTGGGCAATTCCAGAAACAGTATATTAGAGTGGCCCCTGCTAGGCCACATTTGGAGAAATTGTGGAAGTATGGCATTTAGCCTATGGAATAAATCAAAGGCATAATAAGGTCTATGCATTATCTTGAATGGGGATTCCCTTGATGTCTCATTTATAACATACTTTCTTATTTGCATAGAGCCTTCTGAATTTTTTTCCAAATACATCCTCTGCAGGAAAGTCAATATTTCATGTGTGAGCATTTATTTTGTCCAAAAATAGGGGGAATTTGGCATTGAGGAGTGTCAACGATTACAACTGAAAATGTAGGTTTATGTTGTAAGGTGTCCAACATGTGAATGGATGCCAATTGTCCCAGATTTGCCGGGACAGTCCTGCACCTTCACCCTCCACCCTGCCAATACTGCATTCCAGGCCATGTCCCAGTATCTCCCCATAAGCAGAGTTGCAGAGCACATACCTTGCAGTGGTGCTTCACAGGGACAATCATACCCTTTCCCTGAGAGTTCCATGTATAATTGGGTATCTCTCCTTTCCCTGACATATGCTGCCTCCGTCTAATGTTGCTAAGAGCAGGGGGAGGAGGAGGAGACTGGTTGCTATCCCCTACCTCTCACATGGCTATCGCCTGCAGTCAAGTAAAAGAAAGAATGGATGGAGAGAGCAGATAACTACCAGGATCAGCAGTCATATTAGTTCTTATCTGTGTTCATAACATTGTCTCCTAGGAGTGATGATCTCAATGCATTACCTCCAGTGAGTGATTGTCTAAAATCTATTATAAGTTGTAGTTTCTAGTGAGTAATTCGGTGTTTAGAATCTAACAAGCTTGCCATGACTGATTCTCTGCATGTCAGGTCGCTTGCTGGAAGAGATACTCTGCATACCTGAAAAACATAATCAATGTTCACTATGTGAAAAATATAACCAATGTGCAATGTTCTGCAGATACTAGTTGTTATGGCAGGCAATGTTCTGCATAGATTTTTTTTTAAGTGATGTTCTACTTAAACTAAGTAGATGAAAGATGCTGAGCAGATATTACATAGCCAGCAACAGTTTACCGGTATTACATTGCACATAGAATATAATGAACGGTGTTCTGCACATATTAGCCTGTACTGAGAGATAATCTGCAGATACTAGTTTATGTTAAGTGAGGATCTGCTATAACCACAATAGTCTTTACTAATAAGTTCCCATTTACACCAATTAACACACATTATGTGCTGTATAACACAGGCCCACTGATGTGTGGTCCTTTGTTACAATGCTTTGCATTGTTTACCTTTTTCCCTTTTTTTACTATATTGAAATGTTGCAAAATGGCATTTCATTACATTTTTAGCATGGCAGAAGACAAAGCAAGATACATTAAAGCAGACATAAACCCTAATGGAATTACATTTAGTGGAAGCACTGTGTGCCATAAATAATTGTCATTCATAAAATACTGTGTACATGTATACTTGAATTTGAGTTTGGATTCCCTCCATGCTATGATATTGTCCCTGAACACTGTTGTTTTTAAGATGAGTAAGTAATTTGGGAAATTTGGTGTGGAGGTTGCTGGCTAGGAACCATGGCTAGGCCATACCTGCTTCTATGGTATAATTCAAGTACAGCGAAGCTTAACTTAGCCTATAGAGGCATCCCAAATTGTATGCTTCTATATTCTGGATGCCCATGCCATATTCTACTTTTGATGCCATTAGTTTGTGTAGGGAGTTTTGGGGGCACTTGGAGTTCTACAACAACCTGTGTTTTAAAAGGAGTGAGAGTGTTTGGAATTGGTATAGTGGCTGATGAACCTCACCATCTTTAATAGATTGTCCCTTGCCAAATAGTGAGATGGGCAGATTCACTCAGCTTTCAAATCACCTTAGTAATATTGATTATGAGGGAATTGTAGATTAGGTGGTACAGGGTGGATACAGTCTCCCTATCCTGATGTCCAGATATGTGATATGGTTCTTGGCAAGTGGGAAACCCTAGATTTGTGTCTGGGCTGACATTAGTTGTAAGGTTATTTTTATTAAGCTGATCTCATTTTTTATGTATGTAAAAAATAGAAGAGACTATGCATTCCTCTAAATTATCGTGGTTCTTGAACCCCTGGAAGAACTATTTATGTATCTTGGGATGAGAAGAAGTGCAAAGGCTTGATTCAGCTGTACTAAACTCCAGATAAGTCATGACCAAAGCCAGGTACTTGTGAAAACAAGGAACAAATTGAACACCAAAGTCAATGGATTGTGTACTAATACTTTTCACTTAATTTTGTCCAAAGGAGTCAAAACATGAACCAACAAATTTAAAAAAATTAAAAAAACTTTTTATGGAATAAAATAGAAATCCAAATGTGCAGCCTAAAACTGCTATTTGAAGGAAAGTATATGCAGCTATAAATATTGTGTAACCATAGGCACTGTCGCAAGTGTCTAAAAAAACAGTCCAGTAGCAGGCATTTGCTGTGTCAGCCAGTGGTCAGCAGTGTCAGCCAAATGGTCAGTAATTGTTCTTTGACATACCACTCTTTTCTATACATCACTGGACATATCAGCCATGCCTTGAGATTTGGAATCCTGGTTTGATTGAGTTATGGGCTTGGTTTACTAAAGAAATAGACTGTCTAATTAACCAGTTCTGGACCATCTGCCGCAGTCATACTGCGGCAGGTTGGCTCCCCTGGGTGAACTGCCGTAACTGTACGTCGGCCCTGTGGGAGGCACGCGTACCCGCAGCATGTGCCTGGAGCCGATGTGAGTGCCCGGCGGGCGCAATAACAGCTGGGCACCTGTGATGACTCATGAAAGAGCGAGAACTGGGATCTGTGTGTGTAAACACACAAATCCCGGTTCTCTCAGGGGAGAGGAGACAGATCGTGTGTTCATACTATGTATGAATACCAGTTCCTCTCCTCCCCTAGTCAGTCCCTGCCCCTACAGTTAGAACACACCTAGGGAACACAGTTAACCCCTTGATCGCCTCCTAGTGTTAACCCCTTCCCTGCCAGTGACATTTATACAGTAATCAGTGCATTTTTATAGCACTGATCTCTGTATAATTGTCAATGGTCTCAAAAATGTGTCGAAAGTGTCCAATTTTTTCCCGCTGAAATATCACAGTCCTTATAAAAATCGCAGATCACCGCCATTACTAGTAAAAAAAAAAAAAAATTAAAATTGCCATAAATCTATCCCCATTTTGTAGACGCTATAACTTTTGCGCAAACCAATCAGTATATGCTTATTGCGATTTTTTTACCAAAAATATGTAGAAGAATACATATTGGCCTAAACTGAGGAAAAAACTTGTTTTTTTTTTTGTTTTTTTTTAAATTGGGATGTTTATTATAGCAAAAAGTAAAATATATTGTGTTTTTTTTCAAAATTGTCGCTCTTCTTTTGTTTATAGCGCAAAAAATAAAAAACACAGAGGGGATCAAATACCACCAAAAGAAAGCTCTATTTGTGGGAAAAAAAGGACGTCAATTTTGTTAGGGTACAGCGTTGCACGACTGTACGATTGTTAGTTAAAGCGACGCAGTGCTGTATCGCAAAAAATGGCCTGGTCATTAAGCAGCCAAATCTTCCGGGGCTGAAGTGTGCATGTTTTAGTATGCATGTTTAGCCAAAATATATATAATGTCTGCACATAGGGAACCCCTGTTAGGTGTTTATTGCTGTCTTTGTCCCCTCTAGAGAATCATCCTCTCTAATTGCCCTGATGACTATAGTCACCCAAACAGAAATTGATGGAAAATACAAAATTTATAGCTGTCACCAAAACATGCAGTGAGGGTAAGTCTTCAAGGGGAGACTGTTCTAGTAACAACTGCCTAAGAGGGGAAGTTCCCATCACATTGTAGAAATGTATTCTCACTTCCTATTACGACTCCTGGACTGGAAGTGAAGGGAAATTTCTCAAGCAGGACAGGCGTTTCAACTCTATTTAATGGCGAATGGAGTCAAAGTGTGTTTATTTCAGTTGTCCAGCCATGGAGGGAAAAAAATGCTTTTTTAAAAATTCCCAGCAACAATCAACCAGGAATTTTCTATTGCTTTCCAAAGTATGGGTCTTTGACATGTAATTTGCAGTCTTAAAGCGGACCTTCGGTCATTGTTTTATCTTTCTATCTATTAAATCTTCTGCCCTTGTTGTTTTAACTTTGGATAGTAAAACATTTTTTTTTTCTGCCAGTAAATACCTTATACAACCTACTTTCTGTCTCTTGTAAAAAGCCTAGGCTTATGACATCATGCACAGCTCTCTTTTCCAGGAAGGGAGGGAGGATGAGTCATAAGATGGCCAATGAGAGCTGCAGAGCTGGAGGTGTACCTCTGTGTGTCAGTGTAAATCCATGAAGTGAACAGGCAGCAGCTTCAACTGCCCACAGTTAAAATGGCTACAGCCAGACTCAGTGGAGGGAGATTTCTGCAGCATATTTGGCAAGTACAGAATCACAGTATATATAAAATAATATGCTAAGTTTTTGGAGGGAAGCTTCAGAATGTAAAAGATGTCTTTTTTTACAAATTATTTGAGCAGACTGCAGTTCCTCTTTAATTACATAACTCTGCACAAGTATAAAGTTTATTTGAATATAAAATGTTTGAGTGTAATGTTTGTGGTTAATTCCTAGCTTCAGCAACTCAATAACAGTTACTACATTTAAAATTAAAGTTTCTAGTGCACATGTCTTGAATAATTACATCTGTTCAAATTAGAGAATACATGGTAGTATTTAATTAATTCCAGTAAACATTATGATCTCTAAAAAATGCTGCATGCACAGGAGGACTATGTAGATATATAATTACAGTTCAAATCACTGAACATCCTAATTAATTTGTTCCGCATTGCTAAAACAGAACAATTCTATGCTTATTCTTTAGTGGAGACAACAAAAAGTTACATGATTCCCCTTAAGATGGTAAAAGCAATAAAAGTTACGCTACAAAACGGGATGTGAAAACCAAATGATTAGACATGGAGTAACTGTAACTTGCAGTTTACTAAACAGGTACTGCGTTAGAAACAATAATGCAAGACAGGTTCAGGGTGGCAAAAAAATACGCAAAAGCAGTTACGTCCCCATTGGGGGTAAAGCCCCCAAGTGGTGTACCCGAGCAGTTAATTAAAGGCAAAAATAGGCTTGTCATGAATGGCTAAAAGCATGTTTTTATTGTATCAAAAAGTATAAAAAAGGAGCCAATATAGGATCCAAAATACTCCAATAAGTAACACAGTATATCAAAAACACCCCATCACCCAGTATGCAAATGAAAACAACAATGTCACTGTACTAAGTCCAGACCAGATTATCTACGCAAAGTATACATATCAGCGCAGAAACCACCGCATAATGAACAATAATAGAGACAATTGATGTAAATTATGCTGAGGTGTATAGGTCACATACGCCCAGGGGCTTGACACTAAAACCCCCCCTAAACCAATGCAATTGCACACGTGTGGTAGCTAATGGGGCTAATATACCCCTAGTGTGTGCCGTATTTTGAACATCAGAAGTTGTATCCAGACGTTGAGATACCTCACGTCAGATGGTTGGTAGTATAGGCTTTACCCCCAATGCGTCCTCCGTTTGTCTATCTGACTCCCTCTTTTATCTAGTGGCATTCATAACATTTTAATAAACCTGGCCCAGAAGGTGGAACCTTCTCTATGATTGGTATACTTGTTTAATAATCAAACTGTGTTTATTCAAGCATTATCTCCCTTGGCCACTAGGTGTCACTCTAGGACAAGAAGTGTCTATTTTGAGTTTAATTGAAAACCCCTGGTAAATAACTCTGATATAATAAATGCATACACAACTACAATTATGTCAGTTTCTCTGAAAAAGGTGGAAGGCCTTGGAGATACTGGGGCAGCAGCAATTAAATGGGAAATTTTAGGATAGAATTTCCTCTATAACAATTAAAATAATAGTTGTACATGGGGGGAACCCCCCCCCAAATTTATATATATATATATATATATATATATATATATATATATATATATATATATATATATATATATATATATATAATTTGCATATTTAAAAGATAAGTTCACTCTTTATAAAAAAAAATAAAAAAAAAAATAAGTAAATTCACATTTTTTTCAGCTACAAAAAAAAATCGCATTTATTTCTTTATTTTTGGAACCTGTAAAGAATTGCACCAGCACGGTGCTATGCAGGTCTCCAGCAGTTCTGCCAGTGTATTTGTGTGCCTGTACATCCTGCCTATACACAATATTGAAAGGAAGAAAGAATGAATTACCACAACGCTCCAGAGTGCCGTGGTAGTTCATTGATTACCACAACGGCTGCCGGACCTTGTAGTTTTCCATTCACAGGACACTGTAAATGAGTGACGCAGCCAGGTGGGCGGAGCCCCATTCAGCCACATTTTTTTTAAAATTGTGACAGCTAGCAGGGCGGGAGATCCCTAGCTGTCAGATCAGGGATTGCCTCATGGGGGATCAGGCAAGTTTTTATCCTCTAATTTGAGCGACTTGGATCTTGTATTAATGCATTTCTATTTGTGTATGTTTGCTTTTTTAATTTATTTAATTGGTTGAACTAGACTAACTAGTGTCCTTTTTTAACCTGACTGACTAACTGTACACATATAAAGTGTGTATATATATATATATATATATATATATATATATATATATATATACAGTATCTCACACACAAAAGTGACCACACCCCTCACCATTTTTGTAAATATTTTATTATATCTTTTCATGTGACAACACTGAGGAAATTACACTTTAATACAATGTAAAGTAGTGCATGTACAGCTTTAGCAAGGCAGTGGTCGTCTTGTAGGTGTGTTTATGGTCGTTATCATGCCCTGCAGCCCAGTATCGGAAGGGAGGGGATCATGCTTTGCTTCAGTATGTCACAGTAAATGTTGGCATTCATGGTTCCCTCAATGAACTGTAGCTCCCCAGTGCCGGTGTTCTATCGAATAGTGCCCTCCGTGGAAAAGTGTCCACACAGTACGGAAGGCCATGCCAACTGATTTCCCGATCAGCTGGTGTGACATCACCATAGCGCATGTGCAAATCGTAGGAAGCATTTTTTGATGCAAACAGCGGAGGGAGACCGTATTTGTCAGATTGTGCCTCACTGTTTCGGGGTGGGTTTACAGCGTGCTCAAGGTCGAGTTTTGTCTGTGTTGCAGGGCAGGTTTGCTGTGTTGAACGATGGGTTTTGCCTGTGTCTAAGGGCAGGTTGCAACACAGACAAAACCCACCCTGCAACACAGCCACAACGCACCCTGCACAGGTGAAGCACAATCTGACAACTATGGTCTCCCTCTGCTGTTTTCATAGATTTCAATTCTGCCCCTCAAATGTTATCTCCCATGGAGTGCATGCGCTATAGTGATGTCACACTAGCTGATCGGGAAATCAGCTGGAGTGGCCTTCCGTACTGCGCATGCGCAGGCACTTTTCAACAGAGGGCACTATTCGATAGAACACCGGCGGCACTCCTGCAGCCCCAGACCATGACACTCCCACCACCATGCTTGACTGTAGGCAAAACACACTTGTCTTTGTACCCAGCACCTGGTTGCCGCCACACACGCTTGACACCATCTGAACCAAATAAGTTTATCTTGGTCTCATCAGACCACAGGACATGGTTCCAGTAATCCATGTCCTTAGTCTGCTTGTTTTCAGCAAACTGTTTGCGGGCGTTCTTGTGCATCATCTTTAGAAGAGGCTTCCTTCTGGGACGACAGCCATGCAGACCGATTTAATGCAGTGTGTGATTCGTTTCGTTCTGAATTAACATTCAGACAAATTTTTTGTTATTCGGAGATATGGATATATCCGAATGCCAGAATTACAATATAAACTAATTTTACCGAATGCGCCGAATAGCGTAAGGAAATTCGTCTGAATTTCGGAAATTCGGATTGAAATTCGAATCGAATTTTACATTGAACTCCAGTCTAATTCTAATTGTACACATATTGCTGAAATCAAGGACTGTGTGTGTGTTATTAGAGTACCATTTCCAAATAATGCTGTTTTTGTTAAGCCAAAGGTGATTTAAAGGGTCATTGTAATCATTTGATGAAGATTTTTCTTTTGTTTGTTCACTTTGCTGCATTCAAATCGAAAACAATATAACATTTTGTTTGGACCGATTCTAAAATGTATTGTTTTGAAAGCTTCGAATCGAAAAAATCAGTAATTTCAAAGAAAATTCTAATATTTCTGAATACGAATTCCAAATACGAATTCTGAATACAAATTGAACAAATCAATCAAATTTAACTAAATTAAATAACTAGATTAAAGAATCAAAACAAAACAAAACAAAACAAATGTTTTCGTCATGCACATGTCTAACCCCAGCACATTGATTTCCATGGCGACACACTGAAAGAGAAGTACGTAATCACTTCTCTTATGGCAGAGCCAATAAGAGGGAGATCTTTCCCATCTTCCCGCTGGCACACAAAGCACATACTGTGATTAGAGTGGGCCTAGGCACCGCCGGCACACCCTGTGCACACGCCTATGGCTCCTTTTATAATGCATCAGAGTGGCTGACTAGATAAGTGGTAGAGTGGCTGAACAGATATTTTCTAGTAAAAAGATTCACACAACTGAGTAAATATAACAGCTGTTTAGTTATGTAGTTATGTATACATTCCATGTACATACTATGCATAAAATATATATATATATATATATATATATATATATTCTACTTTAATTCCTCACTGGCACATCCAGTTGCATGCATTACTGGACTGGTGAGGTGACACCCAGCTAGTGTGGCTATCTTTTTGGTAGAAAGGCAAGCTGAAGATGAAGGCAATCTCCAACAGATTTCTTCATACTGTACAACCAGAGTCTATTGTTGCATGTGTCTGAATTACTATTCTTTACAAATCTCGTCTCTAATCACTATCCTCTCATTTCCTTCTGCTTTTGATGTGATCCAGACACTGTAATTGCGTGGTTTGTATAGTCTGAATATAAAAGGATGAACGTGACAGAGCAACAGTCGTATTTTGAATATACTCGGATATATCACATTTTTATTTTTATGCAAATTGAGACTGATTGTTGTTTCAGGTCTGTTTGTTTCCAGCTGAATCCAAATTATTTTCTCTCCTTCTGTCAGATATTGCATAGTAAAGTTGCTGGAGTGTTGAATCTTGGTTTACATTGGTTTTTCAGATTCAGGATTTATCATTTCCAATAATGTAGGCTTATTTAGAAAGGTTAAAAAGCCTTGTGCAGTAACCTATGGCAATCAATCAAAATGTATCTTTCAGTTAATCTATAATCTGGTTGCCACGGGTAATTTTTGCACTTTGCTTGCTCTTTGCATATGTCATATTGAAGATATACATTAGAATAAATTACAGTGCTAGGACAGTGATTCTCAAACTGCCTAATGTTATGTTTATTTTTTAGAGGTGATATATTTCATTACAAATTCACATTAACAAATTGGGATAAACAATCTGTAATTGTAAATATTTGCCAGGAATGAAAAGGTTATAACTATTATGCCGCGTACACACGGTCGGACTTTTCGTCTACAAAAGTCCAACGGACGCCGACGGACTAAAGCTGGCTGGTAATCCGATCGTGTGTGGGCTTCTCCGGACTTTCAGCAGACTTTTTCAGCCTCAAATCCGACGGACTTTAGATTTGAAACATGCTTCAAATCTTTACGTCGTAACTACGACGGACCCCGAAATCCGCTCGTCTGTGTGCTAGTCCGACGGACAAAAACCCATGCTAGGGCAGCTATTGGCTACTGGCTATGAACTTCCTTATTTTAGTCCGGTGTACGTCATCACGTAGGAATCCGTCGGACTTTTGTGTGGTCGTGTGTAGGCAAGTCCGTTCGTTAGAAAGTCTGCTGCAAGTCCGCCGAAAGTCCGCCGGAAGTCTGTCGGACAGGCTGTCGGACTTTTGTAGACGAAAAGTCCGACCGTGTGTACGCGGCATTATTGTATGTTTATTGTCATACTTTTCAAATATACTCTAATTATTAATTTGCACTTAACTGATGAAATATAATGGTCTTGTATATGTCATTTATTTTAACTAAGTTCATGTAGAGTCTGATACTGTTAAACTTAAATGTTTTGTCTGCCAAAAACAGATAATTACATTTTTGGCAGATATAAGAAAGTTAAACCACCCAACTTGTTCTAAACATCTCAAGAACTCAAATGATGAGCTATTTGTGAATAAGTTCTTGGGTCTACACATGTGTTGCAACAAGTCCCAGGGGCCCCACTCTCTGTACTGGGTTTTTAAATGTTATTTTATATAATGGGGAATGTAGCAGAGAGAATCAGAGACTTTGGTATGAATATCTCCTCATGTTGCAAGCAATGATGCAAGACAAGTGATGGTCAGATGGCTTAGCCCACAAAATATCTGTTTTCAGATCTGTTTTTGAAGAAGGTTACAGATACTGTATAATGGAAATATGCCATGGTAGGCAAAAACTCACAGTTCTTCAAGGTGGGTTGTAACATAGTCAGAACATACCGTAAAGAAATTATACATATGGAATTTCAAAGAGATAATCAAGCCAGTGATTAAACCAACTAGATTCCTGCTAAAACTGATGTATCAATTCTAGGTGGTTTGAACCATTGACTGCTGAGAAGCATAGGCTCATGTATGACCTACTAATAAACCAATACCTTGCCCCCCCCCGCCCCCAAAAAAGACACAGAAGCTGATTAAGTTGGAAATAGGGCAAGGCCATAGCTTTATTGAACTGTTAAAAAGTACAACTTTCCAAATGTACCAAGCAATGCCAGTCACAGTATACCATGAGCACCCATAAATAGAAACTCACATAGTCTAAGAGGCCTGCCCTTACCATCAGTGCCAGACAGGCATTAGACTGACCCCAGAATTTAACTTGAGGGCATAGCCCATAAAGCAACATCAATTGCTGGCAAGGTCAAAACTGCCAATAAAGCTGTGAAAAAACATCACAACGGGTGGGAGGGTGGTCAACTCTTGTGACAGCTGAATCTCCTCAGAGCAGTTGGATGTGCCTCAGCATAGCCTTTTCCTAGGGTTCAGGTCTTTTAGCCAATCCTAAGGGAGATACTTAACTTCCCTTTTAGGTTCACACCCACAGTGATGCCATGCTTCCAGCAGTCAAGGCTCCCTTTCCCTAAAGGCGGTTCAAGGGGCCTTCATGACTGCTGAGAAGCATAGGCTCATTTATGACCAACTAATAAACCAATACTTTGCCCCCCCCAAAAGACACAGAAGCAGATTAAGTTGGAAATAGGGCAAGGCCACAGCTTTATTGAACTTTTCAAAAGTACAACTTTTCCAAATGTACCAAACAATGCCAGTCACAGTATACCATGAGCACCCATAAATAAAAAACTCACATAGTCTAAGAGGCCTGTCCTTACCATCAGTTCCAGACAGGCATTAGACTGACCTCAGAATTTAACTTGAGGGAATAGCCCATAAAGCAACATCAATTACTGCCAAGGTCAAAACCGCCACACGCAAGTCAGTGGTACACTGCTTGACACCAATTTGTAGGCCTAGGTGAACATATTTAGGCCAATCATTTAAATTAACCCCATCAGGTCTTAATAATTACTGTTATCTCCCTCAAGAGCCCAGCGGCAGACAACAATGCCACCAATCCTGTGGACAAATTTGAAAACCTAGGCATTCGCCTTGCGACGAAACAGCTCCAAACAAGTACTAGAAACAAGAACAAAGTATGTGACGGGCCAAAACCAGAAAAGGGGAACAATGTTGGACCAAACAATATATAGGTAAAACTGGCACAACACGGAGCAATACCATGCCTAATAGAGGAGGTTGAATCTACAGGCCGGTAATGCCCTACATTGTTACCCCATACATGAATGATAAGAATGAAGGGGCCTAAAACATATTGTTACAGGTAATACCAGCAGCCAGAGTAGGCCACGAAAACTGCAACAATGAATTCTGCCAACTGCGAAGGAAAATTCTCCCATAGTATCAAAATTCAGCATGGCAAGAGGCCCGAAAAATGAAGGAGTTAACGATGATCCAAAGTAATTCTGGGGAGAGACATGAAATCAGAACAAAAGGTGAGGACGAACATATAGCAAAAATTCTAATGATTCCCATCTACCTAAAAGCAGTCGCTGTTAACCCCCAAAAAAAAACATCCAATGGGCAGCAATGGCTGCGCCAATGGGAATAGAGTACATGGGAAAAATCATAAGGAGGCAAGACCAGCTGGGAAAAGGAAAAAGGCACAAGACCCGAACAAATTCTAATTAGTTGAGGTTGGAAGAATAAGAGATAAAAACAAAGGATTCTGTGATCATCCTCTGAGTTACCATAAACTGGGTGTTTGTCCTCGACAGTAAGTTCACTAACCCTAAAGGTGCCAAAGAATGCCCAAGAAAATTCAACTCGAAACAAGAGAAGCCTACATGCAAAAACAGACAGAGGGCAAAATGGAGAGGATGTCGGTTAGGTTGTGCACAGAAAACAGGTGCCGAGAGAAGGGAAGCAAGTCAGATGTTTCCATCTATTTTCCTTCAAAATCTTCTGAATAAGAAAACTTTGGAGATGTCCTCCCAAACAAACAATACAGCAGAGGGAGTGGTACCCACTGTCGAACCAGCCACAACTATATCCTGCAGGTAGAGGAGGTAGGAGAAAAGATCCAGGTGCCTGACCCCCAGGGGTAAAGGGAGATATCATTGACAGGTGAAGGCACCCATGCGTCTGAAAGTTGCCGACAGGTTACCTGGGAGTTCTGGGAGGGGAGGTACAGAGAGGGAGGGGGGGGAACAGGAGTCAGAAACAAGACTACACAAAAAGGAAGGACAGGGAAGACCCACAGCAATTAGCTACATCTGAAACCACACAGTCAACTGAAGACATCTAAGTACCAGGAAATAGGAGCTGATATTTGGTACGTAATGACGTGTATCTGATATACATTTCATAGACACCCACAGAAGGCACTGCCCATCAGAAATATGTGGAATGTGAAAACAAGATGGCCCAAAAAGGTTGAAGCTGCTACAGCCATAGCTTCCTAGAGTACCTTGGGAATTTAATCAAGGAAAGAAGCTAACCCCAGGAAGTCGGCAGACCATCCCCACAATGTCAATCTCAATGCCCAAAAGGACAGAAGATGGGCAGGACCTTCTATGTTGTTGGGATAGAACAGTCGCAGTGTACAGGTAGGGAGCGAAAGGCAGATTCAATGTCAGCCTTCACCAGAAGGGTAGAAGCACCAGAGAACTCAACAAAGAAAGCGCTGTATCAAAAGTGGAGTATTGGTCCCAGGAATTCTCCTGATCAGTACCACCATTAACTGACAAGCCTGCAGGGAAAGAAAGTGTTGTATAAGTTGATATATATATATATATATATATATATATATATATATATATATATATATATATACACCAAGAGAGGAAACCCAAAGGAGCGTTAGGGGTGGATGAAAGGGATCCAAGACCCCCGATTAAATTTCAACTGTAAGATCCAAGCCTCCCTGCTGAGAGGGTACTGGTCTATCCAGTGCAACATCCTTGAGACTTTCACTGGCATCCTTCGTCTTAGGAGGGTTGAACTTGGAACCTGGTTTGAGAGGTGGTGTATTCCCCATTCAGAAAGTCGACTGCTGGGTGGGCACCACCGCCAAGGGAAAAGTCGTGCGCACACAGTGGCTCTCATTAAACAGTCAGCAGTTGTCTATGTGTATACCACTGACGATCTGTGCATGTGATTGAAAACAAGTTGGCCTGTGCTGGCACATGAGTAATAACCATATGCAGAGTACAAGCTACCAACGCAGGTCAAAATACATATACCATAGACTAACATTTCGGCAGTCAAAACTTAGTTATTTCCAGGCAGCCATTTTTAGGCAAAACTGGATATCAAAATATAACAGCACAGCCCTCCATATATTTTGTAGACCTCCCAACTGAGAACCACAGAACTGAATAGGGATTAAATCTGTAATTTTTTTTTTAGAACAATGCATAGGCACAGAAACCCTGCAGGCAGTTCCCAACAATACAAGGAAGCTGCTTAGATTTTCACCCTCGTTATTAACATCGATATCTTTCTATATGTCAAATGTCTGTGTATTAAAAAGCACCAGCATTAGCATATCAGTGAACTCAAGGTGCCATTTTTAAAATGTATTTATTTAATCCCCTGTACTAAGTGCAAATCAACCGGGAAAATCGATTTTAGAGGGCCACCCAGGTGAGAACCAGACCCTGGGGATGGTGTGGGAGCCACAGCTGGCGTGACAGCCAATAGAGTAAACATAAGATTTGATTGGACTGCTGCACAAATGCATCAGTGGCCCTAAAACAGCTACACTTGGCTTATCTCAGACCACCCCATAATTATACTTACCCAAAGGAGGTAGAGTAGGAGGACTGATGATTGCTTGCAGAAAGAGCTGGAAGGAGAGTCTGGAGTCCAGGATTTGACCCTGTGTGTCAGAGGTTGTGCCAGGAGATACAGGTAGAGTTGCCACCTCATCCCTTTAAACCCAAACACATATTAATTACACAGTTTCTGTGGCTGATTAAGGTGGTAATTAATCTCACTTGGTGCGTTATCTGCATTAAATTAGCCTCAGAACCTGTGTAATTCATATGTGTTCGGGTTTAAAGGGATGAGGTGGCAACCCTACATACAGGGTTAATAAGAAGGAGCCTCCTGCCTCAAGTGACACAGAAGCCCTGTCAGAGAATCTGAGGCATGTCACTTGGGGAGGCTGTAACACTGAAATCACATGTCAGCGAAGAGGAGAGCTGGCTGGCATGCAGGCTGAGGCAGGGATGCAGAGAGTTAATAGGTGCCTCCTGCAGTATGGAGTGAGAGGAGCTGAGTGATATGCTGGCAGGGATGAGAGCTGACAGGATACATCAGTTCCTGCCCTGTAGAGCACAGGGAACTCAGTCTCTCTGACAGAATCCAGGGAGTGATATGCTGCAAGTGTCCAAGGCCTGAGGTCCATTCATATGTGATGGCAGTGCTCTGGGAATCCTAGGATAGGGAAGGCGGTGTCTATTAATAGAGGCATTTGCTGTATTAAAAGTCTTCACAGGTTGAAGGCAGAGGAGTGAGTGGTGAAAATAGGAGAGGAGCAAGCGCCATCAGCGCCAGTAGCTGTGGTGAAAGGCCCCATCCCATGCAGGAATAAGCATAGGGGAAGCCTGCTGGGTGTAGAGGAGAGACACCTTCTGGTCCGAGCAGCAGTTTTTTTAGGGAATGTGATGACTGAGAGACACTGGTGTGGGTAGCAACAGGGGTCCATGAATTATAGGAGAGATCAGGGCTATATAAATGATCCTGTAGCGCTGTGGGCAGAGTGGGGATTTTAGGAATGGAGACAGCAAATTCATTGCCAGTGGCTCCAGTACTAATCCAATGTCTGACTGAAGTACTAGGGACCCTGCAGGGGCTGGGGATCAGTCAGTATTGTGGATCAGAGCACCTGTGAGATTTTTGTAGTGAGGGGCCTGGGAACAGAGGAGGGATACTCACCTAACAACTCTTGTGACAGCTGAATCTCCTCAGAGCAGTTGGATGTGCCTCAGCATAGCCTTTTCCTAGAGTTCAGGCTCCACCCAGTCACCTCAGGCCTTGTAGCCAATCTTAAGGGAGCTACTTAACTTCCCTTTTAGGTTCACACCCACAGTGAAGCCATGCTTCCAGCAGTCTAGACTCCCTTTCCCTAAAGTCGGTTCAAGGGGGCTTCATATTTGTCTTGATCACAAACTAGCATGATCAAGGCTTGTCTTTGTAGTCCTAAGAGTTAAAGTGCACCTGTCCCTGCCTGGTTTATGGTTCCTGACATTTGTCAGGAACCACAAACCAGGCAGGGACAGAAAATGCAGTTAAAATCACTCTTAATGAAATGGCAAAAATAACACAGTTCAGGAATGTAGTCAAAAACAGAAGCCAGGGTTTGGATGCCAGAGCTGGTAATCAGACGAGCCGAGGTCGGGAAGCCATAAGTCAGCGTAGTAAGAAGCAAAAACAGGAACAGGTATCGGAAGAGAAGTCAGCCAGGCAAAGTCACACACAAGGAACACACTGTAGATCATAGACCACACAAGGGCATGGAGAAAAAGAGCAAAGCTGTTTATATTGCCATAAGGGGTGGCTGTAGGCTGGACTATTGAGGCAGGTAATGGTAACCAGGTGTGTCACTGTGGAAACAAAGCGTGGCTGTTTATTAACTGATAGCTGAGCAGCCTCTGTGCACTGAAAGAAAAGAAGCTGTAAATAGCAAGAGCCTAGCCCTGACAACATTAAAATATTTACATTTGTGACAAGCAGTAAAAAGGTGTTTAAACAAGTTATTACTCATCTCTCTAGCTTTTTTTAATGTGAAGTTATTCATTCTCAAAGTGCACAACAAAAGCTCTGAGTTTCAGTTGGTTTATAAGGACCCTGCTCTACATTCCCTCCTGGAGATTTAGTGCTCTCAGGACAGGTGCAGCATCCAGTCCCACTGCCTGCAGTCATCAAAGTCTATGTCAGGCTGCTGCTGGATGAGCTGAATGCTGTACCAAGTGGTACTCATGTTTAGTGCCCTTTTGTGTTCAGGGGCGAATGCCTGGAACATAGAAGACCTGCATAATGGTCATTTGTCCCTGAATGCATGGGTACTACACACAAGTACCACTCGGTACAGCATTCAGCCTGTTCAGGCGCAGTCTGCTATAGGTTTTGACAGACTTCAGGCAGTGTGGCCTGAACACTGCACATACCCACCGAATGCTCAAGGGTCCTAACAGATTAGAAAAATCTGCTATCTCTTTACATTAGAGGACTGGTAAGTTGCCAAGATGTGCTCTCTACAGAAAAAAAGCTTAGATTCCAGTTCCTATGTTAACTTAAATAGATTCTTCCTCAATGCTTATAGATACAGGGATGAATGAGAACTTGTTTTAAATGCTTTCACTGCTCAGAATATGTAAATGATTTAGTGTACATGATCTGACCAAACGTTCACATTATGCTAGATAAAGCAATTTATTATAAATCACTTCCAGTCTATCTCTTTGTTATCCATGATTTGACTGCCCCTAATTGTACAATTGTGGACTAATATTGAAAGGATTTGCTTTAGTGGCAGGATGTGGTGTTCCCCATTCATCAATACTATCATTAGCCCATAAACTACTACTGTTGTACATTTGTGTTTAATTATGGGTCATAAACAATGGCCTGTGTACAAGGGATCTATAAAGCTATTAAGATTGTCACTAAATGGTGAAGACGATATTGTTAACAATAAAGAGGTATCGCATAATTGTAGCTATTTTTCTATGCTTTTTAAGGGTTCATGTAAAATGCGAATGATTGTTGGTTACAGGTGAAGCTGCAAAACCCTAAAAGATTTGGCTTTAATGGAAATACTTTAATGAATTAACAATTCACTTTAACTGGTTTTATATTACAGCACTTACTATAATTCTGATATAATGAAAAATAAATAATGCTAAATGCAGTATACTAAACTATAACATGATGCAATATCACATTGGCTGTGTGAGTACTGCAGTAGGTGCCAAAAGTCTGGAATTTACTTTTCAACCCCCATTTTTCTTGGATACTTACTAACCAAAGTTTACCCAGTTCAGCCCTTATTCTGTTCCTCCATTCATACAGTATATGTTTGGTTGGGTTTAAATATGCAGTCCACCAATGCAGCCCCAACCATATCTGTCATGGTTAAAGGGTAAACTAAAAAACAAAAATTAAGTATATCTTAGGTGATGTTTGAATCCCAAGCAATTTGAAGGCATAATCTCCATTGAGTAGAGCTACAGGCAAAACATTTTTTTCATTTTGGATAGTGTAAGGGGGGTTTTACTCCTGTCATGTTTTTTTTCCATCTCTGTCCCATTGTGGAGATTTCCCTTCACTTTTCTGTCCCATAGCCACAGCAGAAAGTAAGAGGAAGTCCCTTCAAAGTGAATGAATCCCTGGTAATAACCAGGTCTCCGGGGAAAGTGCCCCATTGGGAAATTTCCATTCTATTCCTGTTCTGGTGTCTACTCCAAATTTGGGATTTTCTTTCATAATCACTGGGGTTGATTTACTAAAACTAGAGAGTGCAAAATCTGGTGCAGAAACCAATCAGCTTCCAGTTTTTTTTGTCAAAGCTTAATTGAACAAGCTGAAGTTAGAAGCTGATTGGCTACTATGCAGTAGTATCCAGTCAGATTCTTACTGTGCAGGTATATACAGGAATCACAAGATTAAATGAAGGTCTCTTTTACCTGCCTGGAGTTCAGCTATAAAGACAATCTTCATTCTGTTTAAAAGAGTGGCATAAGGTTGCAGGTGGAAGAGGGGTAGGGTGAACTTACACCCGCATTGCCTATCAAATCTAGGTAGCACTCCCTGAAAAATAATTTTAAAAAGTAGGAGAGGAGGAGATAAAGAATAGACTAAAAATGTTGCTTGAAATAACCTTTAATGCACTAGCTTATAATAATTTCTAAGAACACTGCTTATCTTATTAATTTCACCGCTGCTTCAACATTTTTTTTTCTCTGCCATATGTTTTTATTTCCTTTCTTTTAGGATCGGGGTATTCACCACTGGAAGATGATGAGGATGTATATGCATACTCTAGATACCGCTACAGAGGTGAATGCTTTGCTTAATCTGCATGCTTTGATTGGCTGTCATTAAACTACTTCTAGCTTACTAAGACCTGCCAGAAATCTGCAGCATACTTAGAACCATCACAAATGTCCAACTGTTTTATTTATCATGTTATCTTTTTTCAGGTTGTTCTTTCCTACTTCATTCCATATTTATGTCATATTTTAAATGTATATTTTTTAATTGTCTTCTGGGCACTTCCATATACAGGGTAGTTTGTCTTACACCCCTGTACCTTACATATACCAGTAGTAAACTCTTACATTTTAAGTAATGCATTTACAGCCTCTACTGTACATCTTGTTCTTCACATTTAGATGCTATAGGCAACATTTATGGAAATTTTCTCTCTGTGTTGTGGCTCCACAGGTTTCCCCTTAGCAGCAGGGCACCCACACAGGGTTCCCAGATTTCCTGACTTCTCCTTCTCAGGAAATAACTATTTTACATTGAGATCTAGGCTTACTATGGTTCTTGAGCCCACAATTATGGACACTTTCTCTCCACACTGCTGCTCTCCAGAGAATGATAACTCAACTGCTTCTGGCCTAGCCACCACATAATGTCCATTGACTGACCATTTAAGAGGATATAAGTGGATATAAGTGTTAGTGGGACGTGCCCATCAGGGGTCACAGCGGGTCTGGAAAGTGCTAAAATGCTAAAGCTGGCCATAGATGGTTCAGCAGGGACAAACCATCTATGGGCAGGCTGAATGTACCCAAGTTGAATCATCGATCAACTTGGGTACAACATTCATGTCGGATTTTCAGCATGCACTTATTGCCAGAGGCTATAGCTATAGCTGATAGCAATAATCACTGTGTTTTACTGGCAGGGATGGCTTCCCGGGCCACGCTCCCCCGGGAAAACACAATAGCTCCACGGGAGGGATTTCCTTATCAACACTCACTGTGTTGATGGGAATATCAAGCAATTTTCTTTCCTGCAACCCATGATTGCAGTAAAGAAAAAAAATCACACCATCTATGGCCTGCCTAAGAGGAGACCCTAGTAAAGAGACATATATGGGGGCCACTAGAGGCAATATTAGCCCTAGATTCAATTAATGTAAGCAATACAATGAAAATGGTAATCTGCATGATTTAGCATTATTGTCTTTTAATTTTTAAGAAATTCAAGGGGGGCTAGATAAACCAATGAGCAGAGTAGAAAACCCATTTAAGCACACATACATAAGTGCTCAATATATTTCAGACAAGATTGCTCTGTACTAGAACGGTTAGCGTGCTGTACTTAACAATCAATTCTGTTCATTATGCTGTGTTCCGCTATTTTCATATATTTGAAAGAAGAGAATCGCAAAAAATGTTCCACACATATAACAAATGTATCCCCAGTTGGCATTGAGTTGAAGAAATGCACAATATAACAAGTAATCCCACAAGATTAGATTGTATCAGAGTCTCTAGGAAGTACAGCTGCTAAGTAAACAAGATGAAATCTTTTTAGTGGCAGTTACAATAAAGAAGTTGAAAAAAAAGCCTTAAAAAATACGTTATTTTCTGTATTTTTTAGATGTAACTTATAAATACAGTAGATATTGCGCTAACAAACCAAACTCTTCTAAACAACATCTAATTAAAAAGAGGAGTTGTTTGTTTGCTGCGCTTTATCCTAATTGTTGTACATGTCCAGAGCATAAGATTAATGTCCAGGCACCAGAAATTGAAGCCCTAGTGCAACCAAAACTTGTTATTTTGTTTTGGATAGAGAAGGAAACGTTTAGAGCTTTTGAAAGATTTTTAATGCTATCTGTGTCACCACTAGGGAGATTTCCTCACACCTTGTCGGGCTGGGTTCACACTTATGCGAATTGAAAACGGGTTTCCCTTTTGTGAACCAGCTCTCAATGAAGATCCCCTGACACATTTTAGGGATCTGAATTTTTCTACTTGATCATAACAATAAAAATAATATATGCTAGTGTATATTGTACACAAACAGGTTAACATTCAGTGCCTTGAAAAGTATTCATACCCCTTGAAATTTTCTACATTTTGTTATATTACAACCAAAAACGTAAATGTATTTTATTGGGATTTTATGTGCTAGTCCAACACAAAGTGGCACATAATTGTGAAGTGGAAGGAAAATTATAAATGGTTTTAAACATTTTGTACAAATAAATATCTGAAAAGTGTGGGGTGCATTTGTATTCAGCCCCCTTTACTCTGATACCCCTAGCTAAAATCTAGTGGAGCCAATTGCCTTTATAAATCACCTAATTAATAAATAGTGTCCACCTGTGTGTAATTTAACCCCAGTATAAATAAGACTGTTCTGTAAAGCCCCCAGAGGTGTGTTAGGGAACCTTAGTGAACAAACAGCATCACGAAGGCCAAGGAACATACCAGACAGGTCAGGGATAAAGTTGTGGAGAAGTTTAAACAGGGTTATGTTATAAAAAAATATCCCAAGCTTTGAACATCTCACTGTTCAATCCATCATCTGAAAATGGAAAGAGAATGGCACAACTGCAAACCTACCAAGACATGGCCGTCCACCTAAACTGACAGGCCAGGCAAGGAGAGCATTCATCAGAGAAGCAACCAAGAGACCCATGGTAACTCTGGAGGAGCTGCAGAGATCCACAGCTCAGGTGGGAGAATCTGTCCACAAAACAACTATTAGTTGTGCACTCTAAAAATCTGGCCTTTGCGGAAGAGAGGCAAGAAGAAATCCAGTGTTGAAAGAAAGCCACAAGAAATCCGGTTTGCAGTTTGCGAGAAGCCATGTGGGGGACACAGCAAACAAGTGGAAGAAGGTGCTCTGGTCAGATGAGAACAAAATTGATTTTTTTTGGCCTAAGTAAAACACTATGTCTGATGGAAAACTAACCCTGCACATCAACCTGAACACACCATCCCCACCGTGAAACATGGGGGTGGCAGCATCATGTTGTGAGGATGCTTTTCTTCAGCGGGATGGCAAAGCTGGTCAGAGTTGATGGGAAGATGGATGAAACCGAATACAGGGCAATCTTAGAAGAAAACCTGTTAGAGTCTGCAAAAGACTTGAGACTGGGGAGGAGGTTCACCTTCCAGCAGGACAACGACCCTCGACATATACCCAGAGTTACAATAGAATGGTCTAGATCGGAGGTCAGCAACCTGTAGATCGCGATCTACCAGTGGATCGCAGACGGGTGGCTGGTAGATTGTGACCTGGGCTTGCTGACCAACCATCCCAGAGCATCAAACAGAGTGCAATGCAGAGAGACTACTTGTAAAGTTTGAGCAGTAGTAGGGAGCAAGAGCCCCATAAGCCGATGTCTCCTCTGTCTCCTGTCTCATGCATAGTGATACCAATTGCAGCCCACCTCTTATCCCACCTAGCGATCTCCAGAGTGGTGCCAGCAGCAGAAAAGAAGAGATCTTCAGGTCAGTGTGAAGCAATACACTGGGCATAATAGTATAGGGCTGCTTTCACACTGATGTGCTGCAGTTTACCCACACCACGGGTGCAGTGAAGTGTACCTGAAGCTTTCCTGTGGGTTTGTTGTGCTTAGCCATAGGCTTCTATTAAAACGTGTTGATTTGGTGCACTTTCTGAAGGTGCACCAAAACTTCCGAGCTCCCAAAACTCCAACTGCGACTCAACCGCAGGGTTTTACCAACCCCCAACTTTACGTGTGAATGTGCCCTAAGGGTGCTGCTGCCAAATGCAACTAAGGGCTCATTCACAAGTGAAGCAGGCACTGCTGCTCAGCTGAAAAGAAATCTGAGTGCATTTGACAGGTGGTGAGGAGGTGATATGTTGCCTCCTCGCCACCTGATTTAAACCTTTGATTGCCATGCAATGCACGTGATAGTGTCATAGTGATATAGCAATTAGAAGTTTAAACCAGGTGTGAGGAGGCGACACTGTGCCCGGTGATCTTTGACTTCTCCCATGTTGTTCAGGTAGATCTCCACCTCTTTAAGATTGCCTACCCCTGGTTTAGATCAAAGCATATTCATGTGTTAGAATGGCCCAGTCAAAGTCCAGACATAAATCCAATTGAGAATCTGTATAGAAATATGTATGGAAACACTGCGCTGAGCTCAAATGAATAAAAAATAAGCAGCTACATACAATGTGATATACAAAAAAACAACAAAGTGGTGAAAAATGTAGCGCATAGCAATTATACACAAATATCGTGATACATGTGCAAAATGAATGTGAATAGTGAAATAAACTCAAAAGTCCATGTGAAATAATTGTCCAAAAATAAATGTTGCCTATATCGTAAATTAATAAAATAAGTGAATGTCCAACTGTGTGAACAAAATAATCAAACACCAGAAGGTGTGGATCCCTGAGCGGTGGAAATGGGTATACAGCTCTGTCCATGGACACAACATCAAGGGGGAATCATCAACAACTGAATATCAAGTAAATGCTCTTACCAGATCTGGTGGGCTCTACTGTCAGGGACATAGAGTCATCAAGGCAGTATGCCACACAGGGCAGGTGTGTAGATATCCAGATGGTTCGGACCTCTAGGTGGAATCCAGGGGGGAACCGGGAGTAACCTCCAAATCAACCGCCAATCCAAGGAATCCAAGGAATGTCAAGGTTAGATCTTTGATGGTGGGTGTATCAGGGCAGAATACCCACTCTCATCAGGATAATATGTGGAGAAAAGAATATTGCTTCCACATAGTGCAGGTAAAAAAGGGGTATTTTATTTCTAAAAAAGCAATTACAATTAAATGGTGATCACAAATAAAATAAGGGCAATATGGAGAGTGATAGAGCAGCCCTACGCGTTTCGACCAAAGGGTCTTCAACTGGGGGCGCCAATCCAAGGAACCTTGATGTTCCTTGGATTGGCGGTTGATTTGGAGGTTACTCCCGGCTCCCCCCCGATTCCATCTAGAGATCTGAGCCATCTGGATATCTACACACCTGCCCTGTGTGACATACTGCCGTGATGACTCTATGTCGCTGACAGTAGAGTCCACCAGATCTGGTAAGAGCATTTACTTGATATTCAGTTGTTGACGATTCCCCCTTGATGTTGTTTCCACGGACGGAGCTGTATACCCATTTCCACCGCTCTGGGATCCACACCATCCGGTATTTGATTATTTTGTTCACACAGTTGGACATTCACTTACCGTATTTTATTAATTTACGATATAGGCAATGATTTTGTTCAACATTTATTTTTGGACAATTATTTCACATGGACTTTTGAGTTTATTTAATAATTCACATTTTTTTTCACATGTATCACGATATTTGTGTATAATTGCTATGCGCTACATTTTTCACTACTTAATTGAGAATCTGTGCCAAGACTTGAAAATTGCTTTTTTACAGACGCTCTCTATCCAATCTGATGGAGCTTGAGCTATTTTGCAAAGAAGATGAGCAAAAATGTCACTCACTAGATGTGCAAATCTGGTAGAGACATCCTCAAAAAGACTTGCAGCTGTAATTGCAGCGAAAGGTGGTTCTACAAAGTATTGACTCAGGGGGGCTGAATGCAAATACATGCCACACTTTTTACGTATTTATTTGTAAAACATTTTGAAAACCATTTATCATTTTACTTTCACTTCACAATTATGTGCCACTTTGTGTTGGTCTATTACATAAAATCCCAATAAAATACAGTTACGTTTTTGGTTGTAACATAACAAAATGTGGAAAATTTCAAGAGGTATGAATACTTTTTCAAGGCAATGTACAGCATGTTATTCATTAAAAATTCATATGATTTAATAACTATCATCAACTTTGTTCGTGAAAATTAACTCATGGATCTATAATATTATATATTAATAATAATAAGTAATAACATTACAAGCAATTAAATCAACAGTCTAGGAGTAAAGTAATATATATATATATATATATATATATATATATATATATATATATATATATATATATATATATATATATATATATCTTTATATCTCAATTAAATATATATATCTTTATATCTCAAGGTATTAGCTGCTAAATTTAACAGTCCAGGAGCAAGGTGAAAAATAGCACCAATCTTCAAAACACATCATCTAAAAGCTGGGGATTTCTATGAAAAAAAACCCATAATAATAAATATGACATGATTGGATGATAAAATCAGCAGAGCTTCCACTCATTTCAGATCTACCACTTAGATTTAGAACGACTGCACTTCCAAGTGCACTTGCAGTGCAAAGTGGATTTGCCTTTCATAAATAACCCCCTATATTGCTTGTGTCTCCTGTGCAATCACAATTAAGAGCAAACTATCAAGAGATAAAATACCGAATACTGTTAAAATAACTCCTACTTCCTAATAAATGTACTTTGTTAAATGCTATCAGATCATGTCCTCCAATATCATTCCACATGAAATTATAACATCATGCAAACCAGATGTGCCGCAGCTGATTTCTTGTTTGTGTGCAAGGCTTGTATAAATTTGGCAAACATAAAAGAGATCCTTTGATCAGCAGGCCATCCCTAATGATCACAGTTAGCCTAGCAGTCCTATGAATATAGGTTACAGGTGTTCAATATTTTCCACTACAGTCAGCATTGTTTTATAGCAATACATATATTTGTTCAGAGCTTTCAGGAGGGATAAAAAATCGTACTAATATGTTTCTGCAAAAACATATGGCCTTTAGAACAGATCACATTTATCTGGCAGTGTCATATACATTCATGTTGGATGTTGACCTGAACTAAGTTTAGTGCTTTCCATAACTAGTGGTAAATCACTACATTAGCTTATGCAGTGCTACCCCCCGTAGGAGACGCTGATTAGGATGGGGCCTTTGTTCTTTTCCTCAACCTCTTCAAGAACCTAAGCCCCTCTAACACACTAGGTTGAGTGTACAAACATAAAATATCACAGGAAATCACTGAGAGTAATGCTTAGTACCCAGTAGTAGTGCTATATCAAAGAAAACAGGAACCAAACCAGGTAGTAGAGGCAAAACTAACATATTATCACCCAATGTGGCTGATAACTAGGCACGCATAAAATCGATTAACAATGGTAATAACACAATTTAGTACACAAAGTAACTAACAGTTAGGACTAGGCATAAGATGACATTACGTGTCTGTCCAGGTCAGTATAAAGAATAGCAAGGCCACCTCAAGTGCAGCAGTGAGCAGTAGTAATGTTTAATATACTGAGTGCTGGAACTATATTGTCAAAGCGCATTTATGGCGGTGGACAAGGCTCCAGTGTATGTAGAGATGATCCCTTTCTAGGACAATAACTACTAACTCATCCACAATAAATGACAGCAGTAGTACTAATACACCCACACTAGATTTCTAAGAGTATAGATATGCAGACATACCAGCAGGTGATTGGTGTAACTTTATATATGATAAAGTGATGGCATTACATATGTAGCAATAACTTTCGGTGGAGCTGCTGGTTTATGCGGGCTTGTTCCCTTCACTCTCCTTCCCTCTGTTTCACCAGCACCGGGTCTAGGGTTCCATTGAGTTTACCTCTGGACGATACAAGCACCAACACTTGAGTGCGTTTTCAATGCTTTATTGAACAATTAACGAAGGAAGTAGCAGGAAAGAGGCAGAAGGGAAACTGTAGGGAAGCTCAAATACCTCTCTGTAGGATTCTTGATAAGTGTCCTTTGGAGTTGAATATTACAGTAGAATGCGCTCCCCTTGTGGGACACACTCTTTGCTCGCCTGGATAGGCCTCTCTCACTTGCCTAGCAGCCAGTACGTAGCATGAACAAAAGTCTCTGCCACAGACTTGCTTGGGATGAATCCGTACGATCCTCTGCCACAGGATGTATTGGTTTTGCGGTGAATGTCAGTCACAGTGCTTGAACCTTTAAGCCAACCTGGCAACACTATGATGTAAAGTCACTTTAGGATACGTCCTCCAACCGAGTCACCAGGCCCCTCTCCAGACCAGCACTCTGCATGATCCTTCCATGATGGGTCCCCCCCTGGGATCTCCTCGGTTGTCCAGCTTCTTCACTCTGGATAGACAGCTCAGGACCATTCCTTGGCTGCTGTGGTAGGCCCCAGACAAGCTCCTGGGCCCACCCATGCGCCACAGCGACGCAGGCCTCCGGAACGGAGGACCACGAGGTAGCACTCTAACGCATACCTGTCGGCCAGGAGGGCCAGCAGGTGGCTGTAGAAAAACCCTAGAACATGGCGTCTGTCCCATAAATACCCTCTCCCAGAATCCCACTCGGAGGACCACCTCCACCGAGTTGTCTCCGGTACAGAAGAGCATCCATACGCTTTGACACGTTGCCTTTCCAACACTAGCCGATAGTAACAACGACACCCACCGGCCCAGTATGGAAACACATGCAACGTCATCCAAGCTCGAACAGAGGCAAATCTAACTTCCCCTAACGAGCAATTTACTAAATTTACCTATCAGATGGTAGATTGCAAATCTACCAGCGCTACACATACAACCAAAGCAATAACAGGAAGAATGCACATACTTAGAACAGTGTATATATGTATCTATATATCCGGATATATATCACTAAAGGCCTTTAACACCAATACCTCCAATTAGGTACTGTGACACAGTTCAGTTGCAGGGGCCCCCGGTTAGCTGGCTTGCAATGTGTAACATAATCCGGCTTGAGAGGACAAACGCTGATACATCTGTGGAGCGGTGGCTTCCTGAGGGCGCTTGTACAGACAAACACACCAATGGCGAAGGAGTCTGGAACACGCCACTTGCAAGGCAAATTAGGCCTATCTAGCCTATCTCTTGGTCCCTAACCTGACTATAGGCTACCAATGCTACCGTACCGCTCCCTATCTAAATGGCCACCTGAAGCCTATCCTGCCCCTATCCTGAGCTGCTTACCTTTCCCTAAGCTAATACTAGCTAGATACCCCTAGACCAAAAAGGGACACTGTTGCTTTAAATTATGAATTGGCAGATATACACTTTAACACATACCAGTCACTTGATAGGTTATATTAAAAAGAGCTTTGCTCTCACACACTTGAGTATAGCCCAAGTATATTGCAGTATGCAAATAGAAAGTTTCAGCGAATCAGAGAAGCCTTTAACAGATACAATATCTCTGATTCCCACACAGGAGTGACAGTAATATAACAAACAGTGAGATACACAGTGCAGTAACACTTGCATATTTTATTGTCCCTTTTTAGCCTAGAAGGATGGATAGATGGATCGATACAGCACAAAATCAGTCTGCAGCACCTCTTGGCTTGCAGAGCATATGGCTGGTCACATTATCTCTTCACTTCCTGTAAGACATCCACATATATAGCCTTGAGGGGCTTCCTGACCCTTAATCAGGGGCATGAACAAGAAAATCCCGGACTGCTGCACTCTGAAAAATGATCATCTTTATTCCATATTCAATCCATGATAGAAACAGCAAAAGTCATCCACTCAGACAGGAGATAGCAATAGCTAACGCGTTTCACATACAAAGATGCTTACTCAGGGGCAGGAAACAACCTCTTAACAGGAAGAATTTGTTTGTAATAAGAACTCTATGGTAGGTACCAGGCATGAATGTAAACAACCTCACAGTGTACAAAAGAACACTTCCCTACAGCGACAATGATAGAGGAGGGGGCAGAGAACAAAGGAAACTTGCAGAATCATTATTACAGGAGGGTAATTTTTTTTTTTTCCCACTTCAGAAACCAATAAGCAGAGGGCAAAATCAGCTCGATGTTCATTGACTGTCGCCTTCTCTGGTTTACATCATAGTGGAACATGCATTACCTCTATTCCTTTTGAATCGACCCTCTGAATACTTTAATGTATCACTTTAGCAGCAAGTCCTCCCTTATTCCCAACACCTAGGCTCCATCTGTAGTAACTCTAAAGCCCAGTGGCAAGTGGGACTTTATCATTTTCTGGGCCAGGTTCGAGGTTAGAGGGACTCGTATAAAGAAGTAAAAATATAAAAAAGATAAAGGAAAAGCAGGAAGGGGATATATAATAGAAGACTTATGGGCTCCCCATGCCCGTCCTTTGCTGAGCTGCCCAGTATTTCACAAAAAGTTTACTTATTCCCAAATCAACCCCCCCCCACCCCCCCTCAAGGTTTAACCTGCAACCATCTAGATTATTTATTTAATCAAAATAAGAAAAAACAAGAAAACAAGAAATAAGACACTAAAAAAAAGAAGAAAAGAAAATATGCGCGCCAAATTCACTTCGCTATAGCGCTCCTTGTCCTCAAGGATCTCAGTTACCTATATAATTGTGTTAATCCCCTCTCTTGGTCTAATCCTACGCCTTGCCTATTAGGGGCCTCCTGCTTTCTCTAGCCATGGCTTCCACATGCTTTCAAATTCCTGAAGGTTGCCTCTCTTTATGTACTCCACTCTTTCCCTACTCAGAGTATCATTAATAGTAGAGATCCAGTCTTTCACCGAGGGAGGGTCTTTTGATTGCCATCTTAGTGTTATCATCTTCCTAGCCTGAAACAAGGCCCGCGTGATGGCCAGTGTGGTGCTCAGTCTCTCCCCCAGAACTCTTCTATGTCCCAGGATACAGGTTATGGCCTCTTTTACTACTATAGTGCCAAAGATACTTCCCAAGTCCGGTCACTTCTTCCCCGTATCTAAATAATTTGGGACACCTCCACAGCATGTGGATGAGGTCTCCCGAGCTCTGACATCTGGGGCAGTTATCATTAGGCCTTCTCCCAAATTTAAAAAGCCTCTTAGGTGTATAGTAGGCTCTATTCAACAAGAGTAGATGAGATAGCCGCTGTGAAGGGGACACCGAGACCTGTACACTCAATTCCAAGGTTTTCGCCCATTGTGCCTGGGTCATTCCTCCTATATCCTCTTCCCATTTGGCTTTTAGTCCATAGAGCATTCCCCCGCTGTTGTCTGGTTTACTTAATTGATCATAAATTCTTGAGATTAGACCCCTAGTAGGATTTACCTGCATTATGCTCTGAAATAGAAGCATTTCTTCCCAGCGCAGAGTCTGAGCTTTAAATTGTGTTTTAAGAGCGTGTTCTAGCTGGAGATATAGGAAGAAGGAACTCCGCGGTAGCTTGAATTCCCCTACTAATTCAGGGAAACTCTTTAGCTTGGTGTCGTTATAAAGCTGGCTTAGCCTTCTGATGCCAAGATTCACCCATTCCCCAAAGGTACCTATTTTAAGAACTTCCTGTAAATTACGGTTATTCCAAATAGGAGAATAAACTGTTGGATCTTCATATCCCATCATTTTCTTGACAGTTTTCCAGAGTTTAATTAGCAGCTTGATAGTTGGATAATTGTCATGGAACATATCCGCCTCTAGAGTTTCAACTAGGGTGTTATGTGGAGTACTTAGCAATAGCAATTTGCCATTGGGGGTGCCGCCTTTCGGTATCCCACATCCTAGCAGCTGCTGTAGCTGAGTTGCTAAGAAGTAGCGCTCGGGGTGTGGGAGGGCAAAACCCCCCTCCCGTGTGGGAAGCTGAAGCACTCGAAGTCGAATCCTGGCTTGCTTGCCCTTCCAAATCAACTCTCTAAAGAGGCTATCAATACTTTTAAACCACTTCTTGCCTATCCAGACTGGCGAATTGTGCAGGATGTATAGCAGTTGTGGCATCCAAACCATTTTTATTAAGCTACATCTTCCTGCGGCGGAGGAGGGTAATTACTTTGAGATGTTCTTCTGCCGCTAACATTGGGACCCTTTAATAGTACTGGTGCACCTAACAATAATCCCAGTTAACCTGCATGCAGTATAGTTACAGTATAGGTACAGTATAGTTTTGACACAGCTGCGAGGTAGATGTGGTTCAGATGTGGTAAAGGTTTCAGAATAATGCGGTGTAGGGTTGGTATAAGTGCCATCTAAGTTTGAAATAAGTTCAGTATACAGTGTAGTATAAGTGTAGTATGGGTTGAGTATATTTGGTGCCCTGCTCTTGGTAGCTCAGTCCCTGTTAGCAGTATCAGCAATGAGCAATTAGCTCTCTCACCAGTCCCTGGGATGCTGCAGTAACCTCTCACTGTAGAAGGGGGGACCCCCTCAGTCTCTCCACAGAATGCCTCTGTGGATCAGCGGTGGGAAGTAAAGGATGAGGGGATGCTCTGTTCTCCCTCCGGCAACGATGCAGATGTAATTGCTGTAGTCTGTGCCCCAGGTGTCTCTGTCCCCAGGTCTCGGTCTCTGGCTCTGGTCACACGCCCCATGGATAATCTGTGTGCACCAGGATCGATGTGCACACCTCGGCTCCTGCCCTGCAAAGAGGAAGTGGTTTCCAGTACAGTCTGGTAAAAGCTGTTAAACCACTGCCCTTCCACTTGAATGTCCTATAGGCACTGTACTGTAAAAGTCCATAAATCTCATTCTGTGACTGATGTTTCAGACTACAATACCCATGATCCTTAGTGTTCTACATAGAAGTTCATATGCTTTTCTGGCTATAGTTCATCCTCTGTTGACTGGAGGAGTGCAAGACAACATTCAGCATAACAGCAGAAAATGAAAGTAAAATTATTGTAAAGAGGGAAATGTCTCCTGCTCCATGTTTCTGTAGTCCAGCACCTGGCAACAGCAATGAATACATGACTTTCATAAAGCTATACTCCTTGGCAGCAATTTGTCAGAATTCTCACACCACCAGACCATCACCATGTTACATACATAGAATACTTCATCATATCCTAGCTGTCCCAACCCAGCAGACATGTTTTTTTTTTTTTTCCCTTGCCACTCAGTTTCTTGAATGCGAGACAACAATCAACTTTTCCGTTCATTTACGTCTCTATTATTCCATTTTTCACATCACTGTGGCTAATTTTCACATCAATATAAAAAAATACAAGGGATGGAAAGGGTACAGTTCCCAACATATATTATAGTCCCTTATCCTTATATAACCCCTCTCCTTCCTTCTCCCTTCTAGGGTTAATATTTAAAAATTCAACCTTTATTATATTATCTCAATTCCCTGTATCCCCTGATTTTTTTTTTTTCTATTCCTTTCCCCCTCCCCACCCCCCCCTCCCTTGTGCAATACCCCTTCCATAAATAACTCAGCTAGATCCTGATTTTCTCTGCGTAACTCCATGATTTCTTAAACTCTCTCCAACACTTCCATTTGTCTTTTCTCCCCTCAGACATTTCTTCCCTATTACCATAAATCCTGTCCATGCTATAGGTTTCTTCCACGGCATTTATCCATTCCCATATCTGCGGACTTTCTTTTTTCCTCCAATTTTTAGGGATTAACCTTTTTGCTGCGTTAATTAAGTGTGGCACCAACGATGCCTTATATTGTTTCTCATTCCCATCGATGCCGTGGAAGAGCACCAACCATGGATCTTTTTTCACCTCTCTCCCAGTAATCTCTTTGACAATGCTTAATACCTGTTCCCAATATTCTTAAATTATCGGACACCTCCACCATAAATGTGCCATTGTCCCCGCCTCCTTACATCACCTCCAGCAGTCTGCCGACACCTCTTTTTGATATTTACTGGCCCTATCTGGTGTTACATACCACCTCACTAAGCACTAGTTAATCTCCGCTGTTTTTGTGTCTGTTGCTGAGCTATGGGTAAGGTTCAGAATCTTTTTAATCGTGTTTAACTCTGTGTTCCCAGCTCCTTTTCCCATTGTTTAATGAATGTGGGTATCTCTGTTTCGTCTTCTACTAATATTAATTTATATAATTTTGAGATAGTATTTTTTGTGTTTTCTGAAGTGCATAATTTTTCCAGCCCCGTCAGTTCTTCTCCTGACCTTATTGGCTGTGGTACCTTTTTGACAAACCTTTCTAATTGTGAGTACCTCCATCCATTAATCACCCATGTTTCTGTGTTCTGTTCTAACTCGTGAAGTGTCCTAATTTTCCCTTTATTTACTATCTCCCTAAGCTCCACCTTGTCTTTCTTTATCCAATTCCCCCCTACACTTATTTTCCCAGGTGCAAAAAACTCATTATCTTTTAATCTTAATAACGGTGAGTTGTAAATTTTGTTTAACTGCTTATAAATTGTGTCCCACATCCTTAATACTACCCGTGTTAACAAATGTGTTTTTTCATCTATCGTTCTGTGTTGGGGGGATTCCACATAATTACCCCCAACTGTGCCTTACAATAAAATTTTTCTATATTCACCCATCTTTTTTCTTGATTATCCCTTGCCCATTCTATCGCTCGTGACGAGATTATAGCTTTGTAGTATGTTAAAACATCTGGCACTGCCAGACCCCCTCTTTTTTTCTCTTGTCTTAGTGTCTTAAAGGAGACTCTCGGCTTTTTGTTTTTCCATATAATGTTTGTTAACATTGTTTTAAGCTTTCTGAGGAAGTACGATGGTAGTCCAATAGGTAACATTTGGAATTTATACGTAATTTTTGGAAGCAAAGACATTTTAATAGCATTTATGCATCCTATCCAGGATATTGGCCTGCTCTGTAACTTTCTTCCTTCTTTCCTAATTTCGTCCAGTAGGGGGATATCATTTCTTTTATATATTTTCTCTAGGGAATTAGCTAATTTTATTCCTAAATATTTTATTTCTTTTTTCCATATAAATTGGAACTCCTTCTTCAGCTTTTCCTCTTCTGTTTTTCTTAAATTTATATTTAGGATTTCAGATTTTCCAATATTAATTTTAAAATTTGCCAACTCTCCATATTGCTTAAACGTTCTAATCAGCTTTGGCAGTGTACTCTCAGGTTTAGTTATATAAAAGAGCACGTCGTCGGCAAATGCCGATAACTTGTGCTCTTCGTTACCCACTTTAAATCCTTTAATATCGGGATCGTTGCGAATTGTTGCGAGGAGCGGCTCTAGGGATAGAATAAAAAGGAGTGGGGACAACGGGCACCCTTGTCTTGTCCCTCTCTTCATCTCAAAGAAATCCGAGAGAACTCCATTAATCTTAATAGCTGCTCTTGGTTGACTATATAGACTTTTTATTCTTTTCAACATCTTTGGACCTATTCCCATTTTTTCTAGTGTTTGAAACATGAACCCCCAGTCCACTCTGTCTAACGCCTTCTCGGAGTCGCTCGACAGAAGTAGACCGGGGGCCCCGTCCTCCTTTATCTTTTGGAGTATAAGCAAGGTTCTCACCCCGTGAGCAGACATGTTTTTAAATCCCGTACACCATAACCAGTTCCAGCGGGAGTCTTAAAGCGGAACTAAACCCTCATATCCTGTAAAGCCAAGGAAGCTGCCATCTTAACCTCTGTTTGATCTAGAGTTACTAGCGTGCTTATCTTAGCTCTCAAGCGAACTGTAACTGTCAAGCTCCCTCTATCCCGCTAAAGCTCCCCATTGACAACGTCTGCTGATGACGAAACACGTCTAGAGGAAGACACGTAGTGACGTCACCACGCGATCGAGCGAGTAGGAGGACGGGCTCCGTTTTGTTTGTGCTGGCCGGCATTCTTCTAAGCGATGTTATCTTCTTTTAAATGTAAGTGCAATACCTTGTTTTAATAAATGATTTCTAGACTATATTACACTATGGCCAGTTTTCTCTTTTCCTGAGCATCCAATTGAGTGTAACGGACACTTTAGCGGGATAGAGGGAGCGATCTGCACCATCTGATTCACCATTTCTGTTGTGGTCATCTACAAGCTAAAGTGCCTAGGCAGGGTTATAGCCATCCGCCTTTTAAGCTTGCTGCCTGGTAAGCAGAATCTACAGCTACGATGGTTGGGCACTCTTCTTGTTTGTGTGTGCACACTACGGTGTTTTCAAGGTTTCAAGTAGTTTAAAAGGATTTCCTTGTTTCCATGCCATTTTCTGTGGACATATTCATCGAGTATTTTTAGTGCAGCTTTTTTAAATTTTAAGTTATGAAATGCCTGGTGTCAGAACCGATTACATGTGCAGCAGTATGGCAACTGTATATATCAAACAGAGGCTGATGGCAGCTTCCTTGGCTGTAAAGCACATGTGTTAAACACAAGGCCTGGGGGGGGGGCGAATCTGGCTCACCAGGCCATTTCATGTGGCCCTCGCACCTTTCCTGCCCCTGCGGCACTTCCTCATGTGCACCCCCACCCCATCTCAGCAGTCAGCAGCAGACAGGAGAACAGAACTCCTCCTATGGATCCTGAGCCTCTCTGTGCATCTGCAGCACCCCCTTGTCTCCGCCTCACCTGGTCTCCGCATTCACCAGACTCCAGCAGCTGACTCCAGCCCTCATGTAGTCCTCCTCCAGACCCTGCACTTTCTGCTTTCCAGCTCCACCCCCAGCTTCTTTCCGGCAGCAGCACAAGGTAAGGATGGTGCACTGTGATGTAATGGAGGGTGGGGGACTCTTGACTTCTAATGGTGGGGGGGAATCCTTACATCTGATGTAAGGGGAATGGGGGTGCTCTGGACATCTAGTCTTACAGATATAAGACTACAGATATGCCTTTGAGGGCAACCATAATGCTGATGGGGCCTGCGATGAAATTGAGTTTGACACCCTTGCTGTAAAGGATAAAAGGATTTACTTCCACTTTAGATTGGTGGGTTTGTTTCTGCATTAATCCACTGCAATAAAGGGTTAGTTCAACCTTATAAGAAAACTGCTTGTGCAGATAAGGCAATTTTTTTGTTTGATGAAGGTGTACTTACCTTTTGAACTTGTTCTTTGTTGATAAACAAAACAGAATGTAAGGCTGGATTCACACCTATGCAGTTTTAGTGCTTTTTGCATTTTGCAGATTTGCCCTACAGTCCATTTAACATGATTTCCTATGGAACACGTTCTGTTGTGCAAATCTGCAAAATGCAAAAAGCACTAAAAATGCATAGGTGTGAATCCAGCCTAACTGTCCTTCTGTATTTCTGTTAACATGCCAAAACTGAATTAACCTATCATTGGTACCTTACTTGTATAGAGCCAAATTTACTCCACAAAGGAAATTATTTATTCCTAATTTAATGCATTGATAGATGTAACAGATGTTAGTAAACCTACAGATATTTCTCATTTGTTACCTGCCTGGAGAATATTTCAAGCAAGCCCCACCCACCAACATGGCAGAGAATCTTCTGAGAATTTGTGCACTCCTTGCCCGCCCCTCTCCCTTTGATTAGATCAGTAAGGATCCAGCTTAATTTTTCATGAGAGGACAGAAAAGACAGGATCCTTATCACAGAGATAGCTGCTCTTAAAGCATGAAAAGGGTTTGGCTCTGTTGCTGTTTTTTTCCTGCCCTGGATCTATTGAGGACAATTTAGACAATCAACAAGGGTGATTTAAACAGATCAGTTGTTGTACACCTTGACACTGGCATAAACAGGACAATGTCCCTAGTGTAAATCCATTGTCAACCACATCTTCCAGTAGCATAGATCCATGACAATCATGATGAGTGACACCTGACAATATAGATTCTCTACCATGTTGATGCTACTCCAGCTACTGCCATTGCAAACAACAGCTTTAAGCACAGCCTTGGTGACATAATTTACCTATTTCAAACCAAAGCCAGTGGAAATCTGTCATTTAGAGGTGGTAGTGATATTTCTTCTAAATGAAAGGCTTCCAGCTACATCAGCCGGGGACCATATTGGGCCAGTTTGTTCACCAAACTGAAAACAGGCTGGGTTCAGGTTAAACTCAAAATGACCTAAGTAAGATTTTTCTGGGGAAGAACAAACTGGTGTGCAGTCATGTTGGAACAGGAAGGAGCCATCCTCAAACTGTTCCCACAAAGTTGGGAGCATGATATTGTCCAAAATGTCTTGGTATGCTGATGCCTTAAGAGTTCCCTTCACTGGAACCAAGGGGCCAAGCCCAACCCCTGAAAAACAACCCCACACCATTATCTCCCCTCCACCAAATTATTTGGACCAGTGCACAAAGCAAGGACCATAAAGACATGGATGAGCAAGTTTGGGTTGGAGGAACTTGACTGGTCTGCACAAGTCCTGACCTCAACCTGATAGAACACCTTCAGGATAAATTAGAGCGGAGACTGCGGGTCAGGCCTTCTCGTCCAACAGCAATGCCTGACCTCACAAATGCGTTTCTGGAAGAATGGTCAAACATTCCTATAGACACAATCCTAAACCTTGTGGACAGCTTTCCCAGATGAGTTGAAGCTGCAATAGCTGCAAAGGGTGGGCAACTCAATATTGAACCCTACAGACTAAGACTGGGGTGCCACTAAAGTTCATGTGCGTGTAAAGGCAGGCGTCCCAATACTGTTGACAATATAGTGTATGTAGCAGTGACTTGAGCCAATATCAAAGAGAGCCTGTCATCATGACATCATAATAGCAAAGGAGTAACTGAAACAGTAAATAGGACCAGCCTTTATGGCATCATAAAGATTTGGCGATGACCTAATCTTGTAGTAAAGAGAACCTGTCAAAATGGCCTCATGCAGGTATTGCAATGACTGAAGTTTTCAATAAAAAACATGGCCTCATGTAGGTGTAGCAGTAATTCATGTTATATCTGCAAGTAAAGATGGCATCGAATAGTACATTCATATTGCTAATGAGCACACTTTTTATTCACACATACATTTTTAGTTTTAATTTTCAGAAAAAAGTCACACGTTGCTGATTTAGGTTATTTAAATGCTTTCTAATGTGTATTCAATTACACCAATGTTTGTTAGTGTTTATGTATCTGTGTCACTTTACATAGCATTTAAATTATATTTTCTCAGATACCCCATGGTGCTCTCCCATCAAGGTTAAAAACGGACATGCCACCTGTTCAAGCCCTTCCCGATCCTATTATAAAACTGTGAAAGGGACTCGGTGCAACATCTACTGTCAGAAAGGCTATGAACTAAGTGGAGCATCTGAAGTTGTCTGCCAGGCAGATAAACGCTGGTCTGGCAAGTACGTATGTAAACGTAAGTATCCTGTTTCCACTTTTTGTGCTGTACTTTTGACCTCTTCTTTAAACATCAAGTTTTATTTTTACTATTACTTTTATTTCTATGGGTTTAACTTTTAGCATTTAGCTGATAACAAAAATAATTCAGATCTTTAGTTTGTCCATTCTAATTGCAGGTATAAACATTAGATGAACAAAGAACAATATATCTGATTTTGAGTACAGTGTTTTATATGTGAATTAGTCTAACAGTGTTTAAAGGCAGTTGACGGGGCTGTTTTTAACTCTTCTCAGAAAAACTGATCTATAACAAGGTTACAAAAGATGTTTTTGTGTTTAGCATGAGTACACTAGCGTATTGTAAAAAAAAAAACAAAAAAACTATTTATAGTTGTTGCTGTATGTATTTTCATTAGTTATTTTTAGCAGGACTAAAAAAAAACACATCATAACAACATCATTTCAGTAAATATGAAATTTGAGATATGAGTTTTATGTAGTATTTTATCCAGTCAGTAGATGGAGCTCTAGGTTTCTTTTTACATACTTTACAGCAGGGATAAGTAACTTTTGAGGTGGAGCTCTACCTGAACAATATGAAAGTGATCAAAGATCACCAGGATTCGGCTCCCGTTTTTTTTTTTTTAAAGAAATTAACTAGCATGGCCTAACTAAATAGTAAGGAAAACTTAGAAAAATAAATAAAACAAACGCCACTGTAAAAATATAAACTTACACTACCTTAAAGGTGCACAGTGTCAGCCAGTAGAGCAGTGAGCAGTGTCAGTAGGGCAGAGGATGGTGTCAGTAGGGCAGTGGGCAGTGTCAGTAGGGTAGAGGATGGTGTGTGGACAGTGTCTGTAGGGCAGAGGTTGGTGTCAGTAGGGCAGTGGGCAGTGTCAGTAGGGTAGAGGATGGTGTCAGTAGGGCAGTGGGCAGTGTCAGTAGGGTAGAGGATGGTGTCAGTAGGGCAGTGGGCAGTGTCAGTAGGGTAGAGGATGGTGCGTTGACAGTGTCTGTAGGGCAGAGGTTGGTGTCAGTAGGGCAGTGGATGGTGTCGGTATGTTGTAGGTGTAGAGGTTGTGGGGTGGTAGTCACTTTGTAGGGGTAGAGAGTGACGAAAACAACTCCTTCTGCAAAAAGCTATGCCACCTGTCACATGTACACGCTAGACTGCTAGAGAATCCTTCATTACGCTTGGTAACCACTTTTGTCTTCACACTGTATTACTCTTGTACTGTTGTCTTTATACCCCAATGTGCGTAGCTGACCCAACCTGCATGCTATATGTGCTGGTTGCTCGCATTACACCCCTTGAGTAACTTCAGACCAGGCAAAGTCAAGGTGTCAAACAACAGTCTTACCCTAAACTAGTCCCTGACTCAGGCTGTTGTCTGCCCCAGCGTACCTGCACAGGAAAGAGTCCATATCTGGCTGAGTCCATGATGGTAGTATTCAGGATTGGCATCTTCAGGGCAGACTGCATGTCCCAGCTATCCCCCAGGCTGTAGAAGGATCTTGTATTAACAAATTATTCCAATCACTATGCCACAGATTCTCCCCTAGACTTGCTAACTACCCCTGCAGCTCTTCCCACTATCCTGTGCTAAACGCACTTAGATGTTAAAACCAAAATGATCACAATGGATGAGCGCTAGGTATCAGTACATATCCTACACAAAAACTTCTAATAAAAAGTGAACAAAAAAACAAAAGCGTGTTAAAAATACCAATAAAATTACACTGATACTAGCGTTCAAAAACTATAAATGTCCATAGGTGTCCTTAATGCAATAATTTATTCAGAAGTGGCCTTAATGGATGTGCTTAAAATTCTAATAAATGTGCTCCACACAATTCATGCAGAAAAAAGTGCTTTCCAAATAGTGCCTTTCAGTGAGGGGAACCTTTTGTTTAAGCTTTATTACAATAAATGGGTTGTACGATGATCTTGTGTTTGATTTTCTGTTCCCGAGCTGCAAAGACAGGGACTATAAGTGGGCTGGCTATACCGAGCACGCCTGCTAGTGTTCAATGATTTGTCTCATCTCTGTAACTAATGCATTATACTGGAGAGCCTAATCTTTTGAAAAAAAACAGACTTTACAGGTGCAAAAATAAAAAGCAAGAATAAAAAAGAAAATGAATGCAGCCATCACATCTACAAATTGGTAATCTGCAATATAATAAATGTTTGCTTTTGGGTTTAATACCTCTTTAATCACTTCAGCCCCAGAAGATTTTACCCCCTTCCTGACCAGAGCACTTTTTGCGATTCGGCATTGTGTCGCTTTAACTGACAATTGCGCTGTCGTGCAACATTGCACCCAAACAAAATTGATGTCCTTTTTTTCCCACAAATAGAGCTTTCTTTTGGTGGTATTTGATCGCCTCTGCGCTTTAACTTTGCACTATAAACAAAAAAAGAGCAACAATTTTGAAAAAAACGCAATATTTTTTACTTTTTGCTATAATAAATATCCCCCAAAAATATATTAAAAAATTGTTTTTTTTCCCTCAATGTAGGCTGATACGTATTCTTCTACATATTTTTGGTAAAAAAAAATCGCAATAAGCATATATTGATTAGTCTGCGCAAAAGTTATAGTGTCTACAAAATAGGGGATAATTTTATAGCTTTTTTATTATAAATTTTTTTTTTACTAGTAATGGCGGTGATCTGCGATTTTTATCTGGACTGAGACATTATGGCAGACACGTTAGACAATTTTGACACATTTTTGGGACCATTGGCATTTTTACAGCAATCAATGCTATAAAATGTCACTGGCAGTGAAGGGGTTAACCACTAGGGGGCAGTGAAGGAGTTAAGTGTGTCCTAGTACATGTTCTAACTGAAGGGGGGAGGGGACTGTGTAGGGGATATGACAGATCATCTGTTCATACTCTGTATGAACAGATGATCTGTCTGTTCTCCTCTCAGAGAACCGGAAACTGTGTGTTTACACACACAGATCCCAGTTCTCAGTGTGCCCCGAGCGATCACAGGAGCCCGGTGGTGATCGCGACCGCCGGGCACTCGCATTGGCTCCGTGGGCAAGCAGGGGGCGCACGCTGGTAATTGTCGGTCTAGAGGATTGTGGGGAGAAGCTAGCCTGGAGGGCTAGTGGAAGGGGCAGTTGCGGCCAGGTGGGTTGGTAGTGCTGCTGGGATTAGTAGCCACAGGAGTAATGCAAGCTGGACACTAAAATTCTGTTGTACACCTAAGGGGCCTCGGTTTTCTGCCTGTAATGGGCTATCGCTTCATCTGGCTGAGTGGCTGTCGGATATTCAGTGTTCCAGCTAGGTTCTGCAAGCAAATGTGTGCTGGAGGCTGTGCAGGGTGGGGAATCCCAGTTTACTTGCGGCACCTTAGGGGGTGTGCTACATTGGTGTTTGTGCCCCTATTGGGGATGCTGACTAATGGGATGACTTCCATCCAGGACATACTGCATACCTCCCAACTTTTTGAGATAGGAATGAGGGACACTTTTACCAAAAGTATGTAGGCATAGGACACAACTCCTGCCACTCCCCCTTAAAGGAGTAATATACAAAAAAAAATTAGTTAAACTCACAAGTGCTTTTTTTTACCACTACTATTCCTTTATATTGGCTTTGGAAATTTACCAATGCGGCAATTTAGAAATTGTATGAAAGGTTTAGCACTGGAAAACACTTTTTAAAAGATAAATAGTGCATTATATATACAACTATGTAAATCAGGCCAAATTGAGTAACAAAACGAGGAGTAAAGAGAGACAGAGGGATTTTTGTTCCAAATCAGGGAAAGTCCCACATAATTGGGGACAGTTAGGAGCTATGATACTGTAATGTAGTGGGAAATGCCTCCAATATGGACACAGACAGTGACAGGAAGGGTTGGAAATGGTGGCTTCTGTACTCCACATTGCTTGTACAGACATCACAGGGGCAGAAAGCGAGAGAAAATATTACAATGGGGACACAGGATAAAAAACGTCAGAGAATTTTGAACTCTTTTCCATGCTAGTAAAAGCAGATAATGTAACGCTCAAAATCAGTGTTAGTCCTTTGCAGGTTTGTAATAAAATCCACGGTGGGTGCTCTGGCTCTGATGCTCTCTCTCACACCAGTGCAGACATAAATACAAAGAATAGAGTCGGCAACCCCAAACGTCCTTGTTGCTTCTTTATTGGTGCATTAAAAAAGTGAGTAAAAACATAGAGGGGCTCACGCGTTCCGGCTTACAAGCCTTGATCACAGCACAATTTTCAAGTTAAAAAACAAAACATATATACTGTTTGCCAAACCACACCTTCCAATTAATTGTCTTATTAAAACAGCAATTAAGAGATATTCAAAACAGATGGTGAGGTGTAGCACTTGGCAATACAAACATGGAAGATACTTTCTAGCAATGGATGTATGTTTATGCAAATTATCAATCTATCCACAAATAAAGAGAATAAGTGTCTGGAGTTATGACCTATTTACAGTAAAATGTACTTTTTTAAGTTCCCCACAAATACCTGTTGAGCCTTCCACTGAAGCCCCCCTATTGCAGCTTCCTGTGACAATGGGGTAACAATGCTGCACTGCTTCTGAACGCAAAGCAGAGTTGCCACTCTTATGTAGGCTGTGCCTGCTTGCACTACAGCAGGATGAAAAAATGTTGCAGGAGGTGTGGCTATCAGTAATTGTCACTGCTGATTCACAAGCCTGTAGCTTGTCTAATAGAACCCTGCCATATCTAGTCATTCCCACTGCTTTCTGAATTGTCAGCACTGCTTTTGTTTCTGAAATCCTCCCACTGTGAGCTGCAGTGTCTGGGAGGGGGAGTTATTTGAGACACAAATAATATTCCCATCGCACACATTCCTGGAATAGACTCAAAGTATGTGGGTGCTGCAGCAACAGCCAGCTGGAGATTAGAGACATCACAGATCAACATAAATATTTGCCAGCACACCACGGATCATCAAGTGTCAGCCAAAAGTTTTATTGAAGAATGATCACATCACAAAAGACAAAGTACAATGGGTCTGATGAAGGGGTCCTGCGTGGCTCTAGAACATTGCACTTTGTCCTTTGTGATGTGATCATTCTTCAATAAAACTTTCCAACTAAAACTTGATGATCTGTGGTGTGCAGGCAAATATGTACACTGAGACACAAACGAAGAACAATTTGGCTCACTTAGGGAAAGTCAAGGAAGTATATTTGTATACTTTATGAGGTTTGTTGTTCACATAATAAGTGGATTCTATAAATGTTTAGACTGCCATACAGGAGTCTTCAGTTGTACTAATGATTTATGAATACTGCATCTCGAGTGTATTTGATCAAAGCCTTAAAGTGGTATTAAACCCAAAAACAAAAAAATATTTTATTGCAGCTTACCAATTCTTAGATGTGGTGACTGCATTAGGTTGTTCTTTTTTAAAGTTTTTTTTCTTTATTTTAGGGATCGGGTCAGTAAGCCTGTTATTTTTCAACTTCCTTTAACAGACCAAGCTGTCCAGCAAAAGTGGCACTTGGAGTGTTGAGATAAACACTGCTTACAATGGTCAGCTTTTATTCATAAAAAACCTTTATCCCAAACGGAAAAAAAAAAAAAAAAAAAAAAACGGTTGCTGTAATTGCTTATAAAGTGTTAGCCAGAGTTCAGCTTCAATTTGTTAGTCAAGTTCATCTAAATCTACTAGTGCACACTCCCCAGTCCCCAGATTGACCTGAGGTAACTCCATTGCACCTCCATCAAGACAGGAAGGGCACAACTGGCCGGATCACCAAATGAAAATACAGGGAAAAATCCTAAAAAGAAAACAAATGCAGCTATTACATTTAAGGGCTGGTAAGCTACACAATATTTCATTTTTGTCTTTGGGTTGAATACTGCTTTAGGGCCATTTTGTTTTCTAAAAGCATATATGACATGCATTTTTTTATGTTTATGTTTAGAAAAAAGATGTCCACCTCTCACGATGCCGGTAAATGGAGGGTTTAAATGTACAGATGGGGCATACTTTAACTCCAGATGTGAATATTATTGCTCACCTGGCTACCAGCTAAAAGGAGACAGAGTTGTAACCTGCATGGACAGCAAAAACTGGAGTGGGAGAGCAGCAACTTGTGTAGGTAAGTTATTAAATATCATTTCCACAATGATCAATACAGAAGCACAGTAAGGGTATGAAAGAACAATCCAGAAAATATGCTATACAAATGGGTGTCTACGTAGATATTATAATGTCTTAAGACTAGAACTTTTTAAAATTATTATAGGCCCCTTTGAACACCGTTTCTACAACATAAGACGTCTGTTTGCCATACAGCAAGCAAGCAAATCTGGTCTGAAAAGACCAGCGATCATGTGACCCCCATTGGTTGTCAAAGTGGTCACATAACCGTTGATGTTTTTATAAGGTACCTACAAAAGTCACAGATAAATGATACCAGTAATGTATGAAGCATTATCACCACGACTGTATGTATGTTTTTATAATGCACAAACTTCACATTAGCCTGAATTACGGTACTCATTACAGCAAAGAGCAAGGGGATCGTTTTTTTTTGTTTTTTTTTTCTTTTTGCAGAGCATTGAAAGTTCACCAAAGCCTCCAGGAGAAAATGTTATATCCGTTAATGTGCAGGTATAGTCAAGTCGCGTGTTCAATGGCAGATAATTTACAGGACGTGGTAGACAGCATATTTTCTATATTGTACTGTATTAGTCAGAGCCCCCGAGGTCATATCCAGAGAGATTTATGGTCTTCCACCAAATTGTCTAGATGTTCAAGTTTAACTGCTTCTTCCTCTTCAGTCTATAGTAAATTACAGGAAAAGGAAATCATTATCTATTAAATGGTATATTTTTAGGGTTCTTTCAGCGTGAGCTGTGGCTATTGGCAGTATGCTAGCAAAGCAAGGGTTAATGTGATGATATCCATCATTTATTTGCTATATCAGCTTGGTACTTCCGGGAATGATGTAAAATGTAAATGAGACTTTATATACAATCCATGGAGAACTTGCATATAAAAGTGTTGCCCATGAAATCTAGTTAGATTCTGTAAATTTTCACTTCCAACAAATTTAAAATTGGATTTGATCCATTCTTTTAGAATGTTTTTCCATAAAATGAGTACATTTTTTACATTTAATTTGTTTTAACGACCACAGACATTTCTTCTGCACATTTTTTTTTAACATAGGGAATGTTTATTGAATGAACTGCACAGTACAGTTGTAAATGCAAAATATACATCGTAAAAAAGGAACATAGTTAAGCAGGGTATACAAATTATATTGGCATAACCTCTGTAGTATACATTAAGTAGGGAATCATTTTAGCCAAGTTGCTATCTAGTCACCTCAATATAAGAGCAATTTCCAAGGCTAACTTAATCTGCAAACTTCATATGAGTCAGTGTAGCTGACAGACATACAGACATACAGGGGAACCAGCTTTAATCTTCAGGATCCATCTATAATGAAGGGGGGGGGGGGGAGAAGCGGGGAAAGGAGGGGGAGAAGGGAGAGAGAGGAGTAGGGGAGGGGGGCAGGGTTCCCACAGGAGAGCAATCTGATGACTATCAGCCGTAGCCCTGGGGGAAAAGAAGGGAAGGGGAAAGAAATTAGAGAGAAAGCAGGAGAAGGGCCAGACCTATTATTATTCTGCAGTTTGACTCCTCCATGTATCTATATCTCTCGCAAGGAGGGATAGGGTCATCACACCTGCTACAAATCAGTTAATCTCCTGAGGGAGAATATCAGAATTCATTTATATTGTAAGGTGTCTGGCTTCTACCCAAGCTGCCCATATTTTGTCAAACTTCTGGGGGCAGTTTCGGCCCATGTAGGTGAGTTCGTACAATGGTAGTACCGCATTTATTTGGGCTTGCCACACCTTTACCGTAGGGGGATCCGGTAGCTAACATCTGAACAAGATCTCTTTCCTGGCATAATAGGCTGTATAAAACACAAACAGTTTTGTATGCTTAGATTTCTTCTGCACCTTAGTTATTGTATTGCACAGTATTTTTACGTTATGAAACCCTGTGGACAGTGTACAAGAAAACAGTATGAATAGGAACTTGCTCACTTCAACTATAAAGGTAAAGCGTGTATGTCTAAACAACTAAATGGTATAAATTCTCACTAACTTTGGTCTACTATAATGGCTCAGATGGATTGGCTTAGTTAAAGGGGGAATATAATATAATATAATATCCAATTCCCCAGATGTTATGGAAGCTGACTCATTTTGGGGTTGATTTACTAAAGCAATAGAGGCTAATTACTTTGCAAAGTGAATCTTGAGCTTAGTAAACTTGATAAAGCTGTGCTCACTTCAATCAACCAATCAGTTGCTAGCAAGTATCTTTTTTTCCCCTTTGCACATGATTGGATGTTCACTAGCATACACTCTGCAAACTGAATGTTCTCTGTGCTAAGTGAACAGCCTCTGCTTCTTATATAGTAGAACTATGGGCAATTTTATATATTTTTATTTCATTTTGGATAGAGCAAGGGAAGATTATAACCGCTATCAGATAGTTTTTTTCGCCATCTGTGTCCCAAAGCCAGGAGGGGATAAAAAATCCCTGCAAATTAAAGGACATTTCTTCAGGACTCCCAGGTCACCAGAATTACTTTTCTGGGGACAACCCAAAATTTGGGATTTTCTTTTACTTTCACTTTCAATGATTATCGTAAACAGGATAAATAGAGAGGTAAATCTTCTTAACAGAGGCACAGGCAGAAATAAAAACTGGCAGGTGTTCCAATTCCTCTCCACTCTGTCCAAAACTAAAAAGAAAGTTTTGCCTTTAGTTATACTTTAAGTAAATCAGCCCTTTTGCAAACTAGAGTAACATTTACAGCAATTAGCATACCTCCCAACTTTTTGAGATGGGAACGAGGGACACCTATCAGCAAAAGTATGCAGGCATAGGACACACCCCTTGACACACCCCCTTAAGGAGAATTGTCAAAAAAACAAGATTGGTTAAACCCACAAGTGCTTTATTTTACCACTACTATTCCTTTATATTGGCTTTTGGAATTTACAAATGCAGCAATTTAGAATTTGGACGAAAGGTTTAGCAAAGGGAAACACTTTTTGAAAGAAAAAAAGTGTATTATATTTACAACTATATAGATCGGACCAAAATAAGGGACAAATGAGGAGGAAAGAGGGACAAAGGGACAGTCCCTCCAAATCGGGGACAGTTGGGAGCTATGGCATTTAGTACACAGCACTCACTTTTGCATTGTCAAGGTTTTGAAAATATCGAGGATGAACAAATCTGCCCAGATTCAGGTCAAGTAGTGTTTATCAAATCCTGCTTATAAGCCGCATGAACTAAGCTTCAAACTCCATTGAGTCTATGACAGAGGGGTCTTGTTGTTTTTTTTCTGGCCATTTTTGAGGCTTAAAGGCAAGTTATTGTGGAAAAAGTGCATGAGAAGCTAGGCACTGCCATTGGGATCATGAACCAATGCAAAAAGTTTTTTTCTACAAAATACCATATGGCGGAAGGGGTCTTTCCATTTGGCTTTAAAATCAACAATGAAAACACACAAGGGAATGAGGGGTATAAGGGTTCAGGTGACCTGTGAACAATAGGTTCAAGGATGCAGGGGAGCTGTGGACACAGTTTGAGCAAGCAATGTGTGGATAAAGGGTACAGGTGAACTGTAATTGAGGAGCGCAGAAGCAAGTGGTGGATAAAGGGGTGCAGACATGAGTTGTGGACAAGGCATGCAGGGGTGAACTGTGAAGGAGAAGTGAAGAGGAGAACTGTGGATGATGGGTGCATATGCAAAAGGTAAGATGGAAGCTGTGAACAAGGGGCGCAGAGCAGAGTTTTGCCTAGAGTAGAGTGGAGGCGGGAGCTGAGGAGGGGTACACAGGTGGGCAGTGAATGAGTTGTGCGGAAGCAAGTGGTGGACGAGGGGTGCACAGGTAAGTGGTTCAAATGAAAATTTGAAGTGAAATAAATATATTTTGTTATTTATTATATATATAGTATTTCATGATTTAAAAATAAAAATCCTTTTTTTTTTCTTTTTGAAGATTTCTATAATTTTGCAGCTTTTAATGTTGTATAAGCCCAAACAAATGTTTATGAACTTTAAAGAGGCAACATTTTCCATTGTTGGTGAACCACATTGAATTTTGAATCATCAGTTCAAAAAATTAAATGATTGATTAGATGTTCCTCAGGGCAGATGTTTAATTTTCTAGTTGCTATGAGTTATTGTACTTTATCTATTGCTTCGCTTTATTCATTAATAATAACGAAATGCCTTATTTTCGGCTAAAAATAAGAGAAAATAGTTGCTGGCTTGTATTACTGAAGAAACACCACAAGATGGTAGTAAAAACATTGTTATGTTCTGAAACAACTCCAGCTGCTCATCTTTGTTGTAAAATATATCTGTAAAAATAAAGTTTTTCTATGTGATTCTTTTCCCCTCCATTCATAGTTAAAATTGAGGCTATACTGTATTGTTGAATAATTTAGTGAAAAACAAAAACAGTATTTTATTGTGAAACCGGATCCATGATTACATTACTGCGCTTTAATACAGCATATGCTGGGAAAGAATTCTGCACTGCAGAGGTGATGCTGATGGAGCTGCTGCTGAGAGATGGTTTTGTGTGTGTTTTTAATTTAAAGATTCCAATGCAGATCAAAGTGTCAGGAGTTCATTTATTTGTTCACTGAAATGTTTATCATTGATCGTACATTTTGAACAATAATGCCCCCTTACACACTTAAATGCAAGAGGATTTCGATATAAACCAAATACATTTTACAAGTGTAAAGCTAGAACCACGAGGTTGATTTTGATCTATTGAGAGATCTAACCCCTTGCTGGCAGTCACTTTGTTAGGCTAGAGATACTAAGATTTTTAGTGGTTTAATCATGCTACTAAAATTGCCAATGGTTCATTGGTGACATGACAACAATTCACACAAATAGCCATGTAAATCAAGGAAATGACACCTACACTATATTGTCAAAAGTATTGGGACACCTGCCTTTACACGCACATGAACTTTAATGGCATCCCAGTCTTAGTCCATAGGGTTCAATATTGAGTTGGCCCACCCTTTGCAACTATAACAGCTTCAACTCTTCTAGGAAGGCTGTCCGCAAGGTTTAGGAGTGTATTTATGGGAATGTTTGACCATTCTTCCAGAAGGCACGGATGTTGGATGAGAAGGCCTGGCTCGCAGTCTCTGCTCTAATTCATCCCAAAGGTGTTCTATCAGGTTTAGGTCTGGACTCTGTGTAGGCCAGCCCAAACTCGCTCATCCATGTCTTCATGGACCTTGCTTTGTACACTGGTGTGCAGTCATGTTGAAACAGTAAGGGGCCATCCCCAAACTGTTCCAACAAAGTTGGGAGCATGAAATTGTCCAATATGTCTTGGTATGCTGACGCCTTAAGATTTTCCTTCACCTGAACTAAGAGGCCAAGCCCAACCCTTGAAAAACAGCCCCACACCATAATTTCCCCTCCAAATGATTTGGACCAGTGCACAAAGCAAGGTCCATAAAGACATGGATGAGTGAGTTTGGGGTGGAGGAACTTGACTGGCCTGCAACCTGACAGAACACCTTTGGGATGAAATAGAGTGAAGACTGCGAGCCAGGCCTTCTCTTTCAACATTAGTGCTTGACCTCACAAATGCGTTTCTGGAAGAATGGTCACACATTCCCATAGACACACTCCTAGACCTTGTGGACAGCCTTCCCAGAAGAGTTGAAGCTATTATAGCTGAAAAGGGTGGGCCAACTCAATATTGAACCCTACGGACTAAGACTGGGATGCCATTAAAGTTCATGTGTGTGTAAGGCAGGTGTCCCAATACCTTTGACAATATATTGTATGTAGATTTCTGGTTACCAAGAGAGTAGCGTTAGCGTACCTGTGATGTGACTTATGTGTTCCCATTGATTTTTAATTTGGCGTATTTACCGGGTGCCAGCTCATCTCTACTATGGACTTTCTACTTGAGTGTGGGAACACTCTGCCTTGAGCACCGGTCTTCAGCCATGAGGTACTGAGCAGGCGGTTGAGCTTGGGTATTGTTTATCTCTTTGGTTACAGAGATAACAAGCGACACAAGTGGCATCTACTCACATACTGTAGTATTCAGTCACACATAACTGAAGCATAATGTGATCATGAGCATTATTACATGCTGCTTGTGTAGCTAACTCCGTAATAACATCAAGGCTATCAAGTAATTAAATCTTTCAGTAGCACAAGATTACATTTGCCTATGTAGCTTAGCCCTTAAGACCCAACTTCAGGGAAGCAATATATGTTTCCCCAAACCTCACTCTATCTCTCTGTAGTAATACAAGTATAATTTTCTACTTAATTAACTGTTTTTTTTTTTTTTTAAATAACACTTTTTTTAGCCCCTTTGATAGCATCACAGGGTCTGACTGGCTTCCTTGCTTACAGCCAACGGTGGAATGAGTAAGCGGAACGCTCTGCATGTTTTCCTTCTGACATAGATGAAGTCCACCTGATTACAGCTCCCTAGAGCCCTCTACTTTTGGAATTACTAGAAATGTGGGATGGTATGGGTGGGCAGGCATGTGGGCATGACCAAGGGTGCCAATTAGATGGCGAAAGAAAAGAATAAATCCCACTTCTTATCAATGCAGGATCAAGCATGACAGTATTGTAACAGTGCCAGCACTGTAAATGTGGCATTACAGCACAATACTATCCTGCTTGATACTACAGCCATAAAAAGTTAAGATCTGTTCCTATCATGCAGACAAAGGCTATGTCACGATGTAGTCCAGAGGATTATCAGATGTGTCTCTGCCAGGCTGCTGATGATGTAGCTTAATGACCCGTAACATCATCCAGTCAAGAAGATACCCAGCAGCCATAGCCTGAATGGAATTTTTTTGCTTTTGAAAATGCTTTTTATTAAAGTTTAGCAAAAAACATATCGCACCTTCTATACAATGTGCATGGGTGACCACCATCACCTTTAGATAAAAGTACCTCACATTAAAAAACAGAGGGAGTTGGGGATTCATGTAAAGTCACACAAAAAAAAGGCATGAGCGTGGGTCAATTACAACAGCACCACATTGTTGTGAAAGACCTTAACAATACTCCCACAGCAGTGAAATAGGTTGTGGTCCCCATCATGGAACAGCATATCCTAGACACACATAGCCAAAACCTATAAATTAAGTTTTGTGTCTATTTATAAACTGTCACTCTAATGAAAGAAAACAAAAATTTTAAGATCTATATGGAAATTTTCAAAGCATTCCATGTGGAGCACTGACAGTGTAAATGAACACACCAGGCTTCACTGAATTATTAAAGAAGCCTCACATCAAACTTCAAATGAAAGAATTAGGCTGGAGTTGAGCTTTAAAATATACTACTTTGGAAATTATTAGGGGGATTAACAAAGTGAATTATGTTGTTTTTAGTGTAAATAGAGTATTATCTATGGGACCGTAGGCGACATGCAAAAAACAACCAACGAACATGCATATGAGAAATAAAAAACACCACACCATATATACAGTATATATTTTTTTTATTGGATTAAATTTTGGCCTCGGACTGGTTTAGTGGTTTTAATAAATACATAAATAAATATTTAAAATAAATAAAACTTATTTCAGCAATTAAATTCATCAAGCAAATACTGATAAATTAAACCACTCTCAGCTCAGCCATTGAGACTCAAGCTGACTCAAACTTTAATTTAACATTTCCTTACAAATTCCCTTTAGCTAGTCTGACTAAAGGGATCCCACCACATAAACCAGCCGTGACGAGGGGGGGGGTTAGGGAGGGAGCTCCTTGCGGAATCCTCTTCTCTGGCGACTGGCTAGGAATCCTGTCAGTTGATTCCTTATATAGCCTTTGACCTCCTGCTACTAGAAAATTCTATTGTCACCTGACTAAACTGACCAATCCTAACCCTTAAATAATATCTAATCCTGCCAGCCCTAATCTGCAAATGGGGCCACCATAATAATAAACTTACCCCCTAAATTGATTAAATTGCCCTCGCCGCGGCCCCATAGTGCAAAGGGGGGGCCATATAAGGCTAACCCCCCTTTTCCCTCATGGGACCGTAGGCGACATGCAAAAAACAACCAACAAACATGCATATGAGAAATAAAAAACACCACACCATATATTTTTTTTCATTTTTTTTATTTTTATTGGATTAAATTTTGGCCACAGACTGGTTTATTGGTTTTAATAAATACATAAATAAATATTTTAAATAAATAAAACTTATTTCATCAACTAAATTCATCAACCAAATACTGATAAATTAAACCACTCTCAGCTCAGCCACTGAGACTCAAGCTGACTCAAACTTTAATTTAACATTTCCTTACAAATCCCAAACGACAGGAGAGGTGACACCACCAGACCTCCTGTCCACACCAACCCAACCCGCGGCCGTCTCAATGCATGTTTGAAGGTCACAATTGAAAATATCTAAACCAACGTCTGATAGGTGCACTCCATCATGCCTATAAATACCTGTAATACCTCCTTCCAGCACAAAATGGCGAAAAGAAAATCCCAATTCCGGAACTAAAAATTTTTCCAAAGCTTTATTGATTCTCTTACAAACCTTTTCAAGTGGCTTGAAAGTGACCGATTGTAACCAACATAACCTTGGGACAATTTCGGAAAATACTAGTACTGTATTAGGAGAATTTAAGTGAAGGAAGCAAAAAGTATCCTTCATGCTCGAAATTAAATCATATGTTTCTAATTTCCCTATGTCATTTCCTCCTAGGTGGACTATTAGGATATTAGGAGGAGGAGAGCTGGCATAAAGCCTACCTAATTCAAAAATTAAATCATACCAAACCACACCCCTAAGTCCATGCCAATTAATGCAGAATAAAGATGGATCCAAGCCCAGATTCTCTGAGTATATCCTATCTGCTGCTCTTTTCTGTGCCCAGAATATATATGAGTGGCCCACAATCCATACCATAATCCGGGTACCTGAAACCAAAATTTATGTTAACAAGGACGAATAAAAAGTTTATATGACTCTACCTATTCTCTTAATTTTACTACCTTCTAAACCCATCCGAGCAGCTTCTGTAGCCACACCGATGCGAAAAGAATGGGTAGTTATCCTTACATGTCCTAGCTTTAAATAACACATACATTGTTTTAAAACCATTGAGAATTGATAACTCGTTAGTGGTGAACCATTATTATGTATAAATAACACACTTTGAAAATTTGGCCTAATCTTCAAAAAAGCCTTCAACACCCTAACCGGGCATATATCAGTTTCCGCACACTCCTGCAAAGTTATCCAAGACCCCAAATTGAAGCTCCGCTGTGCATACCGCTTACACTCCCGCTGCTTGGCTTTCCGGTAATGATAAGCATTGCCTAATCCATTCCTCACCTCCAGCTGTTTCCACTCTTTCTAATAGTTGACAAATAAGAGTTTACATTATGCCTGAGCTGACAGGAGTTACTAAATTCAAAAACTCCCGCTCAGAGCTCCTTGCAGAATCCTCTTCTCTGGCAACTGGCAAGGAATCCTGTCAGTTGATTCCTTATATAGCCTTTAACCTGCTGCTTCTAGAAAATTCTATTGTCACCTGACTAAACTGATCAATCCTAACCCTTAAATAATAACTAATCCTGCCAGCCCTAATCTGCAAATGGGGCCACCATAATAATAAACTTACCCCCTAAATTGATTAAATTGCCCTCGCCGCGGCCCCATAGTGCAAAGGGGGGGCCATATAAGGCTAACCCCCCTTTTCCCTCATGGGCGAAATTGAAAATACCCAGTTCCATGTCTTGGTGTGCTGTATGAGACTTTCCATAAATATCTGATTGCATTCTTCAAAATAATGAAGCACTTGCACTAATGTTCTAATTTAAAAAAAAAAAAAAACAGTTCCCAGATATACACCATTACTAGAGGCGTAAATACTAGTGAGGAGGAGCCGTTAGCATCAACACTGCAGCAAGAAGAGGAAATAGATGTATATACACAACCAGTGAGGTACAGGCGGCAGAGGAGAAAAAGAACATTAAGGATGATGCCAATGGAATCTGGCACACTAAATTCACCATGCAACAAATTGATATGGACCATTTTTATTAATTTGTTGCAGGAAGCACTAATTAGGTAGGCATGTAGAAACTGGCACATTTTTTGTCTTCATCTATCTTTGCTGATCACCCAACCTGTCAACATTTTCTTTCTAAGAAATGTAGTTATTTTGCTCTCTCATCAATTAACATGAAATGACCCAATCATTAGAGAATGATAAAATTTCAGGGAATTCTTCAGGAGTAAAATGTTACAGGTAGAAAGTTAGGTTGCCCCTAATGTCACGTACACAGGATCGGATTTTCCGACAACAAAACCGTGGATTTTTTTCCAAAGGATGCTGGCTCAAACTTGTCTTGCATACACACGGTCATACAAATGTTGGCCAAAAATTCCGAACATGAGAACGCGGTGACGTACAACACGTACGACGAGCTGAGAAAGTTCAATAGTCAGTGCAGCTCCTTCTGCTTAATTCAGAGCATGCGTGAACTTTTGTGCGACAGACTTGTGTACACACAATCGGACTTTCCGACAATAAGTTTTGTTGTCTGAAAATTTGAGAACCTACTCTCAAACATTTGTGTGCGGAAATTCCGACAGCAAATGTTCGATGGAGCATACACGCGGTCGGACTTTCCGTCAACAAGCTCACATTGAACATTTCCTGTCGGAAAATCCGACCGTGTGTACGCAGCTTTACACTTAAGCTATGTACACACGATAGGATTTTCCGACAACAAAACTGTGAATTTTTTTCCGAAGGATGTTGGCTCAAACTTCTCTTGCATACACACGGTCACACAAATGTTGTCGGAAATTCCGAACATCAAGAACGCGGTGACGTACAACACGTTCAACGAGCCAGAAAAATTAAGTATAATAGCCAGTGCGGCTCTTCTGCTGGATTCCGAGCATGCGTGGACTTTTGTGTGTCGGAATTGTGTACACACGCTCGGAATTTCTGAGAACAAGAAAAACCTGACAAGAAAAACCAAACATTTGAGAACCTGCTCTCAAACATTTGTTGGTGGAAATTCCGACAACAAATGTTTTATGGAGCATATTACCCATTACTGTTTTATGAATATTGATTCATTGCTTAGTGGTTATCCAGAGAGAGTCTTTTTGTACCCTCATAGATGTATCTCAAGATTTACATAATGCAGCATCAGCTAAACATTGGAATTACTAAATTATATTCTTTAAAAAAAATGGTGTTGTATGCCATCCCACAGTAACCTATCAAAAATGAGCTTTTAGCAGTTGGCTCTTGAGAGCTAATTTTTTACTAGTTGCTATAGAGAACTGCACATTCTTGCTTCTTGCATTGTGTCATTATTTTTTAGCTTCCTCGATGGTTATTAGATTTTCATTATCATGCATATCTCATATTTCATGGTGTTTATGTGATGTCTTTTCAGATTTAGAGCCACCAAGGATTCAGTGTCCAAGTGTAAAGGAGAAAATAGCTGAGCCTAATAAACTGACTGCAAAAGTTTTCTGGGACACTCCCGAGGGACGAGACACTGCTGATGGAATTTTAACAGAGTAAGCTTGTTGGGAAATAAAAGTCATTACTTTGTGACTGACAGCATTGGAAATCAATATTAATAACAAGAAGACCCCAAATAAGCAATAAACTGTAAAAGCAAAAACTTAAAGTATATTGTGAACCTTCAGCTTGTAAAACAGTCCATTCAGTTTAAAATAGAAATGAAAGGCAAACGGGGTATATATAATATATATATATATATATATATATATATATATATATATATATATATATATATATATATATATATATATATATATATATATATCCATTATTAATATAATTAATACAAAGCTTCTATTTAAATCTCTACAAAATATGACACTTTTGTAATGGCCAGCCGTATTTTTGAGTCTATTGTAATCCTTTTTGGCTATGTTAAAGATGTTAATACCAAGCAAAAAGGATTATTACCTCTGTCAAGACTTTATTGCTCTTGTGCTCCCCCTGAAGAAATTCACCTCTCCATTTGTACTGGTGACCATAGTCAGTGAGACAGAAAACAAGTGGAAATCCAAAAACCCTCCTATGGGGACACCTATTTCCTTGAAAGTTGTCTAAGATGGGAATACTATTAACTTTAGAAAGATTTTCTCTCATTTCCCGTTTCATTTCTAAGAAGTAAAGTGAAATCTCTCCAGTAGAACACAGGCAACAAAACATATCCTGAAATTGTATTTATTTTATTGTATGTGTCCTCTGTGGACATTTACATATATATCTCTTATAATATTCTCATTAGTGAACGTATCAATTTTTTTGTAAAGATGTAATATTGCACAGCTTTCCACTGAGCAGATTGCCAGTCTTTGTAGACTCTTGTTCTTGTCCTATAATCAAGAGGTGATCAACCTTTTTTTTTAATTGTGGGTCCTAAATGTCAGTGTGACATACTGTATGTCTGAGGACTAAAAATATGAAGTTTTGTCAAATAGCTTGTACAGTAAACCATAAATCTAAATGGTAACCTGATAACCCCTAGATTTGTATTGTGAGACCAATTTGGGTTCTATAACCACAGGCTTGATCTCCATTCCATTCCAAATCCGATTTTAGACAAAAATCCTATTGTTTGATGATTTTTCTCTCCTGGTACCTAGCATTTGGTATCCTTCACAGCATTTGCAAAATCATCCTTATCTTTGAAGTGCAAATTTAACCTTAAGGGAATTTAAGCAACTGTCTCCAACTTGACAATCAAGTGTTTTGCCCAATAGAAGTGTTGCAAAGTTATGTGTTGTGTTTTTATTCCCAATAAACTATCCAGTTAATTTGTTGAAAATGTAGGCATTAGAGAATATCCACCTTAAGTGTATCTTTCAATTTTTTTTTTACAGTGAGTGTGGTACTTACTTTTTGGGTATGACTAGTTATAAAACAAAGGGTTCAATGCAAATTTTGTCTATATTATACTTTCACTCAAGATTTTTTGTTCTCTTCTTGGGCACATCTACTACTCTCTGCAAGAATCTGCACTCTGTATCATCTAACGATATACAGAGTGATAAATCAACTGTGATGTTTGGCCATTTATTTAATAAATTAAGGAGCAATGAGCAGTGTACAGATTACACAGTGTACAAGTGCACTATTGTAAACCAAAGGATCTTTTATAGCTCTGAATTTATAAATGTAATTTTTTTCTACAGTATACCTGCAAAAGATGATTAAGGATGTAATATTTCATTACTTAGAACTTACACGTATTTTTACAAGGTGTATTGCTTAAAGAATGTTGTTATTGTTTTTAGACATTGTGCTGCCGTAGGAACACTTGAACCATAAAATTATTTCTTACAATTTCAACCACTTGTGCCATGTGATTATTAAAAAAAAAATAAAAAAATAATAATACTGGTAATAGCAAAATTTTTGCTCAACTTCACCCAAGCTCTGTAATGAGGGATGGCGTTGCTCAGACTGTTGTACCTGTTAACAATCCAATAGTAAATGTCAGGACTGGGATCTAAACCTGCAACCTCTAGCAGTATTTCTTCTTGCTGAGCCACCTGTTTGCCAGACTATTGTGGTCTCTCCAGTCAATATCGCACTCATGTCGCTCCTGCTACTGTCTGTATCTGTGCTACTGGTCGTTACCGACCTTTGGCTTGTTTCTCGACTATGCTTCCACTTGGTTCCCAACCTGCAGTCACTTGTTACTGACCTTTGGCTCATTCCTAGACTGCACTACTGCTTGATCCCAACCTGCAACCTCTTCTTACGGACCTTTAGCTTGTTTACTGACAACAGATCTGCTTGATCCCTACCTGCTATATCTGCTACTGGACCCCAGTTTACTCACCTCCTGGTGGAGAGATCCTGAGGATTGCAATCTGGTACTAATACACAGCAAAATTCATCTTCACCATCAGGAATTCTGGTGAATACCTGTTAGTGCTTAGACCCCACACCTCGGAAGAGCCCGTGTCATCTGCGAGGATGCCCTGCTTGTATTGTATGGTAGGAGGTGGATGGAAGGCGCGTGATCAGACGCTTACATCAAAACATGTATGGTTTAATCATGTATAGGGACTACAAACATATAAATATTGAATCATACAAATACTACATTGCATAAAAACAGGTAACAAAATAGGCACTAAAAAATTTATTAAAATTGGGGTATGCCCATGTTGAGGCAAGTATTTAAAAAGGGCTGCGCGTTTCGAGGGTAACCTCTTCATCAGAGCCAGGAGAACAGGAGCACAGTCTGTATGGGCCGGTAGGCCGACATGTGTACATGGAAAGGAGTGGCTAGTAGGAGGGGATGTCCTGTGGTGGATAGTTGATTATTCCAAGTTCCATACTAGTCCATGTCCAGGTTTTCTAGGTGGGATATAAATTAGGAGAGTATATACCGTACACTACAGACCTGAGACGTAAAATACATTTACAATGGAAATAGCATTAAAAAAGGTCAGAAGTACAGACCTTAAAATCATAAAAAAATTAATTAATAATAGAAAGAATACTAGTAAAAAAGTTACCATATCACTATAGGGAATTCGTGATAGGTAGTGGACAATTGAAACATAGAACATGAGAATCAAATTCAATTATATAAATATGTGTATAAACAAACACATAGAGCATATACATTATATATATATATATATACATATATATATATATATATATATATATATATATATATATATATATATATATATATATATATATATATATATATATATATATATATACATACATATAAATATAAACATAAAAGGGACATAAAGGATGCACTGTGAAATGTTGAGAGGTGTTGTCTCACCACATGGTGTAGCCAGTTGTGCTTGCGTGTGAAGACAACTCTGCCAGCACGTGAATCACTGTGTAAACACACAGGTATGGATGTATGCCGATGCTCACAAAGAGCATAAAATAGGGGCACAGAGATGACCGTGCGATTGTGCAAGAGACAAAGATGTATTCATATACATAGAAATCCATGAAAACACATGTAAATATACATATATAAGAGGACATATAGAAATAGAGCCCACCTAAATAAACACAAATCATGTGCCTATGTTGAGGATGTGTTATAGCAGTAGGGTGGGAATAAACAGTTTGTGCAGCATGATGGCAGACAGTAACTGAAGTGGATGCTTGTGGGAATATAGTGGTACTGATGGCTAAAAAGTGGAAGTGGCAGACAGGTAGACCAAAAGAGGGATCGCACCTACCTACGAATGTAATGGGAATGTATATTAACTGTATTTTCCTTTGTGATGGTATTTGGCTGTCAGATATGCCTGTGGTGAAAACAGGGGATGAGCAGGGGGGAACAGCAGAATGTAACCAGAAAAGGGGGGGGGGGGGGAGAGCACTGGTGGGTTAAAAGGATAGGAGAGGTACAAAGTTGGTGGAGAGACCTTGTGGCTGACCTGTCTCCAGTGGATATGTAGGAGTGGCTGTAGTCCCAAAAATCCCCCCGGGGTGGAGAGCCGTGTAATCCTAGAAACCGGAGGGGGGGAAGAGGCGCCCCTGATGTAGCTGCAGCCGTGGACGCTCGAACAAGATGCGTCTCTCTGTTCGGGATAGGCAGGTGTTATGATGAGAGCGTGTAGGGGGGTTTAAAAATCTCTGGGGGACGGGTCCGGGGGCGGGCTGGGAATGAGTGTAGCCATCGAGAGGGGGTGGGTGTGGCTTGCCATTGGAATGCATGCCGGTGTCTTGCCGAATAAGTTCCTTCGGCGGATAGGTTCCCCCCCTGTACTGCGCAGGCGCAGCGCCTGCGCAGTACGTACTACTGTCGGCCGCCGGAGATAGCCGAAGCTCAAACGCTTCAATCAGCTGTACACGGCGCCTGCGCTCTGGGTCCAGGTTCCTTCCCCACTATCCAAGTGGACCTAGAGGGGGAATCTAAAAGTGCCGAGCGCAGCGAGGCCGTGCCCGAAGCGTGGCGAGCGAAGCGAGCCCGCGAGGGGCCCTCTTACAGGCGCCGTGTACAGCTGATTTTCAGCTGTTCCGCTTCGGCTATTTCCGCCGGCTTCTACTGCGCATGCGCAGTAGAGGGGGGAACTAATCCGCCGAGCGGAACTTTCTCGGCAGAACACCGGCGTGTGAGTGGGCATGGTCGTGCGTTCCAAGAGGCATTAGACGTGTCTCCTGTCAGCTAGCAGGGGAGGGCGGGCTGACAGGGAACTTTTTGTGCCTGAGCCGAGCCGTCGTAATAGACGGCAGGCTCGTGTGGCTCCCATCAGCGAGCCCCTGAGAGGAGCTTGGAGAGAAGGACGGCTCAGAGGGGAGTGGAGGGGTGGTAATAGGCACAGGGGGAAATTGTGCTCAGTGCGCTGGCACGAAAATATGCAGGAATCAGATGCACAGAGCCTCACACACACCCACAAGTGTGCTGGCAGTAATGTGTATAGAGAAGTGAAAAAGCTATTGTTATAATCAGTATTTACCATGTACAGTGCTGTGACGCGAATATAGTGTGTAACTAAGTATAGATTGTAGAATATTACGTAGTGGGCTGTATGGGTTGTGTGAATGCGGCAGAAATAAATGATGTGGGGAGGGGTTATATATTTACTGCGGGGACGGAAGTAACGAGGTATAAAAGGTATACTGTATGTTGGGAAGAAGATGAGTGAAGGTGATGATCCGGAGGGAGGGGGGGGGGCGACGGATGGGAGGATGACTGAGAGGGGGGGGCGGATGGGGGGGTGATGACTGTGAGGGGGGGGGGATGGCAAAGTATGATGGTAATGATCCTGATACAGGATCATGATGTAGAGTTGTCTTCACACGCATGTCCTTTGTACATAAGCACAACTGGCTACACCATGTGGTGAGACAACACCTCTCAACATTTCACAGTGCATCTTTTATGTCCCTTTTATGTATATATATATATATATATGTATATGTATATGTATATGTATATGTCCTATGTGTTTGTTTATACACATATTTATATAATTGAATTTGATTCTCATGTTCTGTGTTTCAATTGTCCACTACCTATCACGAATTCCCTATAGTGATATGGTAACTTTTTTACTAGTATTCTTTCTATTATTAATTTTTTTTTATGATTTTAAGGTCTATACTTCTGACCTCTTTTAATGCTATTTCCATTGTAAATGTATTTTACGTCTCAGGTCTGTAGTGTACGGTATGTACTGTCCCGGTTTATATCCCACCTAGAAAACCTGGACATGGACTAGTATGGAACTTGGAATAATCAACTATCCACCACAGGACATCCCCTCCTACTAGCCACTCCTTTCCATGTACACATGTCAGCCTACCTGCCCATACAGACTGTGCTCCTGTTCTCCTGGCTCTGATGAAGAGGTTACCCTCGAAACGCGTCAGCCCTTTTTAAATACTTGCCTCAACATGGGCATACCCCAATTTTAATTAATTTTTTAGTGCCTATTTTGTTACCTGTTTTTATGCAATGTAGTATTTGTATGATTCAATATTTATATGTTTGTATTCCCTATACATGATTAAACCATACATGTTTTGATGTAAACGTCTGATCACGCGCCTTCCATCTACCTCCTACCATACAGTCCTTTCCAGACCACCCCTGGTCAGTTAAGGCAGCGGGACACAATCTATCATCTCCTCCAATCCTTCCACTTTCTACAATACTACCCTTTTACTGCAGCAAACTGCCTCACAAGCGCAGGAGTATTTTTCACCATATCTTGCCCTGCTTGTATACCTATCCTGCTGGTCAGTGGGAGCCTCTCTACCGCTTTAGTGACTGGCCTCCAAGTCTAACCTCTGACCATGTTCCATTCAAAGGAGTCAGCCGCCAGCGAGACCTTCCAAAAATACAAAAGTTTATTGGCAGACCAGGACTGCTATGTCAGATTTCATCCGAGGTGTCAATAAACTTTTGTAGTTTTGCAAGATCTTGCTATACTGCCAACTCTTTAGAATGAAAATATACTAGCACTTGCTTGAAAATAAAAGAAGAGATGGTTTCAAATGTCCACAATAACCTTCAGACTCAATAAACTTTGCACCCTTTTCCCCCTATAATTCTATTGCCAAATTTAGCCATGAATGCACATAGTTGCCCAGAAAAGGGAAAACAACAATAAGATCAATTTTCATATTTTCAATAAGATCAAATATCATATTTTGAGGCTTGATGCTGCCCCCTATAACCCTGCTGGCCTAGGCAATGGTCCACTAGTGACTTAGTGTACAGTACATACGACCCTGCCAGCCAGAGCAGTTTCCCCATTAGTATGTATATTACAGTGAAGCAAGGGGCAAATGAAAACATCATACCTCTGCAGAAAGTAACCTCTGCTCACAAATGGAAGAACTCAAGGCTTTACCATTTAAATGACTAAATGAAGCCAGTACATTTTTCTTGTAGACAGAAATTCTTTTAAGAGCAAGGTAATAACATTACTACTTCCCTGCCTGCAGTTTTTCATTGCCCTTGTGTTATACAGTACATTAATAGGACAGACAAGTTGATTATGCTGACTCTGTTTCTTACAGTGTGATATTAAAAGGCCTGCCATCGGGGTCAGAATTCCCAGAAGGAGACCACAGAATCCAGTACACTGTGTATGATAGGGCAGAGAACAAGGCATCATGTAAATTTAATGTGCGAGTCAGAGGTATGTAAACATGGAAGTAGTCTCTTTTTTGTAAGCAGACATATGTTAATGATTAAGTTGCAGAGGAGTTATTTTGCCTATCACTTGTTTTACTGTATGAAAAACCATATCATACAATACATTTAGGACATTTAAATGCATTGGGTTGCACTTGACAGCTGTAATATATGTCATCAGTTCACTAAACAATTTCACAATCCAAATACCCTTAGGGTCTTGCAATATGGTATAGAAATAGATGACAAACACATACACAGGGAGGTGCTTAAAGTTGTTTAGAGATAGTAAACAATTACGTGGGGATACAAAATATACGTAAAATCATAAAATATACATTTAAATGTTTTAGGGGCTTGCATAATGTAGACATAGGTGATTTCTGTCCTCTATACACATGGGTTGCTTTTAGCTGTGTAATATTCCAGGTTTTATATGTTTAGAAACATTTGATAAATGGCCAATATTAATTGTTGCTCACTACATAATTTGCTTACTTTTCTCCCAAGTCAGGCGCTGTGTTAAGCTGAATGCCCCAGAGAATGGGTACATCAAGTGTTCTGGAGCTGGCGATAACTATGGTGCAACCTGTGAATATTTTTGCGTTGGTGGTTATGAACTCCAAGGAAGCCCAGCGCGTGTGTGCCAGTTCAATTCAGAGTGGACAGGGTCTGATCCAACATGTTCCTGTAAGTCTCTCTATATATATATACAGTATATTTTTTTAATAACCAATACAAGTTATGCCATGATACTGTATTCAATAGAATTTACTGTTTATTAGAATTTATTACTGTTTAGAATGTATTATTAATGGCTAGGAGCAGCAAATACTAAAACCCTTTTACAGAATAACAACTGTTCCTATTTCTGATCAGTCTCTGCCCCAGAGGAACCTCCAAGCTAATATCAATAATTCTGTTACAAATCACTGACTCTGGGCAATCAGGATTTTTGAGAACTGATGAGCTGTTTCAGTATATGTACTGAATCCTTGTATCCCATTATGCTGTTCGTTAGGTGACCTCCACTAAAGTATGTGTAATATAGTAAGGTTTTATTTGATGCCATTATTATCGTTCATCATTTATGTTTTTTATGGCCCATCCAACCAAAATGCAATGCTTCCATTCTGGGTAGCCGTTTTCACGCTGAATCACATACACATCACATGCACATCACATTTTCAAGTTGAATCTCATTTACATAAATTTCAGGTAATTTAGTAATGAGAAATCCTTATCAGAACTCCTAATTTTGCCCAATTGTCAGGACCATTACAGGCCAAACGATGATGTCACACTCTGAGATGGTTTCTTTTGCGATGCAGTATAACAAAATAAAACAGACCCATTTTATGATAACACCATTACTGTGGCCTTGTGGGAACAATGGGAGAAATAAAATATTGCAATTTAATCTCTTAGTGAGGTAAAAAAGCCCCAAACCAAGAAATCAATCTGATTGAGAACTCTTCTTAGCTGAAATATATTTCTACTATCGAAATATGAATGTTTGCCTTAAAAAAGATTATTAGGACGCATTCATTTGTGTGACTATCCATGTTAACTAGTTTAATACATTCACATCATTACCATTACCCTGATCTCAGGAGCTTACAGATTTAACTTATTTTGGTCCTTTACACAATGACCAAAGCTGTACAAAACAAAATCCCACAGCATTAAAAATAAATATCTAAGAAGACAACATTATGCAGCCAAATAGATGCTTGCTTCTTGGGAGGAAAGCTATAATTTGCGGTAATCGCACTGGTCATGTTCTTAATAAAATAAATCTATTAAGATCTGGCAAGGTAAATGTGTTATGCCGCGTACACACGATCGGAAATTCCACCGGCAAAACTCCGATGAGATCTTTTTGTCGGAAAATGCGACCATGTGTATGCTCCATCAGTCTTTTGCTGGCGGGATTCCAGCCAGCAAAAGATTGAGAGCATGTTCTCTATTTTTGCTTGGGTAAAGTTCCTATCCAAAAATGCGATCGTCTGTACAAATTCCGACGTGCAAAATTCCTACGCATGCTTAGAAACAATTCGACGCATGCTCGGAAGCATTGAACTTAATTTTCTCGGCTCGTCATAGTGTTGTACGTCACCACATTCTTGACGGTCGAAAGTTCAGAGAACTTTTGTGTGGCCGTGTGTATGCAAGGCAAGCTTGAGCGGAATTCTGCTCGTGTGTACGGGGCATTACAGAGTGTTCTGGTTTCCTCCCACACTCCAAAGACATGCTGATATGTTAATAGGCTCCTGTCTAAATTGGCCCCAGTGTATGAATGTAAGTTAGGCACCTTTGATTGTAAGCTCTCTGAGGGCAGGGACTGATGTTAATGTACAATACTGTATATATGTGTAAAGTGCTGAGGAAACTGACAGCGATATATAAGGTGAAATACTGTAGCAGTGGTTCCCAATCTTAGGGAGACCAAGACCCAGTAAATTCTTCAAAAACCTTTCGTGCCCCAACAGGGCCACAATCAATGGGTAGATTAAAATCAACCTGTTGATGACCCTATTCTAAACTTTCCTTACTCTGAGCAGTTGTATCCCTCAGCAACCAATCAACTTCATGTTTTCCCAAAAATAAACACTGAAATCTGATTGGCTCCTACCGACTACAACTCCAGTTCTGTGCATATTTTCAATTCTCATTTCTAATGTAATGCAGCAGACATTTCTGCCCAGCATCTCAAATAGAAGCCCAGTAGGAGAATGTGAAAGTGAGTACATACTCCAAACTGGCCATACCCCAGATCTGCACACACACAACATCCTAGCAGTAGATTGCATGCTTCCCTGCCAGCTTACCATTTGCGCTACAGTTTAGTAAAATCTGGTAACCATAGGATGCTTTTGTGTATTTTCAAGCTCTGTCCTGATCAACAAGCTCCTGCCCCCCTTCCTGCTTTAGACGGGACTCCCGTCTCTAACTGGGACTCCACTGTAGTGTTGCAGGCTTGGGTTTGCACAGACAGGCACCAGCAGTATCCTCCATGACATCAAGATCAGTGCTGTCCAGGAATTCCTGTTAACTCCCAGGACAAGGCCAAAGCCACAAACCTCTCTCTAGCTAGCTGTGGCTGCTACTCTGTACTACTAGGAGAGATTGAGCCTGGAGAGCACACCTCTGCTGGGACTGTCAGGCACCCAGGACAGCCAGAGCTGGCCAGCAGGATCCCTGCCTCTCCTCACTTACTCTAGGAATCAATGAGAATGCATTGACATTGCACGCCTGCCAAACCATGGCCCCTATCTGCTCCAATGGTTTAAGTATAGCTGTCAGAGCAGACAAGAAACCAGAGCCTGGCAGGAGGAAGGCTGAAGCCCAGTACTGGACCATGGCCTTGTGGTTGAGAATAACTGTTTTAGAGGAACCACTTTTACATGTGTGCTCTATTGTCAAATGTTAAGCAGTTGATGTAATTTAATATTATTTGTAAATCAGCACTTACTCAGGAGCTCTTCTCATTGCTCTTTGCCTGGACATTCCAAACAGTTGTGATTGTCCCCAAACTGAAATGACAGCAATAATGCGAACATTGACCGACTTGGTACTTTTCACTAATTCATGGGCTGTTTGCTTTTAGTAGGATTGATCCCTTAGTAATGATCATGCCACGATCCAACTATCCAGGCCAGACTTTTTAGAAAGTTCTTACTTCAGCTCTCAGGATGGTTGTGTTCATTAAATGGATGACAAATTTTTATCACTATACTGTTATGTGCCATCAGAATTGCTTCTATCAACACAGGGTCCCAAAAGCATTGTTATGTGTGATATTTCTGCAATCTGTGATCGTTAGTTCAGTATCTCAATTAGTGAGCAGATTAGCTTTACAGATAAGCACATCAAGGAGTATTAACTAAAGCTAAGTTACCTCACCTGTTAAAAAAAAAAAGAAGGTAGGTCATCTCTTTAGGCCTTATTATAATTTGACAATATAAGGCAACATTTTATATAGACAGCAAAGGGGCACATTTATTATATAATTTGTTTAGTAAACAATTGATATGTAGCCTTCATTAAAAAAAAAAATAAAAAAACGTATTTTCCCAGAGGTTATGTTCTTTAAATTGTGTTTTAGTTAATATTCCCTATCTCTTAAATGCAAATAACAGACACAATATGCAGCTTGTTAGTGTAACTGTAGGATATGTTATCTTATTATTCTCAATTTCCCCTAGGCTGTTGACAAGGGTAGCCATGCTTTATCCCCAAGTGGCTCATAGGATTAACTGTGAAGTGCAGCTATTGAATCAATCAGCTTGTTCTCCTATATCACAATGCATTTCAGTAATATGCGCAGCTGCTGCTTGTTAATAATCGCAAAACAAAACAGCTTGAAGGGAGTAAAACAGGATTTACTGTACCTTTGTAAACATGCCATATATTATCTGGGCATCTATTCTATATCCACTATAGCGCATATATTTCTGTTTGTATGATCAGCTGACAGGGGTTCTAATTCCTATTAAATACTATACCTATTTTACCACTACCAAACTGATGATAGCCAAAGCCTGAAAAACTCACAACCTTAGTTTTTATGATGTGACACATAGACTTAAACATACACTTATGATTAAAAAAAAAAAAACTAAAAAAAAAAAAAAAAAACCACCGCCATAAGCCGGCCATAGACGGTTCAAACCTTGGCCGGTTCAGCAGTGGTTCCTGCTGATCCTGCTGAGATTTGAACCATGTATGGGCGGCTTGAATGTACCCAAGTTGATTGATTGGCTTCCTCCAACCCTGTTTGCAGAAAAGAAATTCACTTTGTCTATGGCCGGCCTTAAAGTGGTTCTAAAGCCTAAATATGTTTTACCTTAACGCATTCCTTGCATTAAGGTAAAAAAACTCTCCTCCCTCCCTCTCCCCCCTCTTTTACTTGCCTGAGCCCTCATTCGATCCAGCGCTGATGATGTCTGCAGCTCTTCTCTCCCCTCACTTCCGGGTCCTGCTAGCTTTGCTGGGGCACCAGGAGCCATTGGCTTCTAGTACTGTCATTCAAAGCCAGTGACTTTGTCTGTGTCAATAGATGCAGCAGAGGGGCTCGGGAGCGAGCAAACATGAGTGTTCCCATGGGAAGCAGTTTCCCATAGGGGCACTGCACAGAGAAAAGTGGCCAGGAGGAGGTTAGTGGCCGATCTGTGCAATTCCATTGCACAGAGCAGGTAAGTATAGACATGTTTGTTATTTTTTAATTTGTAGATTTTACCTTTACAATTGCTTTTTGTACTGAAGCCTGCTAGCAGCTTGTTTAAAGTGGCAATCGGCTCTCCAATTAGGATCTGTGTTCAACATTTACAAACTGGGAGCTGAAGGGCAATTTAAAAGCTTCAACAAAGCTTGCTGAAAGCTTTGCAAATGCTTTGTTCACACTGCTCTTATACAAGCTGAAGCATGTGTGAAACAGGCGTATTTAAACCCAAACAACACACTCTTTACCATTTAACACTGCTTACAATCCCGAGGGCTGCTGTCAACTGTGTTGAGACTGAGGAGAGGAGAAGATGCTTCCACCACAGTTATATAGTTAGCCAGTTAAAAAAATACACAAGTCCATCCAGTTCAACCAATAGAAAAACACACACATAGAAAACCTTCATATACACAATCCTATATCCACAGTTGAGCCAGAGGAAGTAAAGAAGAAAAAAACAATAAAGCATGATCCAATTTGCTTCAGCTGAGAAAAATAATTCTTCCTTATTTCTCAGGAGGCAATTGGATATTCCCTAAATAAACTACCCCTGCTGCTAATACCTACACTTTAAAGTATCCAGTTATATGTTGTGCTTTTAGGAAAGAATTCAGGCTTTTTTTATCTACTGAGTTGGCCAGAACCAGCTTTTGAGGGAGTCTATTCCACATTGTCACAGCTCTTACTGTGAAGAAGCCTTTCTGGATTCGTAGGTTAAATCTCTTTTTCTCCACACATAAAGAGTGCCTCCTTGTACTTTGTGATGACCTTAAAGTTTATAACTCTGCACCAAATTCACTATATGGACCCCCAGAGGCGGCTCTCTAATTAGGCAAATTAGGCGGTTGCCTAGGGCCTCGCGCTCACAGGGGCCTCACGGCTGCCTAGTTTGCCTAATTAAAGAGCTGTGCTGATGGCAGATCCCCCCGCCATCAGCACAGTGCTAAGTCCTCTCACCGCTACATGGAGAGATAGCGGGCTGTTTACCGGGTGATCAGAGCTCACTGACAGCTCTAGATCACAGCCAGGTAGAGGCGCTCAGAGCCAGCACTGACACTGCCACCCTCCCCTCACAAGCAGGAGGAGAGAGAGCTGCTAATGCTGCTGCTGCTCCTCCTTCCGCCCACTTCTCCTGTCTGCCCCGCTGACCCATCGGGGATGAAGCCAGTGTCGGACCAAGTCCCGAACTTCCGGCACTGTGCTCCACTCAATGAGGATTCTTAGCTATGCCAGTTTGTTGTAATCGATCTCTGGTTCCTCCGCTCGGCGCCTCTCTTCCCGCCCGCCTTGGTCACCCTTTTTGCATCTGCCCCTGTATACGCAGTCAGGAGAAATCTGTAGAACTGCTCCACCCCCCAACTTTGGCTCTCACACCTTGCTTGCAGCGGTACCTGATTCCTGCCGGTAAGGCAATATAAATGGAGATCTTAAAGAGGGCAGGGGGTGCTGCGGTGCTGCTATAAGGGGGGGCTCTATGATCTCTGGAGATCTCTAAGGAAGAGGGGGCACTGATATAAGGGGACTGTGAGCTAATGAGGTCTCAAACCAAAGCTCCGGTGGTAAATGGCGAGATGGCCGTGGAAGGAAGAGGAGCCGAGGGGTAGCCGGAACAGGCTTGATTTTGTCCAAGCGAGATGGTTCCGATCAGTGCATTCGATAACATACTGCATACAATATACATACAGTATACCACACTGAGCCAATCATGACGAGTGATGTATTCTATTAATGAATACAAAGCCTGCTCAGATTGGCTTTGAGAGTCAGAGAGGCACGGGCTGATGATGTTACAATCTCTGCCAATCCGGGCAGGCTTTGTATTCATTAATAGAATACATCGCTCGCCGTGATTGGCTCAGCGTGGTATACTGTATGTAGCCGAAGCTACATACAGTATTAATGCACATCTAGTGGGCTGACATCCAGCGGGTGCCATTTTATACCAGTGTATAAGATGACCCCCGATTTTTGGGGGATATTTTTAAATATAAAAGGTTGTCTTATATGCCGGAAAATACGGTAATCTCCTCTTCTCAAGATAGAGCTAATTTAATTCAGCTAATTGTTCCTCATAGCTGAGCTCCTCCATGCCTCTTATCAGTTTGGCTAACCTTCTTTGGACTTTCTCTAGTTCCCCAATATCCTATTTGAGAACTGATGCCCAAAACTGAACTGCATATTCCAGATGAGGTCTTACTAATGATTTATACAGGGGCAAAATAATCTCTCTCTCTCTGGAGGCTATACTTCTCCTAATACAAGGAAGTATTTTGCTGGCTTTAGAAACCTCGGCTTGAAATTGCATGCTATTATTAAGTCTTTGCTCTACCAGAACATTCCCATCCTTTTCCACCGTTGATTCTCCCAGTTGTTCTCCTCCTAGTGTGTATGATGCATGCATATTTTTAGCCCCAATGCATAACTTTATATTTATTAACATTAAACCTCATTTGCCCCACATTTGCTCAATTCAACAGTGCATTGAGGTCAGCTTGTAAGTTGGAGACATTCTGTAAGGACGGTATTCCACTGCATAGCTTGGTGTCATCTGCAAATACAGAAATGGTACTTTTAATCCAAAACTCTATATAATTTATAAATATATTTATAAACCTCACAACAGACAACAGAACATACCAACTTTACAGGAAAACTTCAATAAAACAGTGGGGTGGGCAACTACACAGCAAATAAGGTTTAACATCGATAAATGTAAAGTGATTGACTTGGTAGTCAAAAATACAAATGCAAGTTACACGCTAGGAGGAGAAGCCCTGGGTAAATAAAAGATGGAAAAGGATCTGGGGGGTCCTAGTAGTTACAGGCTCAGCTATAACATGCAATGCCAAGCTGCAACAAGAAGACTATTAGCATGAATTACAACGGATATCTACTCAAGAGGTTCAGACATATCTTGAGTATGAAGTGAATAAGGTAAATCCGCGCAATGGCTAGATGTGTTTTTATTTACTCCTAAAATGGGGCTGCTGCCTCTACATATATAATCCCACCTGAGTGGAATGTACTAATGAGTGTATGGAAAGCAGGAGTAGCTATGGCGCTGCCCTAATGGGGTCAAAAGAATTTACTTCAATAGTAAACACTTGCTCTATTTGTTATTTGGTGAATCTTGAGTGTTACTTATAAGTATTAAACAGTAAATATTAAAAACGTGAAAAAAAAAAAGTTCAAATACCTACATGTGTCCTAAAATTGACATGAATCATTTGGGTCTTGGCTTGTGCTTGTGGCAAGGATATTCCTTATCTCATTATAGTATGGTTGAAACAAAAAATAAATAATAAAGAATAAAGTGTCACCAAATATTACATTAACTAAATTCAAAATGACAAAGTGGAAAAGAGAGTGCCACTATATATCATTAACTATTCCAAAAAAGCAAAGTGCTATGGTGCAAGTGAAATTACTGATATTCCAATAAAGTGACTAGTGCTAATTACAGAAATCACACATAAAAGTGACTGGTGTGCTTAGAACCAGTGTTTATGGAGAGGAAAAGTTCCATTAAGTTTGAAAAAGTTCTTTTGGAGTGGTTCTGAGGTATTCACTCTCTTGAAAACAAATTAGTATAGGAAAACTTCTTATCCAGGTGCTGGCTCTTTAATGGTGTCTTATCAGCATACTCTGGACATACTCTGGCACACCATCTGGATTGTTGTAATAGGAAGGTGCACAGTGTGGAGCACAGAACGGGAATATCCAGGATTGCTCCACAGTGGCAAATACTGTGACTGCGTGCACCCCTGCAGGGGGAAGAAAATCCGGTGAGTGCAAGCAGAATCAGAGTATGCTGATAAGACACCATTAAAGAGTCGGCACCTGGATAAGAAGTTTTCCTATACTAATTTGTTTTCAAGAGAATGAATACCTCAGAACCACTCCAAAAGAACTTTTTCAAACTTAATGGAACCTATCCATAAACACTGGTTCTAAGCACACCAGTCACTTTTATGTGTGATTTCTGTAATTAGCACTAGTCACTTTATTGGAATATCAGTAATTTCACTTGCACCATAGCACTTTGCTTTTCTGGAATAGTTAATGATATATAGTGGCACTTTCTTTTCCGCTGCATGATTACACTTTGTCATTTTGAATTTAGTTAATGTAATATTTGGTGACACTTTATTCTTTATTATTTATTATTTATTTTTTGTTTCAACCATACTATAATGAGATAAGGAATATCCTTGCCACAAGCACAAGCCAAGACCCAAATTATTCATGTCAATTTTAGAACACATGTAGGTATTTGAACTTTTTATTCACGTTTTTAATATTTACAGTTTAATACTTATAAGTAACACTTAAGATTCACCAAATAACAAATAGAGCAAGTGTTTACTATTGAAGTAAATTCTTTTGACCCCATTAGGGCAGCGCCATACCTACTCCTGCTTTCCATACACTCATATCTTGAGTATGCTATCCAGTTCTCGTCACCAGTTCTCAGCAAGGATGTGCTAGAACTGGAGAGAGTCCAGAGAAGGGCAACAAAGCTAATAAGGGGATTGGAGCACCTCAGTTATGAGACACAACTATTAACATTATACTTATTTTCCCTAGATAAACAGTATACACATAACTAAATGGTGATGCTAGCATAGGGAGAATATTATTCAGTCTCAGGTTGCTTAACAAGAGCGTGTACACTCAATGAAGCTGAACGAGAAGCAGTTTAATCTTAAAATGTGTAGGGGTTTCTTTACTGTTAGAGTGCTAAGGATATGGAACTCCCTTCCACAAATGGTGGTGTCAGCGGGGACTGTCGATAATTTAACAAAAACCTTTAGATGGGCATCTTACAGATGGGTAATATACAGGGATATGGGAAATGGTGGAGGACATAGACACATACACAAATACAAATACACAAACACACACACACGTACGTTGAACTGGATGGACTGGTGTCTTTATTCAACCTTACCAACAATGTAGCTATATTAAAAAGTAAAGGGCCCAACTCTGAACCTTGGGGTACACCTCTAATAACCTTAGACTATTTTGATTAAGAATCAATTATCACTACCCTGGTACCTTCTTTTTATTCTCCTTTTTTTTTTTTTTTTTTATTTCCTTTCCTCCCTGCCACCTCCCCAACCATATATCCCAGCACTGGCCAAGTCCATGCACAAGCCTTACCCTTTACTGATCTGCAAGGTGAGAGCCTTCTATCACCAACACAAATACTCAACCAAGAACAAAATCTCTCACTATCCTCCACCCTCTATCTATTTTTTATTTCTTCCTATATCGCTTAAAAAATACTATGCCTGAAACAAATTTCTTTGTACCTACATAATGTTGGGATATTCTGTTTGTATGTCCATCACATTATCACTGTACTCTTTCAAAAAAACTGTAAAACCTACAATATGTAAAAGAAAAATTAAAAATAAAGTTTTGACTATGCACGCTTTACCCAAACTTGTGTACATACTGTATGGGTATCAATAAAAAATAAAAAGTATTTTGGGAGCTAGAATGATTATTATATCTGAACATCGACTAGTGTACTTAACAGGTCTGGTTTGAGGATGTTGGACATATAATTGGCTAAAAGTTTCCAATCACATGGGATGGTGACTAAAAGTTCTGATAGCCTTGGGGGATATCTCAGATGATTGATACTTCTTTGCAATCCTTCAGCTAGGGACCAGCTACAAAGCTTTACAATACTCATAGGATCATTTTCCAGTTCTATTATATACCATTTACCACAGTTGTTTTTACGATACGCTTTCAATAGAATATGTCTATAATTATTTTCTTTGCTATGTCTAACACAGTTATGAAAATCAATGTCGTACTGAGAAATGCAGTTGAATTTCTCGATCAGTTTTATGAAAAACGAAGAATAGTGGTTTTGTCCACACCAACAGCTGCAGATTTTTACTACAGATTACAAGTTGGAACACTTCAGGTATGAACATATAAATAAAATCAATTGTATATGTCAGATTGGAGCTAGAGGGTTTAAACATCTTTCAATATTTTTGACTTAAACTATAACAAACAATTCCGCATAGAGGTATGGTATACCATAGGTTCTTGGCTTGTGTTATAACTACCCTAGAGGGTATTTTGGATGCTATATGTAGGTACTTACAGTTGGTTTCAGAGGAATTTTTTTATATTTCTGCTTATCTATATCATTCTTGCAATAGTCTCCCATGTCCCTAACAGTAATATGTCCAATGCTTTTCTTTGAGTGTATCATACGTGTTATGTATCTGGTGATGTCCTGCTCAGAATTGCATCTCATGTGTCTGGACATTGTGCGTGGAATGTATTCCTCACAATATATAATATTCTTAATGAAAGAAAATTAAACATTGGAGTAGAGACTACAAGTCCATTACACTTGACCATATGTTTAACCATATGCTTTTCTTTTGCTTTGCTTTTAGCAAGCCCAGTGTGGCTTGGACTTGCGGCATGTGACAGTCATTGAATTATTTGGTGTATATCCAACATACATTGGAAGAATAGGACGCATGCTACTTCCCCCAGCACTAGGACTACAACTCAGGTACTGTGATTTTACAAAATGCTTCTATGCATTAAGGGTTTCTTTACAGGTCAGTAATTAAAGTGTCAGGTAAGGCACTGTTCAGTGACATTACACTATGGTTCTGCAAAAAGTTTCTGCACTTTGTTTAACTCTAGAAAATATTAAAAAAAGTGCGGAAACTTTTTAAAGACCAATTGTAAATATTAGGAGACTACATACTCAAAAACTCTCTTTAAGGTCAGGGATTTGGAGCTTATTTGTAAAAGTTTAAAATGTGTATTTTGCAGATTTTCTTGGAAAATATTAGCAGTTTTCATGATTATAATACTGCTCTGGACACTTTCCTAAAGGAGAACTGAACTATAGGAGCTGTGCCTAAAAAAAGTCCAGCATAGGTAAAAGGACTAGTCACCAGTATTACCTTTGGACTCCCTGCAACTGATCTTCCTCCATTCGTGGCCTAACATGTCCTGTTCTGCACTGTATCTTCGTATGAAGGTGGCTATCTTGATAGAGGCAGAGATTTTGCTTCATCAAGCCTTTACTAAGGAGAACAGTGAGAAGCACATTAGTGATTTCTACAAATCTTAATCCAAATGTCCTGAGGCTAGCAGTCGGATGCAGTAGTGCCTTAGATCTCATACTGTAGATATACAGCTTTGAAGCTGTAGGCACAGGAGTGTCTAAGCACTCTTACATACCAGGAAGTGTGCTACTATATTCTGTAATAATTTTAGATAAAGGGCAAGTTTCCGGTGCAGCTTAAGCATAATTAACATTTATACATTTACCCCTTCATCTAATTTGCAGATAGATTTTTGTAAGGAGCTTTATACTTTTGCATGACGCAATTATTTGTATATCTCCAACCACCGTCATGAAATAAGGAATATTCCTCTTATTTTTGTGATATGTGGTGGAAAGAGTCATGTGAATACCTTCTGTTCTAAGAATGTTGTGCTATGCACTGATTCTGTTGGAGGGCTTTTTTTGTTTTTGTTTTTTTGGAGGGCTTCCTGATTCTTTCAGTCCCTTCCCACCATAAGATGTATGATTATGCTTGATTTTACAAAACCAAATGTGGCAAAATCTTGAACTTGCATGGGCAAAGCAACAGGTTAACTTAACTGTTGCTCTCCAGAGTTGCAAACATGAACCTTCCTGCTAATTTAGGATGGAAAAGGACCTGGGGGTCCTAGTAGATGATAGGCTGAGCAATGGCATGCAATGCCAAGCTGCTGCTAACAAATCAAACAGAATATTTGCATGCATTAAAAGGGGATTAATTCCAGAGATAAAACGATAATTCTCCCACTCTACATGACTCTGGTCCGGCCTCACCTGGAGTATGCTGTACAGTTCTGGGCACCAGTCCTCAGGAAGGATGTACTGGAAATGGAGCAAGTACAAAGAAGGGCAACAAAGCTAATAAAGGGTCTGGAGGATATTAGTTACAAGAAAGGTTACAAGCCCTGAACTTATTCTCTCTGGAGAAGAGACGCTTGAGAGGGGATATGATTTCAATATACAAATACCATACTGGTGACCCCACAATAGGGATAAAACGTTTTTGCGGAAGGGAGTTTAATAAGACTCGTGGCCACTCATTAAAATTAGAAGAAAAGAGGTTTAACCTTAAACTGCGTAGTGGGTTCTTTACTGTAAGAGCGGCAAGGATGTGGAATTCCCTTCCACAGATGGTGGTATCAGCGGGGGGCATCAATAGTTTCAAGAAACTATTAGATAAGCACCTGAACGACCGCAACATACAGGGATATACAATGTAATACTGACATATAATCACACACATAGGTTGGACTTGATGGACTTGTGTCTTTTTTCGACCTCGCCTACTATGTAACTACTCGCTTACTGTTCAATTCTGCCATCAGAAAAACAAGTAGGTCCTATGTAGGCTTCAAGGTGTCACTTGGAACTTACACAAGGTTCAAAGCTCTATCTTGTTTCTAAATGTATAGCATTGTCACAAGAGGAGTGAGTAAAATATTCCCCCATACCTAGAAGTACTATGCATTTTTTGCCACTGATAGGCTAAATGATCACATAAAATACATGGAGCTTGTACATGACTGAGCAGAGACTTGTCATAATAGTAGATCTATCCACTGTTCATACTATATTCATTTTATCTATTTTTAATTTTTTTTAAGTAACAGATGGTAAATGGCTGAGAGGCAGATGTATAACACGTGTGCAGAAGCCTTTCCTCAGAAATCATTTCAACAGTGTGGCTATTGTGGATAGTTATAGTTGGATACAAAAGAGTAGAATGTCAGGTGATAGGAATACTTTGCAATGCAGTATCTTGAAGAAAACATTTAGTTAAGATAACCAATATATCATATACTATTTTTAATAACACATTTAAGAGAACTTGTCTTTCATAAATAATTCATTGTTGTTATATTGTTAAGACTGAGCTGTACACATAAGCCCACCTTCTATTTAATTAAGTGTGTATTAAAAATTTCCTTAAATGTATTTTAATTAGTAGTTCAGTCTGTTTTTATATTATCTTCTAGAAG